>NC_079163.1:21193299-21518004 GCF_947563725.1 Argiope bruennichi
TAAAGTGAAATAATCTAGTTATTCAATTTCTAGTTTTAATAATTAAGCGACTTCGCTTCCCCACGTCAAGAACTATCCTCGGAAAGTTTACTTAGCGTTGCTTGCATCAGTTTCTTAATTTTAGTTTGAGTTAAATATCCGATCCTTTATAATAAAGAAATGCATAAATTATGTCGTCTGAAAGTAAGATGAATATCAAAAAGTTGCACGCGACCGAGTTAACAATCGCAACTAAGTTTTTTGAAATTCGATGAAAATGAACATGGAGGCAATTGTGGCGAGTTTGTGATCTTTTTTAAGTTGTAAAAATACCTTGATTTAAAAATATTGAAAGTATTTATCAAGCGGGTTTTAACTGTTATCTTTTTTATATCTGCATTGCGTATTTGACTAGCTAACAGAACAAATTATTTTCCTCAGGCTGAACGCTTCATCTTGAAAGATAAGAAATTGAACATAGCTCCGGCAGTGAAAAAGCAGGTAAATGTTACTGAAATTATTTTGATCAAAATGCAAACATATTTTGGATGTTCTTCGAAATGCTCAAGTATCTTTCTCATTTCACTTTTCTGTTAAAATTCGTGAGTTATAGCTGGTAAACTATCATTAGTAACGCAATTTAGAATCCACAAGGATTAATCGGTTTTTACAGATTTTTATTGAAGCTAGAACAACGTGTTACTAAATGCCCCAATGTACGGAATAGACTCAAAATGTACTTTTGTGCTTCCTTTATGAACATTTTAAGTACCTTACGGAACTTAGATTGTCGCGAAATAAACGTCGACGTTATTCTGTTGGAGCCAATATAACTCCATTT
Source organism: Argiope bruennichi (assembly GCF_947563725.1). Lineage (NCBI taxonomy): Eukaryota > Metazoa > Arthropoda > Arachnida > Araneae > Araneidae > Argiope > Argiope bruennichi. The sequence goes on from NC_079163.1 coordinate 21,194,120, forward strand.
TAAACTAAAGGTTTCACACTTCGTCAGAAGTACAAGCAAATAAAATTACTTAACCACGATGAACATTATTTAACCAGCCTTATGGGAAAAACCACTGTCCAGTCATTTAAATGTTGTCACTTTTTAAGTGTGTGAAATTGCTGTTAGAACATTTCCGATTGCTTCACTGAATGTTTTTATAGCTGCACTTAATTCAACTCTTAACTTTAATAATTAATGGAAATGCAAAATATTAGAAGTATTAAGCTGTCTTCGAAACTTCTATTTGTATTATTAGTGGGGGGGGGGACTTAAAAGAAATCAAAATGATATAAGTGCCAAACAAAAGGTTTAATCAAAAGCGAAAATAGATTTAACCGTCGCTTGATGGGTAATCTTGTGACTCGCCAATAGAAGTTGTTGTTCATATACTCATAAATCTGAAATGGTTTATATTGTAAAACTCATTCTTTTTTATATCAGTTTCACTTCCGTACAACCTTTTAGCTTGATATACAATCTGTAACATAACAATGTTTTAATGTTGTAAAATTCAAACTCGTCTGTCACAACATTGAGTTGCATGCTTTTCGCTAACACTAAAATTAGTTTTTAAAAAAATTGCTCTCCTTGGATATAAACTCTGAAGTAGGATTTTCACTTCTATTTTTATTTCGTATCATATACAGTGTGCAAACTCAGTAATTTGTAGTAGACTGATTCAATTAATGTTTTCAGCTTATCAAATAACAAGCGAGATTTTTAAAATGAGTTTCATATTTAAATCTAAAGTCAGTCTGGACGATTGGGTTTAGATTTAGATTTCTGGCGCAAGATCCTGTTGCAGAATATGCTGCGCCGAAGCAACTTAGTCAGTCTGGACGAACACGCTGATCGCCGAAGAAGGCAGTTTAATTCATGGTGTCATTCGATATTAATAGCCCAGTAGACAGAAAAAGTACTCTTAAATAAATTCTTCAGCAAGAAATTCAGTGTTGCTTTAAAACGGGACATTAATCCATAACTAAACTCGGCAAGAAAAGTTGTAGATAATTCGAAGCTATCCGACAACTGAAAATAAGTTTATTCAAATGTACTGTGACGCAATATTTGATTTGTGACTTTTGGTTGGAGACCTTCGAATTTACAGTTAAGTGATAAATAAGGATATCAATATAGTCCGATAAGGATCCAAATTGTCCGATTTCTGACATTTTGAATGTGAAACTATGAAATGTATTCAAGTGGAATATGTTCTTGAGTCTCATTTGAATTTTTTGCTTTGCAGCCATACAACCGTACTTTGGGTAAGTAACAATTTAACTTCGGAAACTACATCTGTAATTGGTAAGTTAATTTTTCTTTTTAACTGCTGAGTTGTGTTAAGAGGTATGGATTTTTGAAATGTTTCTTCAGATTTACGTTAATTTAGTTTAATTGGATCCATTATAAAGCGAGAACTATCGCCAAAATAAGAGAATACTGTTAGGAAAAATTCCTGTGGGGTGCAATAATTTAGGAACACAAAGTAGCTTGTGTTATAGCAAGTTTTGTTTAAATTCTTGCATGGTTAACTGCAACAATTAGTCAGACTTACGATATTAATCTGAAATTCATAAAATATGCATCAGAAACAAATCGTCGCCAGCGGCATCATTTGATAAACATTGCTCGTTTCATTCCTCTTTTCTTCGAATTCAATTTGCTTGAATTTAAAATCGTTGTTTACTATTTCAAATCGGCATCTCATTTGTGTAACGTTTAATTTTTAATGGTTTTCGATTTACTTCAATACTTCAAATTAGTTTAAGTGTATTATGTTGGATTTTCCGCTTTTATGTCTAACTTTCGATGACTTCAGAAAATCTAAAAATGCCTAGTATTGTTTGGAAATTTGAATTAAATGAAAAATGTCTCTGTAAACTAATGGGCAACAAACATCCGTTTTGTATGGACTTTGGATGCACGATTTTAATTTGAGGATAAAAACAGATTCTGTCTAGTAGTCACCAAAACATAAAATGCTTCACTTTACAATATTTTGGAAGACGATGGCATTTAAATGCTTAAAGCAATGATAGCTGAAATCGGAATATTATGAAACTTGCGATAATATTATTGAACGCATGGATAATTTGTTTTATTTTCAGAATCGGGCGTGGTCGGAAATGCTTCTCTTATTTGGCCAGCTCAGCCTCCTTCAAGGACTTCAGCTGGATATACTAGAGATTCAATGTATTATCCGCAGGTAATGCCGAGTAAATTTCAAATGATACTAAATTGAAAGAAATACCTTCGTAATTTCGTGCAACATATCTTTTAAGGCAGATATTGATTAGCATTTGCAGCAGTTACGTGCATTTCTTTCAATTCTATGTTTACACTATCTTTGGTTGATAAGTTTCAATAGCAATTCTTAAATACAACTAAGATGCTGATTATAATCTTCATTGTAAACAGGTTCGTCGAAATAAGTGAATCAACCTTATATATGCTTTTGAAGGCGGAAGTGACATATTTTCTCTTCTGTTCGGAAGAACTGTGATCTAACGTTAAACTTGGAAAAGAATGTGCAGATTATTTTAGCTAGTTGCTCCAAGAAATGTGCTCTTGATAATGTTTTCGAAACATTGCCAAATCGGGTCAAAATATGCATGCAGCAATCTGCAATATAAACTAGAGTCGGGAACAATTTTGTTCGTAAGAATTTATATCAAATGGTTCAATATGAATTTTGGCTAAATGAACTTGGCGTTTCAATACTAGAATTTTATGTCAATGTTTCATGCTACAAAATAATTGCTTTCTGAACTTAAAATGAGTTTCGGAACTTCGGAGTATTTCAAATACATTAAACTCGGGAGTTTATTCTGTTCAATTATTTTTAAACTTAAAGGTTATTGGAATTCCCCACCCTCACCCCACCCCTCGAAGACTAGATTTTTAACGAATTGTACAGATTAAGCTTTACTAAATTATGTTCAGTGAATTTAAGACGTTAATAACAGCTTTAAGTTATAGCAGCCAATCTTTGCTTCAATTATTAGGATAATATAACTGTAAGAGAGGGGAAATGCTATGCTTATTAACCCAGCTCGATAAGCAGTTGCAATTTGCCGCGAATGCTAATGATCCAGAATTTCAAATTGGCAAATTCCAATTAAAAACTTGCTACTTGTGTAGATTTCTGAGAAAATAGATTTATCTGGACTTTAATTTTAGCACTTTTTAAGTCATGAGCCTGAATTCTTTCAAAAGTCGGATAAAGTTCAGTGAATGTAAATGAATTCGATTAAAACGGAATCTGTCGCATCGTAGTGAAGAGACTTGAACAACCATTAGTTTGTTAAATAGCAGTTTCTTAAATTTAGAATACTTAACTTCTTTTTCAGACACCATGGCCTGTCATGTGGCCACAATTCTGTCTACAGCAGCAATATCCATATCCTTCCATCGTAAGTAAATTTTAATTGTCTTTACAATTGATAAGAACAAATGTAAAAACGACATTAGATAAAATTTCCATAATGCCTAAAATATTACCATTAAAATGGGATTCATTTATTTCATAATCCTTATTGTACGAATATGGAATCCGATATTTAATAGGTTAAGTATAACATAGCATTAATTGTATCCATCCTTGTATATATTGAAATCGACCTCGTTGTTCCACGTTAACAGTGTATCTTCAGTTGTGCGTTATCGTAGTCATCCGAATCTTTATCGTATTAAGGGTTTTTAAGTACTTTCTATGATGCACAAATTCCTCGGGAAATGTTTTTTAATTTTATTTAAATAACAAACTCCTAAGTTGAGCTAAACGTCATCTTAAGTTGTAATTGGTAATTTCCAAATTGATATGCAGGAACCTATTGCTCTATTTCTAAAATAACTGGGAATTAGCAAGAAAAACTCGTCTCCAAGATTAACTTACACAATAAAGATTCCGACTAGTAACAGATGGATTTTTCTATAGCACTTCTATGGATTTATGGTGAACTGAAGATCTGAAAGTATAGTAAAAGAACTTTCAGATTCATAAATCAATTTTGATACATCAAGCAGTATACGAAGTCTGAGCTCATTTTGTGACTGTACTATATTGAATTCTTTCAATTATTTGTATTCCTTTCAGACTTCTTTAATCTCTCCATTGTAATAAGTTACAATATTTTATAAAGGAAACCATATAAATACAAAGAACTTATTAAAATTCTTCCTATGTGCCATAACTCTTCAGATGGTAGGGTTACGCTATACCTATTCTCTTTTTGCAGCCTCAAGCTGGCTTTCCGCAGTACGTATATCCCATCGCTCCTATGGATTATCCATATCAACCGGTTTCTGGATCCGATTTCTCTGAAACATCATCTGCTGACAGTGGAGAAGTAAGTTCTGTTCTTGGAATAATCTTCTCGACTCGATCGATATAATCTTATTCGTGCGGCACAAAACATAATCTACATTTTGTGCATAATTATTGTTAGTCAAACTTTTGCTCTTTCAAGGAATTGCTTGGTTCGAAATTGCGTAGTTCCCAAGGAATCTTAGTCTATTAATTTCTAGTTTTAGAAAATATTAAAAGAACCAAGTTGATTTCTTGGGCCACAGAATATCGAATTTAATATTTATAATCCGATTAACCTGGTTTAGATCTGCTAGATTTTGTAATTTCTCTTAATTGACAGAAACGAACGGTTTAATAGTGAATGAATTCGAATTTAATGAATTTAATCCATTCCTTAAAACTACCTTCCTACTATAATACCATGAGTGTTGTATACCTTGGCCAAATATGGCTTTTTTGCTGTAAAATACACACTTCAAACTCCAATGTTTCATGTCTGCCTTCTTTGCATGCGAGCTTTTAAAATGCACTGAGCGAAGATATGTGGCGAATTAATAAATTGCATTAAACCGATAATTCAATTTTTAATCGCAAAATTTCTCGCTTTGATGTTCGGAAAATAGTATGGAAGTTGAAAGAAATATCAAATGTAATCGGATTTTTATTGTTTTCAAAAGTAACTTAAATATCTAAATTTTTATAATCCAATATTTATCTTGATTCATCTACTGCAAATTCTTCCAGAGTGTCAAGAACCGTCCCAAGTCTGCTGCTGCAACTCCAGTTTCATCCGATTATGAACGCGGCCGTTCTACTCGAGCAAAACCAACAGATGCTCAAAACCAGAATATTCCCAAATACAATGGCGGAAGTGTGGAAAATTCTAACTGCATGCATTCGGCTCCCCTATCTCACTTGCATCATCCAGTCTTTGCGAAGACTCTAAATGGTGTAACGGTGATGTCTTATCCAGGCTCTATGGTAATGGGCAATCCAGCCATAGTCTACGTTAAGGATGGCAACGAATCGGATAATGTGTTAACAGAACTCGGATATCTGCATTCTCCAATAGCATCGGGTACGCTGACGCCTCCTGCTACTCCTTTGGTTTCGTTTCCTTGCGACTTCGGTGCCAATGCAGCCTTAGATTCCATCCGCAAAAATTAGATGGAAAAGAATCTGGAAGTAATTAAGAAGTCTGTGTGGATCATTCCTGTCGGAGCAGTCGACACCTATATAAACCGATTTCTTGTTATGCTAAAGATATGCTCAGCATGTGAGAGCTGATGTTGTGAATGATTTGCAACGCAAACCTATTTTATTTACTTGCTTTTATGTATTGCTTCGTTAACAGTGCAGCAACTCGATTCTATCTCGGTGTATAATTGTGCTTTTATTTCGAAAACTTCTGTCAACAATTAAATTGACTTAGGCTAATTTTATAATTGTTTCTTTAAATTTTCCTCGTATTTTTATTTAATCAGCTATATCCTAAGTATTTTATGTGTGTGTGACGTCAAATAACTGTATACAAAGTGTGCTATCTATCGTCTGTGCAAAATGTTACTAACTCCTGGACTGTCAATTATTGAATAAAAATGCTTACATCTTAGTCCCGTATTTTTAAAATTTTTTTACTGATCCACCAGCCTTTTAAATAAAGCATTGACTTATTTCAACTTGAAATAAACTGTTAACGGCAAGCAGCCAGTTTCGTTGTTTCAAATGCATATGAAAAATCGGAATAAAATTATTCTGTCGAAAAGTACTTCTCTTTAATTAAGATGCACATACTTTTTTACTTCTCACTTTCTCTTTTTAACCAGTTAACCGCGTATTTTTTTCAAATTCTTCAGTTTTCTTTTTAAAGTCAAGCGACGATGCGTATACACGTCAAACGCAACGCAAAATGCTAAATTTTGCAGAAAATCGTAATAAAACGGACAATTTTTGAGATAAATTACGCATCAACCGCGCCAAAATGATTTGGATTGACGTATATACACGAACGCACTTAACTGTTAAGAATTTAAACTGCATTTTTGGAAGGGTTTATTTTGATAGTTGGTTAAAGTAGGTAGATACCATTTAAGTTTTACGTTTTCTTGTTCCAATTAAAGTAATTATTACAGCTTGAAGTAGGTAGACCAAATTACACTTCACTAATCGAGAAAAAGCTCAATTTTTAATCCCCCCCCCAATTCAAGTACTTGGTGGTGGTGCGAAATCAACCTATTTCATAGAAAGACTGCATTAATTGCAGGGTTTGTCCTACGTTAAATTTACTGAAATTGCTAATTTTCATTAATCCTGTTTTCTTGCTCGAACTAAGTACTTTTTTTTTTCTTTCTTTTTTTTTTTTTTTGCAATTTCTTTAACTTCTACAAGATAAAAAAAATATTACGAAATAAGTCCTTAACCCCCTTTTCATAACTACGTGAAATATGGCACGTAGTTATGAATTTGACATTAGCCGTTTCCCAAAAATTATGTAATGTAGTTTGTATTTATTCATGAACATGCCGTTTAAAGTTATTAAATTTACAAACATCCCAATGATTTAAGAAGCTTAATCTTTTGACCAAGAAAATTAAAGGGAAAAAATCTTTTTCGAAACGCATTGGTTATTACTACAACGTTCATTATTCTCTTTATATTTAAGTATGCGTTACCTCCCGGGGCTTGTACCAAACTGTATTTTGGAAAGTATAGGAATTGTATTTCTCGCAATACACGTAGATTATGACAGTAGTCAATGTCCGATAATGGCTATTTCGATTTTTTACAGTAGTTGTATAATATTGTTCGGTAGCATTCTTGCTGAAATTAAATTCAATTAAACTGAAACCTATATTAGAACTTTTCATTCATTTTTATTAGGATTTGTTTCGAATTGATGTCAAGATCTACAGTTTGACCTCGTGTAGTAACTCCTCAAAGTGTTGGAGAAAAATTCCTTCATTATAAAATACAAACTGATGTTGAATATATCATCGCGTATTTTTTTAACAATGAGTGGCCAGTTTATTAGTAGAAATGATTAAGGTTTGAATATTTCTCTCGAATGATGGCGCTGCGTTTTCTATAGCAGACGGATGCTGTCAAGAATTAAAAGAACTAGGCAATATCGAATAATCTTTCGTCCCATTCCCTTTGCTTTCAGTTATTGACTTGAAATGAATGGTTGTTACGCGACAACCTTTAATGCTTTGCCCTTTTCGAAGTTCTAATATTCAAGTATTTATCCCACTAGAAATGGTAGTGAAAAGAATGTCTGCAAAATTAGGAGACTGCAGCTCTTTAACACTGCCATCCCGTCAATGGCGAGCCTTTGTCCCACCCTCTGAGATAAGATGCTTATATATATATAAGATAAGATGAGCTGCAATAACAGAAAAAACCTTGAGTAGAGGACGAGTTGTCTCATCCCTCACGCATTACGAATATTCCTGTAAGAACGAGTTATCTCGTCCTTCGCGATGAAAGTGTTAAAAATGTCGAAATTTGAGCGGAATGAATGAAATTATTCATCGTTCTCACGATTTCATGTTCAAATGAAATGTATCGGTTACTCAAATATCAGGAAATCTCTTCTGCTCAATGTTAACTTTAGCTTTTGACTAAGGATGCGTGGTTTAAATGAAACTTTGATAAATTTCTATGTTTTAACACTAAACGTAGCGGCATTTCACCGATATTTTGGAACTGTCTTGGAAAAATAGTCATTTGACTGCTCTCGGTATTATTAATTCTTAATGAAAATGGTTCCCTGGGAACAAGAACGGAAATTGGATTTTAAGTGATCTTCCTAACCCCCTCCCCCCGTATATTGCGGAGAAACTGCTAATTTGATAGGGGAAAAATAAGTTTACAGAAGTTTAATTAAAATGCAAGTATACACATATAAAGCAAATTTATTCCAAGACTAAAGTTAGGAGGTATTAACTTTTCTCGTTGAATCGCATTGGCTTTAAGCCCGGGGGCATGACTTGATCTACATAGTTTAGAAAATTGTACGTTTTTTCATGTAAGATTTTAACTTCTAATTTCAGAGAATTTATTTTTCTTATAAATTAAAAATTCACCCTTTATATATTTATTCCATTCAGAGTAATATGAACTAATTTGAATTTTCGGAAATCTTTAAACTGAGAATTAAATTCGTAAAATGTTCAAATAAAAGAATTTTTTTTCTTTTAAAAAACTAAAAAAGAGCTTAGCCACTTCCAACAATCATACGCTATTTTTTGAGCTTCTTCACTCAGTTTTTCACATCAAGCACGTTGTTTGATATCTTTCATATATCTTAAGTAGAATCTCGAAAACATAGCTATGCCGATGTGAAAATAGGCACGTGTAGTTAGATCAGGCTTGCCTTATAAAGGCCGCTGAACTTAGAGATCGCTCTGATTAGTTACACTGCCCTGCTATTCCTGTTATGTCTTAAAATGTTGCTTCATCTTCCCATTCTTGTATTTGATAAGGAATGTATTTCAAGCAAAAAGCCTTCAAATAAAACGATAAATATCTAGAAGTGTTGATAAGATAATAATCTGCCCCCGGAGATAAGGTCAAATGTTAGTTCCGCAATGTAAATTATTTGCAACGGTATCGCTCTAACATCTAAATGCTAAAAAAACGATATTATCGTACTTTTATCTCTCTTTATTAATACAGAGAAAAGTTACAAAAAATTGGCCGTTATTTTGTCAGATAAATGTTTACTTAAAGCCTGAAGTTTATAAGTTTTAAGAGAGAAAACGTGACAGTAATGTTCAGAAGCATTTTTTTTTCATTGCGAATTTTATTTTTTCATAAGTAGTTTGTTTCGACATTGAATGAATAATGCACTTGACTGGATTATGCCTTCTAGGAACCGTTCGGTAATTCAATCTCGGGGTCCATTTTCATCTGCAAACTTTCAAAACTAAATATTCTTTCTGTCAATATTAATTTAATCTTACGAGTAACGTGATTTGCAAACTTTGACAAACTGACTTAACAAAACGTTTAATTGCAAATCAGTAAATCCCGTATAAACAAAGGAAATTAGAAAATAAATTTAAACAAGAGAGTAAAAAAAGAAAACATTGACTTTTTTTAGTATAATTGAAATATTTAGTAATAGGACTGGACATTTTTTTCAAAATTATAAAGCGCCACGTTTTTTCCGAATTATAAAATTACAAACTTGCATATTGTTATTTATTTGAAATACTATTGGAATAATGCTTCAAAATTTAATAATATAACAATATTTGGTTTTAATTTGAATAAGTTCGATTGCACGACCATTATAATTAAAGTACAAAACAATATAACATTCAAAATACCATAAAAAATTTCAAGAGCTTAGTTACTTTGCCGATTTAATGATTCGGTCCAGATAAAATTGCTACTGCAATTCTTAGTTCAACGAATATTTGCGATGAATGAGTTGAAATGAGATTTTAGCACAAACTAAAAGTATTTATTTTGTAAAGATGCCAGATGTTTCTTAACAATATGTCAAGAATATTGTTAAGAAACATCTGAATATTGTCAATAAGACTGGTGATGGAACACCTGTCAAAGAGCAATCCGTTGGTTCTCTTGAATGTCTAATTAATACAGTTTTAGTCCTGATGTTAGATTTCTGTCAATTTTCAGTATACAACTTTATCCAAAAATAAATGGAATTTACCATTAAAAAGGTCATATATTTATTGAAATATTTGAAACAATGTGAAGAAAAGTTTACTTTTCATAATAAAGGTAAATAGTGTATAAATTTTCTGTTGTTTCTAATGGCACTTGTCATAGACAAGTCCCCTGACTTTAGAAGTCAATGATTTTAAGCCAAGTACGCTTCTCTTGTTTTTTAGTAGCACCATCTAGGGTCAAGAGTACGACTTAGCTACACACACGTCACAACTCTTTTTACGAGGCGAACTTCATTCATGCATTTCATTCACAGATCGTAACTTAGATCTGAAACAGAGAACGATCACTCCTGATACAATACCCCCAGTGGTATTACTCTCGACATGGAGGACTTTAAGACCACGACAGATTTATGCGTGCGCCAGCCGCCACACACACGGTAAGTCTTCAGCCGGCGGGGTTCGAACTCGCAACCCAAGGGCCGCGAATCCAACGCTTTATCCCGGCCCATAAATTTTCTAATCTATTTATTCATATTTTTCTTATGATAATAATGATTACTTCACATTAGTTATAGATATTGAAGTAGAATTTTTGTGTTCTTTTATACACATATGAGACTTACGAATTACTAAACTGGCTCATTTCACAAAGTGCCATGCTTTCAGTTTATTTTTAATGAAAACTCACAATTTAGTTCAAAGCAATGTTTTTTATATCATCTTTCTTTATGGATATGAATAATCTTTCTTTACGGATATTTATGGATATCATCTTTCCTTATGTATCTCCAATACAAAATAATATGAGGTAATGCCTTTTTTGAACGTAAGTACCGAGAACTGAAATTAATTATTTTTATTTAATAAATACCTTATTTCTAATTTCAAAAGTTCAAATAGATCTCAATTCCGTAAAATCTATCGCCGCAATTGCCAGTTTTCAATAAATTTTAGGTGAATCTAATCCAGTGGTTCTTAACCTTTTTAAGCCGCTACCCAAATTTGAGAAATATATTCATGTCGCGACCCCAAAAAAAGTTAAAATTTTTTCATTGCTTTATTTTAGATTGTATTTTTAAAAAATCTTCAATCCTACGATGAAAATTTTTTTAACTCACAATTTTTTTATTTATTTTTTTAATAATAAAGATAAACAAAAGTACTTTTCGATCCAAGGAAAATTTATTTAATAATCAAGTGTTTTTAATAATTTTTATTGAACAAATTAAAATATATTTATAACTTTTTGAAAATAATTGACATTCTAACTTATTCCTAAAAAAAATAAAAAGAAATATCAATGCATATGTTAAGTCTTTTAAATTTTAAATGCAAGTCATACAGTTTTAATGAGAACCTTGTGCTTGAATACATTTTGAAAGATCTTCAAACCTCGGTTGAATGCTTGTCAAGGAGCACCTTATATCTATTTCAGGATTTAACTTGTTCCGGTAATTGTTTTTGATTACACACAGAGCCGAAAAACCAGCCTCACACATATATGTTGTTGCAAAGGGCAATAATACTTTTAGGGCTTCTTTAACAATTATTGGCTTTTCGGTTTTTAATTTTAACCAGAAAGCACAAAGATTCAGTGTTTTTGTAGAAATTGTATCGAAGTGCTTGGTCACTTTGTATTTCTATTAATTGCTCTTGAAATTGATTAATATTAACAAATTCCTCATGCAAATCACTTACATCAAAATTAAATGGCATTCGAACCCAATTATATTTGAAAACATCGTCTGCAGGGAAATATCGATCAAAGTCTGCTATTAGTTTTTCTAAATGATTAATAATAATTTTCTGTATTTCAAAATCTGTGATATCAATATTATTGTCTTCAACAAGTAAATTAAGAGTCGGGAAGGAAGCAAGTTTCTTTATTTCAACCTTATTTCTCCATAATTTGAGTTTATTTTTAAAACATGTAATTTTTTCAGTTAGTTCACATTCATTTTCGATTGTTGATATTTATTCAAGTCGTCATTTCTAAAATGTCTGAAATTTGTTGTATTACTAACTTTTTTGGTTCGACTCACCACGACCCAAGAAATATGCTTCGCGACCCAATTTTGGGTCGCGACCCATAGGTTAAGAACCGCTGATCTAATCTAAAGAAATAGAAGATAAAAATTTTATTTGTATATGCTAAAATAAAAATATTTTTAGTTACTTATAGTATCTAGAAAGCTTAAGGTTTTCTTCTAACTATCAGGATTTCATGTAAATTGAAATACTGATAATGAATTGGAACCCTAATTTTGAATTTCAAAGGGAAAAACCGCAATCCTCTTTTTACTTCTTTTAACAGCATTTGAATTTATAAAACAACTTAAAATTGAAGAGCTTCTGATGAAAAGTGAGAAAGAACAAAATATTTCAGGAAATAAGAAAAACTTATAACCTTCTAAATAAATTCTTTTTTTTTTGTTTGTGTAAACAGCAGTTCTATAGAAAAGTCACAAACTATGATTCCAAAGGAAATTGACGACAAATATTTGGGGAGGACGCAGTTATAGCAGAAAGCTTACTGGAAATCCATAGTTCGGACATGACATATTGGATTCATCAAGTTTTGAGAAATACCAAAAATTAGAGTGAAAAATTCATTTTCAAAATTCCATTGAAAATGAAAATTTAGAAAAATATCTTTAAAACTTAACCATAGTAATTCAAACCAAATTTCTCATTTAGGCAGTTGCGTTCTTCAAAATACTCATTGAGAATGACACATTCTGGAATCATTTCAATTCTGGAAGTGCTTCCCAGTTTTCACAGAAATGAATTGTTAGGAAATACGTCATTCTGTGGTGAAAGCTTATAAGCCAGATAACAGCTACGAGTCATGAGTTTTGCTTTTGTCTTGTGGTCTTGTTACTCGGCTGCGAACCACAAGGTCCCAGGTTCTGTCCTCGCTCATAACAATCCGCTACAATTCCATCGGTTTTTTTCTTCAATTATCCTGTTCTACACCAGAGGAAATGTAAAGAGAGATATTGAATCGCCTTGTCACTTTTGAATTTTTACTAAACTACTGACCAAAATTGAATTTAATATCCATTTTATCTTTTTAATTCTGGTATTTCTCTATAAAAATTTTCGCACTCTAACATATACTGGGAACTTTGTTGTACGTATCGGAAAGCATTTATAGATCTGCCATCTACCAATCTTCTCCTAGTCGAAGAAAAATTCAAATTCCATCATAAGCCCAATTGTACTCTTCATTACTTAAAACGGTATAATTTCACCCTACATTATCAGTTTTCCAGTTCTCAGTAATTTTGCTTCCGATATGCTCATCTATCTCTGGCAATTAGAGACAGATTTTCGAGCCGAAAAAGAGCAGTCACAGATCTGCTCTTTTTCGTACGTCATTATATACAATGTAGGAGGATTGCCCGAATAAAAACAAAACCCTACGATATATTTTAATATCACTATTGCAGATGGCAAGGCAATTAAATTTTTGGAAATTATTATTGCATAGTTGAAAGTTTATCTTTTAAAAATCGCAAAATTGATTTGACTCGGTGTGTTTTTGAGATTCTTATTTTATTCCATTCGATTGAAATTCATTTCCATTTTCTTGGACCACGGTTATAATGTCGACGAACAAAAGCACGGCTTCTAACACTGAAGAAATAACGCAATAAGCAACTATAGTTAATAATGGAGGATTGATTGATTAACTGAGAACCAGGTTGCTTATTATTTTAGCCTTAAAGGCTGTCATACCCGAAATAATAAAAATTTTATTTGATAAAAAAAAGTTAAGTTGTGAAGAAAGTTATAAATACTGTCATTATTTTCTAAAATTTTGAATGAGGAATTACCATCTTCCCAAGTTCATTGGACAGGAAAATGGAGTGAAAGGGAACTGTTTCAGGAATTTTAAGAGCTATTATAATCTTATGCCGTAGACATGAAGAACAATATTTTTTTTTTTTTTTTGAGAAAAGAAAGTTTAAAAACTTTTTTTTCTTTTTTTTTTCTCTCTATTAAGAGTATGCATTACCTAGTTGTCATAAATACTAGATTCAGTGAACTGTCTATAATAATATTATATAAACTTAGCAAAATTATTTTTTGAGACAGGTTAAATATATAATATTTTTCAAACTTTCTATAATTTGAACATTTTATACGATCTCAAAATGAAGATTTTACTAAAAATAAGCAAACAATATAATACAGTACATAAAATAACATGAGTTTATAAACATATATATAAATACAAGATTATTTCGCAAAAAATATTAAAAAATATTTTTAAAAAATTGTCAATTTTGTTTGTTTACTTTTTGATACAAATGCTATTTTCACGTACATATAGTGCATATATTTCAGCCCAACTGGAGAATTCAGATGTACGTCAGAAACATTTAGTACTGTTGCAATAAAAATCCTGATGAACATTGATTAAGTGTATTGCATCCTCCGTAGAAATTTGAGGATGCTATACCTTTAATTGTTGCTTGAAAATAGTAAATTCATTGTTCCTTAAAATTCTAATCACTTGGAATTAATTCTGTTAAAATACCTTCATCACTTGCACCGTTGGATACTTGCCTATCATTGTCTAAATAATCGTCAGCAATGAATGAAGAAGATAACTTTGATGAGCTTTAGAAAGCTTATATAGCCATGGATAAACTGTCTATGCCTTCTTATTCTAGTCGATAGGGTGTCGTTTTTCAAGGGAAAGAAATCGGGTTATATGTACTATCAGTTTTTCTGAAGGCCAAAAATTATCATTATATGCAGGTTCAGAATACATTGGGCAAATAGGGATTTCCCCAGGACCAAAGAGCAACATCGCTGTAAAGCAGATTTATCGTTATAGACAGATCATTAAGCAAATAATTATCTGTATTTAGAACAGCTGCCATTACTGTTCATAAAAATGAGCATACAAGCAAGTGTAAATAGTTTTAAATAGTTGCATTTATTTTTAAATTCTACTGTAACATCTTTTTATTTATTTATTACTTTTTGTTGTATTTAATGACAAAAAATATATCTATCTCTGATTTTGGGAGGCGTTGTTTTGCATAAGCGAAATGTCAGTAAATACATTCCCCTAACAAAACTTCATTACTATGTTCAGAAGCATTAAAACCAAATCACTGAAACAGTTGTATAAAATCAATTCTTTTCGTAACCTAGAAATATTTATCAGATGGATTGGCATTATTTGCCGATACATTCAGATTGCAACACCTGTGACCAAATTGATTTATGGTTGGAAGAATGCTGTTTTTACATCACAGAATCTCCTAAATTTCAATTTTCGGTTTGTTAGTATCTCGATCTGTAACTACAGCATAAGGATTTTAAAGATGGAGGAATTCTTCTTTATTTTCTTTTCTTATTTTCGAAGTAGCATAGTAGCATTATAAAACATTACGTCATGACTTTTCCAACAAACCTGCACTGAAAAATGTAAGCTTATCAATATTATTATAGTAATTGGAATTTAGCTATTTAAACTTTTTAATTCGAACGCCTTTCACTGGTCCCTTTAATTTACTACAAATATAATGTTACTACCGTCGTGCTTCGAATTAATTTTGCATGACTAGAAATCAACAGTAAAAATTGTTAGTTTTTTTAATGCATCCATTTTTAAATTATTTTCATAAGTTCATCATGTCTGTACTTTCTGCCCTCAATAATCATATATAACTCTTGAAGGTTCTTAATTGACTTGAGAAATGAAATGTGACAAAATGAATCCAAAAATTCTGTTTTTGAGATTCTTTTGAATTTAAATGTTAAAAAGTATGTTTATTAAAATTATTTAACATTTCAGAAATTAATATTGTTACTTTATCTATTAAAATATTATTATTCACCATGATTACTTATTAGCATTGTATTATTTTTCAAAACTGTTAAATGTTAAGATTAGGTCTTTCGTGTTGTTATTTTACACTCTTGCTGTTGTCTTAACTATCTGCTTATAGAAACATGGTTTGGTTTAATATATCTAAGAATGTTCTGCAATATAAACTACTCCACCGAATGTTCAAAATAAAAAATAAAAAATTCAATTATTCATCGATAAATAAGATATTTTTTCCCATTTGAATGTCGTAGACATAATAATGAAGGAAAATTCAGCTTGAGTTGAACTTAGAAGTACTTTTTTTTAATATTGTGTTAATTGTTTTTTTAAAAATCTTTTTCTGATTTGAGAAATCTCCATTTATAGCAAATTTCATTGTCTGAAACAGAATTTAATTCCTTTTTATAGAATCATTAAAATAATTGAAAAATAACTAAAATGAAAAAGTCTACTATTTAATACCAGTAAAATAGTGATTTGAAATACAGTTTTTATTAAATTTGTATTTATTCCTTTTCACAAAATCCTTCAGCAGTTTTTCGTGCAAGTTGGCTGGGAAGCTGGCCAATGGGGTCAATTCATGTGACGTAAAAGTCACATGTCATGAGCTATCCGCGCATGGCATTTAAGTTTCATCCGCACCGCTTTCGTCGATTAGTCTGCCATTAACGTTCTCCACCGAGTATGAAGCGGATTTTATTGTTTACATTTGAAGTTATAATTTTTGAGTCATTTTCTTTCCTCTTATTATGTGATAAAAGAGGAAATACTGGTGTTCTGATGGATGCTTTAATGCGAAACACAAGAGTGACTCTCATGATAAAATGTTTTTTTTTTTTTATTTTTTATTTTCCTTTCAACAATCCTGCCTAGGGTTGGTACCTTTGGTATAGATTTTTTCAAGCCTTCGAAGTCGGTGATATGCTTCGATGATTTTGAAGAATTCATTCAGTGTGTGTTCATTTATTTAATCGTAAATGTTTCAGTAATTTTTTAGAAAAATTCTTCGTAAAAAAGAAATTGGTAAGCGATTTGAAAACAAAAACAATCAAACAAAATCGTGAGAGCATTTCTAATTTACTTTATTCACATTTGATGAAATGTTTGATAATTTTGAATATGCGTAGGAGGTTTTAAAATGTTTACATGAATATTACATTGCATTTTCTAAAAAATCTTATCTAAATTTAATTAATGTAAGTAAACAAACTCCTGCTGCAAAAATAACAACTGCCATAATGCTAAACTTAAGTGGAAGTGAATAAATTTCTTGAAGATTTATTTAATAAGTGAAATCTTTACTAACTACTGAAAATTGAATTTTCTTATTGACTGTTATATATATAATTGATGTAATCGAAATTGTAAACATAATTTATTCAATATATACTAATTTGAATTTCATGTTCTTTCCTCTGAGCAAACTGAAAACACCAAAGTCTCAATATTAATAATAATCCTTACATAAGAAAAAAAAATGTAATAATTTTATTAGTAAGCTTTAAAATATTAACTTATCTAAGAGTAATAATTTATTTTTAAAAAGAACTATATTTATAAGATTCAACATTCAATAATATTTAAATAATATGTAAAAAAAGAACATATGTAATTTTTCAAAAACACTGCCATAGTCATAAAGCAGCACCAAACGAATTAAAAGCAAAAACAATAATTCCATTGAAAATACTAATTAAAATTTTAATATAAGAAATAAAATTATATAACTACGAAAATTTGGAGAAAATAATTCAAAATATTATCTTTAAAAAAAATCATAAGTTTATAATAATTGATTGGCTAGCGTAACATTTACTAATGGTTTCATCAACGTTATCGGCAGACATTCCGACATGCGCAGAACGGTTGAAAATTGAACAGAAACGGTTTGTTTGGTACCTGACACGTGACTGTGAATTGCCCCATTGTTTCCATTTGGCCCCACATTTCATAAATATGGCCGTGGACCAAGCGAAGCTTGAATGGTATAGATGATCCAGGCATCAAATTTGGAGAGCCACTGCGAATGTGAATGTTAGTACGTTAATCTCACTTTTCACAAGCAATTATCAATAGAGTGAAAAACAATATTTTGCTCGGGCGCCTCTTTTTCTTGTTATTTCTCTTGAAAATTCAGATAAATGTATGCCTTTCCCCCTTCCAACAATAATGCTCAGTGGCAGATACCTAACCCGTTTTTTGTATTTTGTTCCATATCTTTACAATATCACTTCTAAAACCTACAAAAATTAAATAGATTGAAGAAGTTAATGTAAAACTTTTCTAACTTTTTCTTTTTTTACTGAGAATGAAAAATGTTTTGCAAGTGATCCTTTAATTGAAATTAAGGGACCTGGGAACATTTATACCTTTATAAAATTGATTTTCCAATTTTAGACTCATAAAATACAGGGCATTCCACTGATAATAGATATGTATAATGTATGTCATAAATTAGTTTTTAAAATGTAGCTAACAGAAGCACCTGTGGCAAATGTTTCTGTTATATACACTCATGTCCATAAATTAAGGATAATTCATGTCACGAGAAAATCGAACTCTAAAATACATATATCACCTGTAAAATGACTACACACATCTTCAAAAATCATATGCAAATTGTAAGGAGCCACCAGATGACACCGATAGTACGCCACAACGACGAGTGTGTAAGAGAGTGATGTATAAGGAATACGGGCAAAGAAGTAAAATTGTTCGGAAGCGCTTTATAAGCCTTTCAGCGCAATAACCGCATATTTATGACACAAAGGATGCATTTGGATGATTTTTTACGTGGTAGAATTATAGTCGAATGGAATGTGGGCTTACCCAGCTGGAAGTATCCGAGGAACTTGGAATAACCCAGAGAGTCATCTCCAGGATTTGGCAACGATTCCTAGATGATTTTAATATGAGTAGACGTTACAGCACAAGTCGCGTCGCCTCCGAGTTACAACGCCGAATGAGAGCCGGTATTTGGCAGTTACTTCCAAAAGAAACAGACGGAGCACAGCATCAGACCTGTCTCGTCAGCTCTCTTCAGTCACTGGTACGACAGTTTCAAGGCAGACCGTGTACAGACGCTTAGGGCAGATTGGTCTATATGCTCATAGGCCTGTCAGATGTGATCCATTTACTGCAACTCACTGTCGCCTGCGGTAGCCTGGAGTAGAGAGCCTGCATTGTGGACACCGCAACAATGGGCTTGTGCGATGTTTCCCAACGAGTCCAGGTTCAGCTTGAAATCTGATTCTTGCCGGACTTTCATGTGGAGAGCGCCATGTACCCTTTAGCACCAAGAGAACATCATTGAACGACACCGTTACGGTGGTGCAGAATTGCTCGTTTGGGGAGGAATTATTCTGGGTTCCAGAACTGACCTGCATGTTCAAATTGGAACCATGACAGACCAAATCTATCGGGACGTCATTCTGGAACAACAACAACATGTACGTTTGTTTCGGGGCGCCATGGGCACAGAATTCATGTTTATGAATGACAACGCCCGTAATCACCGTGCAAACATCGTACACGAATGCCTTCGATCGGAGGACATCACCCATATAAACTGGCCAGCATTCTCACCGGACTTGAATCCAGTAGAACATGTGTGGGATATGCTTGGTCGACGAGTTGCAGCCCGTCAACCACCTCCTACATGTCAACCGGAACTTCGGAGAGCATTGCTAGATGAGTGGTGTAATATTCCCCAAGGTCATATCGATAATTTGATATTCAGCATGTCTAGGCGTTGTAGGGACTGTATTGCATCGTCTGGGAGACATACTATGTATTAACCATCATACTAACCGTTAATATTGGTTTTTGTAAATGCTTTTTTTTTGTAATTTGCTCCAGAGAGTAAAAAATCGCAACTTTTATTAATGATATCAAACATATAGCATCTTTTTTGTTCTTTACCTTTGTTTTATAAAGAGGCTTTACAAATAAGTCACATTTGTTTTACTTCTGACTCTTTCTTTTCCTGAACTTGCATTATCCTTAATTTATGGACATGAGTGTAGATATATATATAGAACATATAGTTTTATTTTGTCTTTTTCCCTATATATATATATATATATATATGTGTGTGTGTGTGTGTGTGTGTGTGTGTGTGTGTGTGTGTGTGTGTGTGTGTGTGTGTGTGTGTGTGTGTGTGTGTGTGTGTGTAAGGATATTTTAAACTTTAATTTCAATTTAATTAATTTCCAAGGTTTTATCTTAATTTAGCCCATAGTAACTTCATTCTAAAATATTCTCTTATTTCGTGATCCAATTCCATTTTCTCTACTTAATTAATTCAAGATTAGATTTGTAAAATTACTGAACCGACTAAAAACCTCACATTCCCACGCTCCGCAAGAAGAGATAGAAAAATGTCCAGTAAGTACATTCTTTTTAAAAGATCCCTGTGTTTTCCCTTACCTTTTCGAAGCGTGTAGCAAAAATACCTATCGAAATCTAAATAATATATTTGCATTGTAAAAAAATATTTTCCCTATCAAAATCTCAGGTTATATAAGATGAGGGATAATTTATTTCTCTCTTCTTCCCCACTGTGGCGGACGTGCCTTGTCCGCTTCTCTGCTTGTAAATAATTATGCTTTCCCGATGTATTAAAATGAATTTAAAAATGTAAAAAGTCTATTCAATGTCTTCCAAACTGCATTCTGCTTCACATAAAATAATGCTTACATATATTAGCCCTGTAAAGAAATATTTTCCCTATCAAATCTCAGGTTATATAAGACGAGGGATAATTTATTTCTCTCTTTTCCCCCATTTCTGCTTTTGCAACGTGCTGTGGCGGACGTGCCTTGTCTGCGCCTGCTTGTAGATTATGCTTGATTCTCCAAGATGAAATAAAACGACGTCACGAAATTGAAAGTCTCTTCACTGTTTTCAAAACTGCATCCTGCTTGCTTCATATATATATATATATATATATATATATATATATATATATATATATATATATATATATATATATATATATATATATATATATATATATATATATATATATATATATATATATATATATATATATAGTTCTTTTTTTAGATTTTCACATTATATTATGTTCAATAATTTTCAAATTTTTAAAAAAATTAAGATATGGAAATGAAGATATGTTTGTTGCAATTATTGAACTTGCATTCGCATATTATTATTATTATTTTGGAGTTATTTTATTCTGAATTCTCTTCTTAGCTTACCGATTTGAGGCTATGAAATTAAAGACAGTCGAATCGTACCACATGATCGATTTGCTATTAGAAAAACAAATACTTCAAGAAACAAATATTTCCGATTGCTTTATAATTATAACTGCTGATTCTTTCTACATATTAAATTTGTCATCATAAATTTCATTAGAAAAATAAAAAAAAAAAAAATCCTCTTTGTTTTCAACTGAGATTTTAGTGAATTTCTCTGTCCAGAACGACCTAGTTCCCTTGAAGAAATTTTCCTTGTACCAGGAAACGAACGGAAATGAATAGAAGAAGTGGATCATATGATTGCAAGTTTCGTGTTTGTTTGGATCAATCTCTGTTGCTGTTTGTTCTCTCTGGAATAGGCTGTTTATGTGTAGATGCTCATTTCTCTTAACTGCGCATAAAAATTTTAAAAATGTTTCCCCCTAAAATAAGTGGTCCAGTTATGATATGCGTTTTAATTATATCTGTGATATTAAGTACAGCTGTCTGTCAAATAGATAATGAAACTGAAACTAGTACAGGATCTGCTAAGGAGGTTACGGTAGTTCAGCCTACAACTGTAAAACCTGAAAATGTTTGTGAGTGTTTTATATATCTATTGATGCTTTTGTAATTTAGTAAATCTTTTTCCATGTACTGTCATCTCAAATTTTTATCCTACATTGAAAAAATCATTTATTTATAATTAAAGTAGTGTTGGATGCAGTGGCACATTTCAGGTATTTCGTGGCCCTAGGTAGTGCAAATTATGAAAGCCCATCCTTCAATAAAATGATCAATTTACTTTCAATATGAGTTTATTTATAATTGAAAAGATATAATAATTTATTTAAGTTTAATATGTTTTAAATATTGAAAATTTCTTTGGTTATATTTACTATGGTTAATGATTGAGCAGCATCCACATTGAACACGATCATATTTAAGCATACCATCTGTGTTTATAAATGAGCATGATAATACAGATAAAATCTTTACCAATTATAATTGTCAGAATGGTAACTACTTTATATAATTAATAAAACTCTTATCTCTAATGGCTCTCTCCCTTGGCAGCTGGGTAACTGGACTGAATCTGCTGTTGGTTGGATTATATAATTATTTAGGATATTGTGAAATCATAAATTAAAATTAGTACAAGAACGTGTCAGCATTCTAGATTTTAAAGCAGTGTCACTATCTGAATGCCCATTAAGTTAGATTTCTAATAATATTTGGTATAGGGCAATAGATTTTTAGTATTGAAGTGAAATTATCTTATTTACATTTATTGCCAAATCTCGGACAATACGAGTGAAAATCTTTTTGCTGATGTATGATTTCTAAATGTAGAATGCTGTTGTGTGTCAGAACTTTTTCAAAATATTCAAAATTTTCATAAAATTCAATGCAACAAAATGGCTAGGTAACTACTTTTAAAATAATTTTCAGGAGCTAGTTTGTTTTGTAAAATGCTTATTGTATTCAAAATCAATAGTTGAATGGAATGAAAAGTATTTCATAAAATAATTTAATATATTTTTTTATTTATATTCTTTTATTCTGAATACATTTTATTGCATCTATTCTTTTAAAGAAACTTTCACGTTAATCTGTACTGTTTTAAAAGGTATTTTAATTTTCTGATCTTTGGAAAGTACTTTTAATGTTAACATTATTTTGAAATTTATCATGTTGTAAAATTGCAGAATTCCTTATTATTCTAATTAATATATTTTTTAGGAAACAAAATTTAATTTTATTTTTAACAATAACTTGTTTAATTGCAGCTTGTGAAAGTCACAACAATGACTGCAAAGGTTGCGTCTCTAATTCAAATGTAAGTTATTTATGTATTTATTGACATTAATAAATATTTATGTTAAAGTAAGTTTTATTTTCAAGGGTATCATTATATGAATTGTGTTAAAAAAATTATTTATGATTTTTCATTTATTTTTTTATTGTGTAGATTAAAGGTGGAAAAAGCCCCAATGCAAAACCAGTTCATTTTCATTAAAAAATTCATTTCAATTAAAAAATTGAAAAACTCATTTTACTTCATTTTAATGACAGATTAAACTGGAAAAATTGTTAAATGCACAGAATTCTAGAAGTGTTAACTTTGATTACAAATGGCTATTTATGATGTAACATTTTTAATGACATCATATTTAGTAAGCAATTTTCAGTTGACATGTTGATATGTAATCATTTGTTGGAACCGAAATTTGCTGTGTAGTATATTTTATTTTTTGAAACTTCTGTTTTACCTTATGTAATAAAATTAAATTATCAAGGTAAAATATTTAAACTGCCATGAAACGTGTTATTAAACTTATTTAATTTTTTTCAGCAATTAATTTGCATACATGTTTTAAAATTGCATGATGAAAGAAAAGGAATTGTATTTAAAAATTCTTTTTTATAAATTTCATTTTTTTTAGTGTTATTATTGTGAAACTGATGGAGTCTGCTATTTTAAAATAACAAAAGTTTTGACTGATGATAAATGCAACTTGAAGAAAATTCATTATTTAACATGTAGAGGTATGTAATCTTTTCTTATTATAATATTAATTTTACTTCTATATTATTTCATCTGTTTATGATATAATATATTTGAAAAAAATTTATATTTAATAATATTTTGAAAGCATTTTATATATTTTATGAGCATTCCATATTTGTATGAGTTAACACTGCATGTTTTCAAGTGAGAATAAATTGTTCTGTAAAAGTAAATAAATTGGTGCTTTTGTAAACATTTTCTTTAGATAATTTCTGATAAAAAATGCATGTAAAGTTATCTTAAATTTAAAATAAATTTGATTATTTCTTTTTAATTTTACTTATCTGTGACTATTTTTATGATTCTTTTAAGTTTAATGGATTCTTATAATTTATTTTCAAATGAAATTTTTTTTCCCTATTGGTTTACTTTCCATTTATGACATTGTGTTTTTCAAATGTATTAAAATGTTATTCCACAATTTTTTAGAAAAACACGAAATTGTTTTGATTTTGAATACTGATTTTTGTCTTTATCTGATTATTAAAAAAAAAAAAAAAAAAAAAAGATTAATTTAAAATTTTTTTTTGTTAAACTTGGTGCTATATTAAACCTATTTCATTCTCTTAAATCTTGAGTTGAAGCTTAATTTTTAATTAAATTAAGTTATTGGTAACTTATTGTTTCTTTATTAAAACCTACAAAAGTAAAAAAATATTTTTTTATTTATTATGATTAAATTATCCAAGTTTGATACAAGTTAGAAGAGACAGAAATAAGCTGTGCCAAAAGGCTTTATAACATAAACCAAGATAGGCTACAACACTTCTTCACAGTTACAAAGCTTGAGCTGCCACTGCTTAGCTGTGACTATACATGAGTAATCCGTGCTTATAGTATATAACAATGGAATTTATCTTATTTTCTGTTTTTCAAAACTTTATTTAACAAGTAAAGTAATAGCAAATTTTAATTTGTACCACTGCAAAGAAATGAAAAGCAAAAATTAATCATACAATTTATATTCTTTTATTCTATATTATTTTTCATTTTAACCCTCTTTTTTTATTCCAGTCAACTTTCAGTATCTGATGATAATCATTGGGGTATTTGCTGGAATAGCACTGTTGATTGTAACTATATGTTGTTGCTATTGTTGTTGTAAAAGAAGAGGGATCAAAATCTCGAAAGATGATTTGAAATGGGCTCGACAGCGAGAAGAAAGGAAGCAAATTGCTGCCGAAAGGTAAACTTTTTGGTAACTGACCATTTATTGAAATGCATTTTGAATTATTTATAAATTGTTAAACTTCATTTTATCTGGCATAAGCATACATATAGTATATTATTGAATGCATTATATATTGTTGAAGATATTTGTTGTTGTCTTATCACTTGCAGTTTGTGGTATTTAAAATAGAATTGGGGGAACTTACACCACCTCTAAGTGGTGCTGTAAGTGGCCACATCTCATAGCCAATAGCAATTTTACTATGTCTAGATACCATTTTCATGAATATAGCTGCTATCGCTCTGAAGTTAAGGAACAGTTTAAGGGATTGAATTGAGCACCTTGTATGAAATAATGAGTAATGTCTTTGTGACATGGCCTCCAAGGTGCAGTTTTTTCTAACAAGTTCAAATGCTATGTTCAACACTCAGGATTGTATGCTGTGAATGCCTGCAAACTTGTTTGTATCCTGTCATGTGACTCAGCTTCACAGTAATAAAAAAAATAAAATTGCATCATTGTTTGATTTACATTGCAGTGTGCCTTCATGCAAATGCTGATTGCTGCATTCAATTTTGCAGGTGATGTATTGTTTATTAAAACATCCATCTTTAGGTGTTTCTAATCTGTGATTTGTTATTTTAGTTTACTTGTATATAGAATATAGGTTATGTATAGAATGCTCTTTAACTCCTTTTTCTTTGGATAAAAATTTAGTTCTGCCCATGAATTTTGGACTTTAAATTTAATAATAAATATTTAAATATGTATCTTTTTGTTGAAAAGTAATTGAATATGTTTTAACTGTTAGTGTTTGAACACAGAAGAGAAATTGCCACTTGCTTAAATATTGTGATATAACTGAAATTCTTGGAACATTCATTTCCTAACCAAAAATTTTATTACTTGCAGGTGATTATTTATCAGGTTGATACATCCAATATTTTCATTCTTTTTGTTGAATAAAATTTGTAGAACCTGCATTTATTGTCTAAAGTTGATATTGTAGTCTACAAATAATAAGTTAATGCGGCTAACCATATTACTACAGCCTCTTTTAACGATAAAAGTTAAATGGGTTTAAATTGCAATCTGTAGACTCCTTAGTTTCAATAAAAAATGTTTAGTTTGTGAATTGTAAACATTGTTGAATTTTTATTTTTTTGTTGATTTTGACTGCTATTTCATTTTGTTTCACTCCTTTATTTCCTCCCATTCAAGGACTTAACAAAAAAGAATCGATTGCAAATAATTTTTTTTCTTATTTTCTTTCCTTATTTTGAGCAAACATCTCAGAATAGTAGAAAAGAGAAAATAGTCTAAAATGCAAGAAAAAAGTATACAAATTCTTTTATTGTTTTAACCAATCCTAAAAACTTTCAATAGTAGGGAAGAAAAATTATCATAATTGTGCCTTGACTTATCAAATATTATTGCTGTAATTGGAATAACAATAGATGACAGGTTTGTTTCGAAAACAAATGTGTTTTTAAATCAAAATTGGTCAGCTTCTTAAATAAGAACATTTGAAATTTTTATCTATCATCAAATGTAGTAATTAAATTGCTGGTATAATTGTCTGAATTAAATAAAATTGTATAATAAATAGTGTATTATGTAAAAATGAATTTTTTTTGTGTGTGTCATAGATGACATATCAGATATTGCTTTTAATGTAACAGAATTTTCAGATGAAACATTAAATAACCATGTATTTCTTGGTACTTTATTTTGATGTATTATAGTTCTTGCATATCATTGCTAAGTTCACTTTTATTGATTTATTTTATTGTTCATATTGCTTTCATATGTATTTTATCTTCTTCTCAATTTATTTTATTTTCAGAACATAAAATACTTCTTTGTCATTTTAAAAAGCAATTAACAAGATGACATGGAAACTAATGAAGAATCTTCATTTTTTTCTTTTTTCATAAAAGTACAGTAATTTTTTTATACACGGTAGAGATATGCATGTGATATTTTAATTGTCACTTTTGAAGTTTCTGAATATGGTTTCTTTATATTTAAAAAATGCCCCCCCCCCTCATAACACTAAAACCATATATATAAACCTCAACTGATAGTTAGACTAAAATTAAAACAATTTAACAATATTCTGAGTTATGGTGACCAAACACTTTATACTTTTATACAGCTTTTTGTATTGTTTTGAAAGCAATTATTTGTCTAATCTTAGAACATTGTTTGCATTAGAGCATTTATTAATTGCCTAGTCTTAGTAAGAGCTTAGCTAAAGTTTGCTTAAGAATATTGATTCTTGAACTTCCTTGTGTTTCGATTAGAATGTGGATTTTAATTTGAATTGATGATCACATTTTATTCTGCTTAAATTTCTTTTCGATCAAAGAATGCATAACATAAGGTTAATATATTTTGAGTTGTATCTATTTCTAATTTCTTGATATTTTATTTTAATGCTTGTTTGATTTTTATTGTGTAGGTAGTTTTTCTTTCCCAATTCAGTTCATTTCTACTCAACTTGATGTATTAGGGCCCTAGTTTAGTACATCTTTTATATTGTTTCTTTTTTAATCAGAGTAACATAATGAGTTTCTTAAATTGATCCGTTTTTTTGGAATGATTCTGCTTTAATAAATATTTAGCTGTATTACTTAGTTTTCACTCTTTAGTACTTTTTTTTTTCCTTTACCAATAATTTTTCTGAAATTTATCCATTATTATTGCATATTTTACGAGACTTTCAATTATGTTTAACATGGATTTTGTAGACTTCATTTTCCCGTTTATTCCACCCTCAAAGTTGTAAAATTCATTTAATAAATCTTCCAGATTGTGCAAAACAATATAAACAATTTTTTAAAGATTTTTTTTCTTTCTGACCGACAAAATAAGAATGTCCAATGAATAACTTTTTTTCTTTTATAGGCAAACCTTTCTTCTAATTTCACCCATTCTTTTTATGTAACTGTTTGAGTCATTTATTCGTTAAAAAAAGCTTTTGAAATCTGCTAAAATATTCAGTTATCATTTTCAAGTATCTGTTTTTTAATTGTGTTCTTTTCATCTTATGAAATTATTTTCGTGCTTCATGGGTTTTTTTTTTACAATGAATACTTATAATTTTTAATTCATTTGTAAATTTAATGTATTCTGTCAATTAACTAGGAATAATTATTCTTGAAGTTCTTTTTTTAAATCTGACAATGAACTCTTTTTCACATTCTAATATTTCACTATTTACTATCACACTTTCAAATGATTTTTTAAATGTCCAAATAAGGTTTCATATTTCATTCTGTCAATCAGATGTATAATATATGCAAGTGACTTTTATTTCTTTTGATCACTTTGTGACTTACTAATTTGAATTTCTGGAATTTATTTGAAGTCCTTTGTCATCAATAAATTGAAATTTGACCTTAAGGTTTCATCCGGACAACTTATTAATTGAGATGTCTATTTTTTTTTCTTTCAATAACTGGAATTTAGTTTATTTTCCAGAATTTGAATTTTTATTGTATTTAATCTGTGTCAGAAGAAAATCGACGATTGGTGAAGAGAAAGTACTGAACTGTAAAACTTTAGAATCATCAAGGAAATATGCTTGAAACCATATTTCAAATGTTGTAGTTAATGAAGGTAAAAGGACCATGTTATTTCAATTTCACATGCATGACTAACATCTGGATGACTCACTGTATTGTTTTTGTATTTCTGTATATTGATTTGATGATTGTTGTGTTATTTTAATGTTATATATAACATTTTAGGAGAAAAGAAAGAGCTGAAAGAACTGAAGAAATTCGCAAAAAATATGGTATGTCTTACATTTGATGATTTTAAGACTTAAATTTATAACTTTTTAAAATAAAATTTCAATGAAAATATCTCTTGTAGTTATCTTATTATTCTCTAACAATGGAGGGATTCTAATGTCTTCATGCTCGAAATATGCTTATTTATTTACAGTATATTTATATTTAAAAGGTATAAAAAGCAACTTATATTGTGGATAAATTTTTGAATTCTGATCTATTCCAGCAGTAGAATCCGATATTCATGTTTAGAATACTGTGACCTTGATATTTAATTTTTCTGAAATTTACTATAAGTGTGAATTATTAGATACATATACTGTGCTTTTTTTATGGGGATTTATTGGTGTTGCTTCCAAAATGGACATTAAAAGCTGACTGAATCACTGTGATATATAAAAGAAATCACAATACATCGATACTATCATAATACTAAACATTGATTTACTTCAAAAAAGTTAACAAAAAGCAGATATATTTTTGTATGGAAATGTATTTTAATCATAAGCATCTTGAAATAAATATTTTTATTACTGTGATGATTTACTGATATTATTTATTTCAAGCATCGATTTGTTATTATGATCTAAATATTTGATTAGTTCAAATGAATGGACTTAAATGTGGCCATTATGATGAAATAAAGAGGATTTGCATGGTTTAACTGTCCCATTGCCGATGACGGAATGTACCTTTTCCAGGAGGATCTGTGCATTGGCCTCACTATAATTGAGACTACTTTGCAGAAGTCCCAGCTCGTATTATTAACCACAATGGCACATAATTCAGTTTATGGCATTTTGGTGGGATAAGGGTTTCACTGTTGTAACATTAATCTTTAATTAATGAAAATTGGTTCTGTCAAAACATCTATAAATTCTGACGATACATTGAGATACAAGGGCTTTTATATCTGGGATTTCTGTGGGGAGATGATTTTTTTTTTATTTTAAATGTTGAAATTTCTTTGTTATAGAAATTGCAGAATTGTAGTTAATTGCCACATATCTTTGTTTTGGAAAAGAAAATTATTATATTTCAATAAATTTAGTTTCATTAGCAGGTTTCTTGTATTATGTTGTTTGTTTCATTGCTGAAATTTCCTTAAATGTTTAATGAATTAAAGTTGAGTTGTTAATAATCTTTTATCGGTACTGTTACATTTTGATTCAGTGTAATTATAGATCAAAATTCCTACTTCATCATAATATCTGAGTTATATATATATATATTTCATTTTAGGTCTTGTGAAAGATTCAAACCCGTATCAAAGATTTGATGCATAAGCAGTAAAAAGAGAAAAAGATGTAAGCCTTTTTATTTTATATTTTAAATAAACATCTTGCTCTAAAAATCATTGCACGTAAAAAAACATTAATTTTACATTTTCATGTAAAATTGCATTTTAATACATATTGAAAATAATATGACATATTACGCTGCATTTTTTTTTGTCGTCAAGGCTGATGAAGCAATTTATAGAAGTTGATTCATAATCAATTCCTTGGTAAATAAATTTGATATATCATGATACTGGTATGTGCAACACAGTCTTTATATATTTTTTCTGAAGATACTATGTTTTCATTATTTGCAATTTTGCAAGAAATTTATAAGCAAGTAACATACTCAGTATTTTTTTAAAAATAGCTTTTACAAATGCCTTGTAAAAGATAATTAGTATAGACCGTTTACTTGATAAATATTGTTTTATATTAAAGTTGGATGACATTCACTGCTATTATTTGTTACCATGTATGTTAAAGGCATGTCTGTTTGGCATTGCCATAATGAAAATAAAATTTTAAAACTGACATAATCCTGGTTTAAAAACGTTTTTCCGTGTATGTGTGATTTTTTCCCCCTGCGATCACAGTTAATCTCTTTTGTTCCTTATATGACAAATTAATTTTAAATTGTAAACTGCTGTAAGGTTAAAAGCAATTTAATATAATATCCTGAAAGAGTGGACAGATTTTGTAAAATTTAATATTAAGATTATTTTACTACATTTCATTTAATAAAAATTACACTTCATTTAATAAATAGTAAAATTGCTATTGAAATTCAAGTCAGTTTTTAGAAGTATCATATGGGATTCCCAAAGTAAAAATAATTCGTTATTTGTAGACTAGAAACGAAAGTAGTTAAAATATCTCTTGAATTCCTTAACAATTATGTGGATTTAATTAATTTTTATTGATCTATTTATGAAAATACTTTTTTGTTGGGGTTTTAAAGCCTTCTAAACTATCTTAAATTTTATAATTTGTTAGTTAAATATTTTGTTTTTGAGCACTTTGTAGTTATCATTGTTGCTTCTTGTATTGTTAAGTATATTAAGTTAATTAAGTGTAGTAATGTAAATGAGTGTATACATTCACTTGCATTATGTAATTCTGGAAGTTAATAAAATGTTAAATTTTCTTAATTTTGCAATTATTTCTTTAAATATATGTGGAACAGCTACAAATATTTTAATTCTGCTCTATAAATATCAAAGTTTATAATGCCACTTGACTAATCAGTTGGGAGTATTAATGTAAAAATAATAGTACATTGAATAAGAAAAACTTACCCTGGCTTTTGAGAATGCAGATTAAAAAGTATTAAATAGGTAACAGTCCATTTATGCGATCCTCAATTCGAGGCAAAAATGGTTTGTGTAAATGGTTAAATACTATTAAAATAACATATATGCCATATTAACAATCTTCAAATACATTAATTAATATGTTTAATTTCCAAATTATAAAAATAATTTAGTTAATAACATTCTTCAGTTTTGGATTCCATCATGCTTTTTTTGTATTTATGCAGGTGTTTTTTTAAAAAATCTCTTAGACTTTGCATTAAATCTTGTTTAAGTTTTGTCAAGATTTTTTGTACAGTATTTTTGATATTGGTAGTAATTTTTTGTTACTGTACCATATGCATTTATTGTCAATTAATATAATCCGTTAGTCATTTGCACTCATTATATTAAACACACTAAAACGTATTAATATCAGAAATATGAGAGTGTTGAATGCATAATAAGAAAGAAATGTGCTTCTGTTTTAATATTTTGATGCATGTATTTTGTGATATTCAGTTCACTAATATTGTATTCTAAATTTAGGCTAACTGTTTGTGGTTTCTGGAGAAAGTGTGGTGTTCCATCTGGTGCCTTTACATTTTGGAATCCATTCGCTTTTTTATTATTCTGATATTTATGTATTTTCGTACATGTATGTGCTGTGATGGTTGATATAATTAAAAGCTTTTCCCCTCTTTACTGTCTGAAAAGTAATGAGTAGCAGATATCAGTATTTTCCATGTTTTCTTTATCATGTTAGTACTGTATCTTCTCAATGGTCTGAATTTTTTTTTTGTAATCATCAGTATTATATTTTACTGAATGATTATTTTGAGCTGTGAAACTCTTAATAATGTAATTTACAATTCAGAATTCTGCTTATTTTTGTTATAGATGATTCATTATATTTTCCTTTTATTTAGACTGAGATTTCAATTTTCTATAGTAAGAAAGATAAGTTTTTATTTTTGATATTGAATAAAATTATATAAATTTTCTGTGCCTCAAATTGTAAACAAAATTTTCTAATTACAAGCATAATCATCAATCATCATCAATAATTAGAAGATGATGGAATATTTCTTTTGTATTGTCTTTTGTATTTTTTTCAGTATAATCTTTTGAAATTTTTTTTGGATGTAGTGAATAGTTAATACTTCTGGATAAAATCTATGCTTATGTATAATTCAGTGTCTTATGGGGTGATAATACTTTTTGATAAATATTATTGCAATAAGTAATGATATTTAAAAGTATAGTTTTGAATAATATATGCATTCTTTGTACTGAGAGCTAAAAGAGATTTGATTTTTAAAGATTTATATATTTTTAATATACAATATTGGGTGAACAGTAGCAATACTTTACATTGTTAATATATTTCAAGATTTTGTATGTGCTGTATGATAATCAGTATTTTAAAATGCCGATGATTTGTATTATGTTCTATAAAATGGCGGAATTGTGAGCATATCATGTTAAAAATTTTTTAAAAACATCTTGATTTTTATCTCTGTATAAAACATCAAATCATTGTAATTTCAAATCATGCCTTTTTTAAATGTATAAATTTTATATTATTCATAATCATTCTTGAAGTTGTAAATATAGTGAAGTATTACTACAATCAGACAACTTTTTGCTGTATTAGATTTCCAGATAATTTTTAAAAAATGTATTTTAAAATATGAATGAAAATATCACATTTATGCAGAATGCATTAATTTAATTATGCATTCGAATTATTGCAGGTAATAATTATAAAGAAGGCCATATGAAATTTTTCATGAGCACTGAATAAATAAACAATGTGACACCTACTTAATTTTTCCTGCCAGTTTTTGCTCTAGAAAATAATTACGCTGTAGTTGACTTAAAATTTTGTGTATAATGTGGATGTTTCTCTTGTAAATTCAGTATACTTATATGTTTTAACAGAAATGAGGAATTTAATTTTTAAATCATCATTCAGTGTAATTTACAAAGATAAAGATAATTTATATTCTTGCTATTAACTAATCTAACAAATTATATAATCTTAATTCTATTTAGGGAAATCATTCCTAGTGTATTCAATAATATTGTATATATTACTAAATAAATGCTTATTTTGAGAATACATTAATACTTTTTATAGCACAAACTTTCATTTTTCAAGCAGATCTTTCTCAAACCTTTGAATAAATGTAAAAATCGTTGGTATTTTATCATGAAAATCTTTCCTGACAAAGAAAAATATATTTAATTTAGCTTAGGTGCATTATATTTATTATAGTGTTTGGTATATTAATGATACATATTTTTTACTTTTATGTTCCAAACTTAATATCTGAAGTCTGCTTATACATTTGTTGATTCAAAAATTTTACCGAGTACTTAAATCATTTTAGGATACTTATATTAACTTATTTTGCTTTGCAAAACAAAACTTTTTTATAATTTAATTGAATAATTTGAAAAATTAACTACAATAAAAACAACTTCTTGCATAAAATTGTTAATGTTTTGTTTCCATTGGACATTTGTCAATTTCAAGAAAACATACTAATCATTAAGATGTATTCTCAAAAAAATTCTTTGGGATTGCTGATTATTAGATATAGTTTTTATCTATTCTTATATGGATGTGATATTCACCATATCTGCTGTCATTCTTATCCTATTTGTTGTATATATAATTGCAACTTTTCTCATTTATATCTATTTGAATTTTGTTAATTTATATGAATTAGCTTTCAGGATTTGTATTTTGATATTAAAAGGATTAGGAATTTTAGGTGTATATATTAGCAAAAGACTCTTTGAAGGATTTTAAAATGTATGTGTTGAAATTGAGCGAAAAATTGTGTAAAGTTTTGTACAGTTTTCACTGATAAATAAATGTTTGTATTCATTCTGCCATTACGATGCCTATAATTTCTATAATAATCAGTTATATTTGAAAATTTTATTGGCGATTATCATAAAATGACATAAAATTTACCGATTTTGAATATATCTATATATTTTTTATATTTTTGTTTGATTAAAGTTAATTTATAATATAATTAATGCACATAACTGAAAGTAATTGGATATGCATTGATTATTTAAATTTCATATAGGGCATTGAAATCGAAATTTTTCTATATATTATTCATTCGAATATAACCTAATTTATATCTGTTTTTCAAAAATTAATGCATTTGATATATTATTATTAATTAGCTGTAATTCGTTTTTTTTTAAATACATAGTTTCCAAGTATTGTACTACAGTGGAAGCGTAATAAAATAGTATTTTTTGGCAACATGGAGCTGATTCTCTATCGGATTGTTTTGAGGGATATCATATTCTGTAAAGAAAAGCAGATATAATTTAAGAATGAAATTGTGTCTAACTTGCGTATGTCATCAAATAAGTGTGAATCGACTATCAATGCTAATGAAGATCCTTGTTTTATTTCAGTTACATAAAACATATTCGTTTTATTATTTATAGTTTAAATTGTTGCGGGACTCTGGATGCTAAAATAAAGTTAATTCATTGCTAATGAAAATTATAAAAGGCAAAAGGTTTGGAATTAATTTTTTAAGTAATTTATTTGTGGATTCAGGAATCGATTATTAGGATTAAAGTTTTCAGTGGAGTATGTAATTTTATAGAACTTAGGAAATAGCATTTTAGGGAATAATCTACTTTAAACAAAATCTCCAAAACACAGTTTGATTTATTTGGATGGAGTTTAATGCTAATGAAAAGAATCTTCTACCACAGGTAAAAATTTCTGGTAAGTTC
This sequence comes from Argiope bruennichi, assembly GCF_947563725.1. Classification (NCBI taxonomy): domain Eukaryota; kingdom Metazoa; phylum Arthropoda; class Arachnida; order Araneae; family Araneidae; genus Argiope; species Argiope bruennichi. The sequence goes on from NC_079163.1 coordinate 21,229,051, forward strand.
CAGAATTTTGCGTTACTAGCTAATATACCTGGTGTATAAGATGAAAATATTTTCTCTGCTATTGCTAATGAAAAGTAAATTTTAATAAATTATCACAAAAGTTTCTTACTTTTCCTTATGCTTCAGTATGACATTAACCTGCGGAGGCACATCAGATTTGGGGATGAGAAGTACCCTGACTCAGTATGATAGTTTTTGTTTCTTCTAAAACAGAGAAGGGGAGGGGGGGGGTTGGTGGACAACACTGGTTGTGTTGCCTGGTTAACGGTCTCATCGCCGATGACTGAATGAACGTCCCTGAGAAGATGGAGATTTTGTGCACCCGTCTCTTCGTAATGGGCAAAGTTTTTCGGATATCACAATATCCGCATTATCTGTTTCGATCGTCCTTTCAATTTACTCATCATGCCAAGGCTAATGGGAGCTTCTCTTTGTGGTAATACTTTGGTACGTGACATTTTAAAAACTACTTCGAATACAAATGATAGATTTTGGTTCATCGATGCCTTAATCGTCTTGTCGTTGTATAGTCTAAAAATGGCTAAAGCCGCGAAGGTTAAATTTGGTGTTGGCGAGATTCTTTCCAAGTTCTTGATTATCCACAATTGTGTAATGAAACTAAAAACTTAAACTCAGTGTCACGATATACCATGTGGGCCAAGGCCTACAGTGCCCATATCTGCTTTCTTGGTCGAGGGCCCTGCAGTGCAAGGCATATGCCTCGGTTTGGTGGTCAGCCTAACGCAGAACGCCCAGTGTTTAGCTCCCAAGCATACTTGATCCTCAGTTTATCGACCCACTGAAGGGATGAAAGGCTTAGTCGACCTTGCAAAGCCCGAGATGTGTAATGAAACGTTAGGATTTAAATGTGATATTAATGTTTGATGTTTTAAAATATATTCCGTTCGATTTTTATTAGGTTTGCTGCTAGGAACCTGAAGACTTTTATCAATGGTTTACAGATATGAAGGATATTGGAATTCATAGATAAGATGAAGCATTTAACTACGGAGGCACAAAAATCTTAAGAATCTGTGAAAATTGATGATTCTTCTAAGTTAGCATTTTTGAATTGGCCAATTAATTTGAGATTGCTCGGGTTGGAACTGCTGACTTTTGATGGTGATCTCGGACCTTGGATGTGTCTATTATCGCATAGAAAATTTCTATGTGATAATAGACACAAATAATGATCTATCTGAGGCAGTAAAATTCAATTATTATATTGCGTTTCTGAATGGCGATCAGGTTGAACCAGTATCCGGGTTTTCTATGTCGGGTAAGTGTTATAAAGAAATGTGAGAGACTGTCAAATCGATATGATAATGGAAGAAATTCGGTACATACACTTTTGTCTAAATTTACAAATGTAAAGCTGATAAAAATTGAATAACCAAACATCTATGTTTGAAGTGCTAGATACTTGCAACTTAGTTATTTGAAATTTGAAAACCTTAAAATTTGAATTTGATGAATTTACGAATTTATTTACAGAATTTTTACTTCAACTTAAACTAGATGAGTCTCTGCGATAGTATTGAGGGTTGATATTAGACAAAGATTCTTTTCTATGTTATGATGATTTAGCCAAATTCCTAAAATACAAGAAGTATGTAGGGAGGTAATGATAACATTTTGAGATAATTTTTATAAACTTCAAGGAGTTTTTTTATGACTCAACCTATGTGGGGTATATAAGGACTCTTCTATTTAAAAGTTTTCTGGAATTTATTACTACAGAAACTCGAGCTTTCAAGTATTTTTATCAATTGAACGGTAAGTTTGATCAATCATAATTTAAAAAGACAATTTATGTGAACCCCAAAATATACTGTGTAGGAATGTGCGAGAGATTATCTAGAGCTAAATTAAATGGAGCTATTTCCAGATCCTTAAACTAATTGAATCCTTAGAAAAATTAATTTTGAATTCTTAAACAAATTATTTCCGACATTAAAATGTTTGGAAGGAAGACAGTACTACAAAAAAAAAAAAGAAAAAAAAAAGCTGAAAGTTGTATTTAATGCTTGTGAATGGATAGAGAGGATTACTCTTTAAAAGATTATTTAGAAAACGAACCCAAACTACAATAACATTTGGTGAAATTGCTTTTGGAATTTCTGAATTACCCATTAGGTCTCGTGGCAGACCTTAAGAAAATGTATAATACGATCGTTGTGAATAAAGTTGAAAATCAAAGAATCTTTTGGCGTTTCCAGTCCACAGAATCGAGTAAGAGTTATCGTTTATTAACAATGATATTCGTTACAGCTTGCGTACCTGTACTGTCTATCAGAACCTTACACTAATTAGCTCAGTACTATGAAAAGTCATCCTCAGATACTAAAAGGTTATTTGAGAGAATTTCTAAGTTGATGATCTGCGTTGGGCGTAGATTCGGTGCCAGAGGCATCACATTTAGCTATAAAAAATCAAGTTTTGAGATTGGGGAGATTTGGGATAAGAAAATGGGCATGTAATGATCTCAATGTTGTTTTCGAATCCTCCCAGTGAATTTAGTTCTTGAATTGGAGGCAGAAGCTGAGAATAAGTGTTTGAAAGTTCTTGGATTATTTTTGAATTCTTTGAGACGCATGCTAAAATTAATATCTGTGCATTTAAATTGGTAATACGAAATAAGAATAACGATGACAGCTTTGAGGTGCTTCATAAATTGATTTAGTTGTTCATCGCATATCTATTCCGACAAAGGGAAAATTTTTTACAAGTCTTGAAAATTAATTGAAAGCATTTTTCGGTGTTCTGAAAACAGCATCTATTCGGGAATATACGGTCAGCTCATCCATCAGACGGCATTTCATTCCGTCCTATTATCCTCATTTTCGGGAGGCGGCAGTGAAGTAGACAAAAAATTATTATCTGTAAATTTGCAGAGTTGCTGTTTTTATTTTCGAAGCGCTGTCAACTTTGCGCTGGCAAGTGAAAAGTGCCTTAACTTGAAACTTTGGATTCTATTGTTGGCTGATCCTACCCAAGGCTGGATTATTAAATACGCAAAGGAGGCAATTCTTCCAAAACTTTAAGGAGACCCCAAGTCCGTGTTGTGTTTTTATTGAATCATAAAGGCCATATAATCGAACTTACTATGATTGTGTAAATTAATTTCAGAGAGTTAATCCAATATCTCTCCTAATTGATTACCAATTGTAAGTTTTATATTATGTTATTGCATAATCCTAAAAAAATATGCTGCTTTATAATTTGAAAGAAATGTTCGATCCTTTTATTAAATGTTATTTAAACTGCTTTTTTGCCATATTCCTTACTATATTGTTTAAAATAATTTTTAAATTTCAGTTTTGTATTTTTCTTTATACTCGACGTACTGAAATCTTTTAGAAAGTGATCTGCAATTAGGAGTTTTGCTACAGAAGGTATTTACACATTTTAAAGATAATTTTGAGAAAGAATTTTTTAAAAAGATCTGATGTTTTGGCATATAAATTTGTGACAACAGCTTGTTATCTGAAATAAGAAGTGTAGTCGAATGCTTAATTTTTCTTTTTTAAATTTCGCTTGTAAATAAGCTGTGGATTTATTGATATGTTTTTGAACTTTCCGAAGATAAATATCCATATTCCATCAAGTAAAAACTTTTCTAAATACATGGAATTATAAATGTAAAATGAGCAATATTATTAATTAAAAAGGGAAAAAAAGTCATCATGCATTACTTTTACATGGAATGGAGACAAGACAAATACCCTAAAATTGTGCATACTGTTTTAAATATTTCTAAAGTTAAATCGTTGAAGCAGAAATACAATGGAAAGTGTTTAAATACATTTATAGCAACTATAAATAAAATAATAAACTACGATTTATAACTTACAAAACAACTAAAATACCTACAATTCACCTTTTCAATTTTTAGCGATGCATGTGGCTCAAAGTGGAGCAGTTATTATAGCCCTATATGAAAACTATTTAACAGGAGATAAATGGAAATGCATTGTGATTCTTGATGAAGCTTGGGTTTATGTGAATGGCCACAGCAAAAATAGGCATATTTACTGCTGAAAACGAAGAGAAAAAATGTACAAACAGGGTTTTATCGATGTAAAGAAATTTCAATAAGGGATTTATGACAATCACAGGATTATCCTACAATGGGAAATAAAAAAAAAAAAAGAGAGAGAGAGAGAGAGAGAGAGAGAGAGAGAGAGAGAGAGAGAGAGAGAGAGAGAGAGAGAGAGAGAGAGAGAGAGAGATCTCCAATTGGAAATTAAAGTGGAATTTATTTTATTATAACGGAAACCTCGTTAGCATCCACGAAAGTACAATCCCGCATTAACATATAGGTTGGAAAGCATTAAAATGACCACATTGAAGATGTGAAAATCAAGAGACAAATAGTTTAAGCTTCGAAACTAAATTAAGAAATTAATTCATGCAACGGTCAGGAATATTGTGGATGTTCGCCGAGAGATGGCGCCATGGAGACTTTAATTGCAATTTTGTGGTCCTACATAAAATAGTTAAAATTTATGTAGTCGGTTCTGTTAAATGTCTGTGTTCATGTTTATCAATAGCCACTGCCTGTTTCTTGCCCAATTTTATTTATTCTTTGCAAATCTATTTTTCTTTAAGCTTGTTGCTGTTTCAATAAATCGATAGTTAGCTGAATTTAGTACTCAAATTTTTTTCGAATCGAAACCAAATCGTACTATAGCAACAATTACAGTTATTATATATTAAATCATTACGTGATGTAAATACCATATGTAAAAAATTAAAAATATATCACTCTTTGAAATGTCAATGTGTGTATAACTAGAAAAAATATTTATATTAGTTTTAATGGAAAAATATTTTAATATAAAATATAATATATATAATCCACTCATCACCTTAAATTTCATTTTTAATTAGAATGAGAATGTATGTTCTAAATAAATTTTTAATTTACTAAAATCACTAACTATTTTAAAAGGTAAAAAATATTTTTTTCCATAATTGTTAATAATTTTAAAGAATGAATAAAAATTTAATTAAAAGTTGTGAGTGACAAATGGCAAGATGATGAAAAATAAATAAAATGGTTTAAAATATCTATAATATTTTTATCCGTTAAGAATGGCAACACTAAAGATAAAATAATATATTGTGAACATAAAAATATTTTTTATTAAAAAAATTATTAAAATTTTCAATTATTTGTTAATATTTTTTAATAAAAATATTAATTTTTTGATTAGTTGTCTCGAAGTTTTCATTAAAACTTTTTTAATGATTTTTAATATTATGAGCAAAATTTGAAAGAATTTGTTGAGTAGTGGATTTCTGGAGGGTATAATTTAAAATGTTTATTACAATCAAATCAATGAAGACTAACTTAATAAACAAAACCAAAATATTTCAAATTTTCGTTACAATAAATTTTTTCATGCATTTAGATTAGTAAAATTTTAAATTATTCTGTACTATTTAGTTTTTCTCATTCTTTGAGCTATATGAAAATTTTGCTAAATAATACAGTCTTTATTGCAATAGTCGTAGTTTTCAGAGTGCTATTTGGTTTCAAAACAGCTTTCTATGAATTAGTTTTAGCCATCTGAAATAAATTGGTCTATGTTTGTGAAAGAAGTTGGCGAAAGCCCATCCTTGAAAAAAAGTATTTTCCTCGGATTAAACAGTCTTAGATGGAGGATGTTTATTTGATGGATCGAAATGGGTTTAAAAGAACATGATGATTCCACGATAAGAGCTTCTTCTTCTTGCGTACAGCCGACCACCCCACCACCACTGAACGTTACACGATAAGAGTTATTCGGATTTTATGATACTTTGTGTCCCAAAATGACAAATATTTTTTACTTTAAATTTTTATATCTTTTAGAATGGAGGCTTTTTTAATTGGTGGAATATTAATGCGCTCGTTTTGTAAGAAGGGAAAGTATGGTATGCAGGACGGGCACCGCTCCCCCCTTCCCCCCAAAAAACAAATTCGAAAGACATATTTTTAAGGAAAAAAAAAGATGTAATTTATTTGTTTCTTATTAGAAAATATAATGCGTTTCTACTGCAAACTAATTATTATTATTTTTTTTTGATTTCCCAATATTTCTGCTTTCGATATTTGCAGCTAGAAACAGTGCATATACCATTTGCAGTGTATATACCTCGTGAGACAACTTCAAGCAGTCTGTGGATTTAACAATGTGCCTGCTATAATTAATTGCACTCTTGTTGTTCATTTTCTCGTGTCTTCTTCAAACAAGCGCATGACGATGCTATTTCCGACCTAATGCTGCTTTATGATGTTGTTTTTATTTCCGTGCAACTTGTCCCTCTTGTAAGCTCGTATGGGCTGTATAATCAGGTGACCAAATGAATAAAATCTTTTAATCTGTAAAATTTAAGTTATGGTTATGCTTTGAACAGTGTGAAAATTCATATTAATGAACATTCAACTAATTTTTTAAAACGAAAACGAATTTGTATATAATTATCAGTATTTAAAACACCACCGAACACCTAAAAGTTATTAGTTTAACCCTACAGTGCATCGTGTAGCCGTTTAGCTACAAGTTTTTATTGCCATTTATAAGCTTCACGGGGATATTCCAAAGGGCAATGGTGAGTGATTAAAAACCACTTTTTCACTTTTTTTAATGAGTGATTAGAAATCAATTTTTAAAATGGGTTTTGATAAATATTTGTAGAAAAAAACCCCCCGATTATGGCAATCTCGGTAATAGAATAAGCTTTATTATGGAAGCTTGAGAAAATACCAAGATGGCTGTTGTATAAATAGTTCTACCATTAAAAATACTATTAAAATATTTTTTCTTTGCATTGTAAGAAATATATTGATAAAAAAGGACTTCTATTTTTATTGCAGAATTTTTGTAATGTGATTTGTGTCCCTGAGATATTGTTTAATGCATTATGTAGACATTTGGAAAATTTTAATTAAAAAAAGTTACGAAAAAATAGTTTTAAATTAAAAAAAAAACATTTTCTTGAATTATATGCAGTTTTTCAAAACACACATATTTTTTTTGTAAAAAAAAAAAAAAAAAAAAGTCATGCATTCTAGGGTTGAGAGTCAATCTACGATTAACGTATATCATCGATTGACATTATATTTTATCGACGATATTATTAATCATATGTCGCAGCATTTATTCATGCCCATTATCTACGATAGGATAAATTTAAAATAATACAAATTAATGTAAAAGTCGAATAAAAATTAGAAAGTTCTTTTATAGCAAGTTTTGGAACTGCGCAAATATTTAAACATAAATGTAATTAGATAAAGTAAACATTTAGATAAAGAAAGTTGCATAGTTAAAAAAAGGGAGCAATTAAATATTAATAAAAAATGCACCTGAAGAAAATTTAAGGTTTAATTTTATATTAAAGTGTCGCTTAAATATATAAAAAAATATTTCGGAAAAAAAAATAAACTGATCTTTTTTTTGAAGGAGACAAATATTGAACTTTTTCTGTAAATATATGGTAAGTTTATTCTGATTATTTAGTATCAATATTTTAAAACTGTATTAAAGTTTGTCGTCGTTTGAATATATTGCTGTAATATTTCAGAAGTATAATACTTAACAAATAATTTTAATACTTAATTTTTAAAATTAAGTATTAAATAAATAATAATTTTAATAAATTAATTATTATTATTTATTATATTAATTATTAATTATTATATTTATTATATTAATTATTTATAATTAATTATTATTTTTCAAATTAATTTTAATTTAATAAATGATTTTAACAAGCAATTTTGATACTTAAACAAATAACATGATTATCCTACAGATAGCATCTGCTTACATTTTTGAAATTATTGCTATTTCTTGGATTTATATGAGTAAAAGTTAACTTCCTTTATTTTAAAGAAAAAATATTTAATCTGAAAGTTTGAATGAATTAAAGAAAATTGAACAAAAAATTTTCAAGATATCTGAAACATCGAGCAGACAATCCTAATTTATTTTTACTGTTAAATTTTTGCAGTATCTTTTGCTCATCCGTTATTTTTTTTTTTTTTTCATTTATACGCATCTATAGTATAAAATAGAATATGCATGCGTATTTGTATGCATTTAACTTCCACAAGTAAAGATATAGTGACAGGGAAGAGGTAAGAAGGATATATATGCCCTTGGGACATAGATGCAAAGCGTTACTGCGTTTGTGTCCCTTTTTGATGCCAAATAGGCTCAGCACGCCTTGCTCAGGGCACTATTTATCCTTGAGAAGGGAGTGGGAGTGAAAAAATCAAATTATCCTCCGGAGGATGTTTATACTTTGAAAACCACTAGTCGCAACCTGCCCCCCTCCCCCGAAATGATGGCCAGTAGCGGTATAAAATTTGCACATGCCATTCTTGGGTCCATTTCTAGGTTAATTATGCTATTTTCAATTTTCAAAAGTAATTATTTCTAAAGATATTAAATTTAGTAAAGGAAGAGATCATGGCAAATTTTCTATTAAAAATAAACAAGAATGCTCACATGTGCGTTGATTCTGTTCATGGCAGACTGTTAGACTTACAGATACCGATTTTAGCACAAATATTATTTTTGAAAGTGGGAATATGCACCTCGGAGCGTTTTTCTTTGAAATTTTAATTAGAAGGTTAATTAATTGAAGAATAATTACAATTTTGAACATTTGAAAATATTAAAGCACAAAATTGAAATTTACACCATCTCATCTTTTCGATGATGCTAATTTAATTAGTGCACACATTTTGTCCATTTTTAATTACTTTTTTAAAAATGTCTTTAAGCTTATTTTACAATTGTTTCATTCTTGTAAAATCTCCAATAGTTTTCGTTGTTGTTGCAAACATTTCATTCTGAAAATTTCTTCCACTATTGGCAATGGACGTGCGAGGATATAATTTATTTTTCCATGTAGTATGTTTTCATTCGTCGGCTTTTGCTTAAAGAAGGTTTTAAATAAACTTGCTAAATTTTTATTACAATTAGGGTTTTATTTTACAAGTAAGCAATGATAAAAAATGTTTAAAGTGAATGTGTTCACTTTTAAATAGCTTCAGCAAAGAAGTATTAGTTGAAATTCAATACTTCTCATTTTAAATTCAAATTCAAAGTATAGGTAAAATGAAAATTAGGGAGAGACATAACACAATGGACAGAACGTTGTAAGACTTCTAAAATAGTATGTGTTTCATGTCTTTCAAAATTTGAAGTTTTAATATACATTGATTGCTGAGGCGGCTATTAAATGGAAGCTACGCACTATACGTTACATATTTAATTGAACATTTTAGGAGCTATTAATTTCAGCAAACCAGCTGATCGCCAAAGGTGCCTAGTCTTAAATAAAAATTATTATTTAAATCTACTTAAAACACACAAATATTTGTTTTTTTTTCTGCTGAACCTTTCAATCTAACAGAATTGTAATAAAAGAAATATTTGCACAGTAATAGGCGCGACAACTTACTGTATCCGTTCCTAGCGTCAAATAATAACGAGGAATATAAAATGAATACCCGTTAACTAAAAATATTGCACATGGTCACATTTTGCAAAAAAAAAAAAAAAAAAAAAAATTATTACTATACAATTTTTTATATCCGAAATATGTCACAATTACAATAAAAAATGTCAAATTTTTGTATGTCACAATTACAATAAAAAATGTCAAATTTTTGTATGTCACAATTACAATAAAAATGTAATTATTACAAATAAAGAAGGTGTTTGGTTGTGATTATACTCTGGACGAACTGAATGATAAAGTTAGTAAATTTACAAGTATCTTTTTTGAGAATGATTCCTTATAAGAAAACTGCGAGTTCAATAACTTAAACCATTTAACGTTCAATGTAACAAGAACGGCACAGTAAAAAATCATCTCAGGAGATTGTCATTTTTTTCCTTGAACTATGAAAGAGTAATCAATCAATTTTTTTGGTATTATTTCACGGTTATTGAGTCACTGAAATCCTTTCTGCTATCTTCTCCTAATATATGATCTGATCTATTTCTTGCTACAAAGAATCATCAACCTTTGTTGCTTTGCTACAAAAGATGGTGATATAGTATCCGAAGAAAGACTATAATGTGGCGACATCTTCTTATATAATTCTGCTTCGCTAACTTCTTTTTCTTTCTTTTTTTCCGAAAGAAAAGATAACCTAGTTCTCAAAATTAAAAGAAAATAATTATCTTTTCTACCAACCAGCGCATATGTCATTAGTACTTCATTTTAAATACAGGTGGCAATTACTTTTGTTGGAGGAAAGGTTGAAGTTAACGCGTGCGAGGGAAAAAAAATCTTGTCGTCATCTTGTTGATTTATCAAGTTAGACGTAATAGTGTATTTTATATGCGTTTTTCACAGGCATCGTTGGTTATCATTTCCCTCTTCCAGGTGTTAGACAGATTAACATGCGCATTTTTTTACTATCCATTCTAATGTTTATGACTGGATTTTAATTGCATTTTTTAAATAATAAAATTGCGAAACGGAAAATTACACATGGAAATGACACAAATTAGGGAATAGAAGTATTATTTAGAATTCTAGTATCCTTCAATGGACTGACTGTCTGTAAGCCTGTATATTCATGTTTATGTTAACGCGATAATTCAAAAACATAATTTATTAAAAAAGAAAATTGCTATGTGGTCTGGATACCAAAACTATAGTATAGTATCAAATTTTGAATCAAATCCTCTGTCCAAGGATAGAGGTGCTAGTCCAAAGAAGGTATTCAACTCTCTTCACTATACTACGAAGCTCAACGCAAAATGCAACCAACGGTAAAAATATACGATTAGGGCGAGGGGATAACGGTCTCTTTATTTTATACCAGCAACCTTTGACGACCATCTAGTTCGCCGGAATTTAAAGTTATGATAAATTTCAATTGAGTCTTTAATATCTAATTACTCATAACAAAATTTGATACTATTTGATACTAATGTCTTCACCAACAAGAATTTGTAAAGTTTGGATAATAATGTAACTCATACTATCGTGCATAATAATATAGCACTTTCTAAGCAAAATTTCAAACTAAAAGAGTGATAGTATATTTTTAAATACCTAATTATTTTTCAAAAAAGACCAATAATGCTTAAAAATTGACGAAATTAAAAAAAAATCATCGTTATTTATTTCTGAATTTAAAATTAACTGAAGAATTAAAAAAATATTTTAAATTTTCACTTAAAGTATGATTAAAGCAGATATCTATTCAGTATGAAAAAATAAGCCTACTCTTTATGTTTTGATTATCAATAATCGAAGAAAAATTCAGGATGAAATATCAGTATCAAAAATGAAAACATTTTTAAATTTCATTGCAATATATTTTTAAATACCTAATTATTTTTCAAAAAAGACCAATAATGCTTAAAAATTGACGAAATTAAAAAAAAATCATCGTTACTTATTTCTGGATTTAAAATTAACTGAAGAATTAAAAAAAAATTTAAATTTTCCCTTAAAGTATGACTAAAACAGACACCTATTCAGTATGAAAAAATAAGCCGACTCTTCATATTTTGATTATCAATAATCGAAGAAAAATTCAGGATGAAATATCAGTATCAAAAATGAAAACATTTTTTAATTTCATTGCAATAATAAAAGCATTATTGTAAAATATATTTAAAAATATTTTTAAAATTAGTTTAGATTAGATAGAAAGTGTTATAGCAACTAATTTGGTATCATTAAAAAGGTAATTTTTTACCTCTTATGGTGATCTAAAAATAATTTTTCTGCTATAATATTTCTGAGGGTTTTAACGAGAAATCTTCAAAAGTCATCTTAATTTTTAAAGAATTAAATTCTATTTAAGTTAAAAAAATCCCTCCGAGGTGCTTCTCCCTAGGTTCCAAAGTATATCTGTTTAGAATTCGGTAGCTCTGCCTGTAAAATCCCAACACACATGCATATAAATTCTCCACAACTATATATATATATATATATATATATATATATATATATATATAGAGAGAGAGAGAGAGAGAGAGAGAGAGAGAGAGAGAAATAAAGAGAAATCATCCAATTTTGCAAGAGGATTAATAAATATTAAGTGAATTGAAAATTATGCATCCACTAAATGCAGTTGAAATGTTCTGGATTTTAAGCAATTACAATTTTTTTTTTCAGAACATAGGATTATCTTTTGTAAAATCATTGTTCTTATTTTTAGTTGTGTAAAGCAAAATCAAACTGTCTTCTGCTTTATATGAATTTTCAATTACATTTATTCGCAATTCTTAAATGTTGCAATTACTCCAGGCTGTGTAGAAAAATGTCATAATTTCAATCATTTACGTTTAATTGATGTTGATGAAAGAAAGTAAACTTAATCTTCTCTTGTAAAAAGGTTGCAATTGTGAAATTAATTTTAGATAATCAATGACTTCTACATTTTTCATTAAATTAGCATATAAAATATAAAGCAGCAAATTGCAAGCAGTAATTTAGTTTAATTTGTTTATTGTTGCCATTTGAAGCTGCACGAGTTTCAAAATCTTTTCTAATTTCTTAATTTTGAGTGAAGATCAGGAACTGGCCTTAATGTGAAATCCGGTTTCTAGATGTAAAATTCTACAAGGAGAGGAAGTTGGACCAAGATGCATGTATCTGTTTAGAATTTGGTTGCTCTGTCTGTATAGCTCCAATATAGTGTTAAAAAGAATACCATACATTATAGATCTAGGTGGCAATCAAGTAACGAACATATGATCCTCGAGTAATGAGACCCAAACTTAGCCATCATGTTACCGTAACGCTAGCTAAAGAACAACAACAACAACAAAATCAGTATGAAACATAGAATTAAAAAATATGTGACCGTTTTATTATATAACAGTATATTTAAAAAGGATATCAGATAAAAAGTAATATGTAAAGTTTCAGATTGTTATATGTACATATCCCGATACCTCATATTTGAAAAGGTCATATACATGTCTGGAAAATTTCCTAAGTCATCCAGTTACATTTGATTTATTAAAATTGTTATAATTTTTATTTAACTTGACTTCCTGCCTGTTTGTAAAGACGGAATTTTCAAATATATTCTTACTCGCTTGTTAATGTGATTGAGTTGTGAAGTTTTGTGCACTTGTGAAATATATGAATACGCTTATGATGAAATGCGCTATTTTAATATTTTCAGGATTTAATTTAATCGATTAATATAATGAAATTTTGGTGCCATGCCAGTGGAGCCTCCTGGTAGTGAATTTGCGAGAAACTGTTTTCAAAATTGATTAATATTTGAGGAGTATTAAACACGGAATTATAAATTAGGAACTAAATGATAGAAAATAATCAACATAAAAAGTATAAAAAATAAAAGTGTATTTGACAAAATTGCTGTTAATAAAGTATATTCCAGAACAAATTTGATCTAGATTCGTTAGCAATTCAATATACTAAGTAAAGAAAATAACGAGTAAAATATCTAGAACATATATTAAGTACTTATCTCAATTTCCCGGGATATTTATATGTTTCTTATATTAACAAAATATTTACTGTCCTTGCTGTGGCTTTATTAACTTTAACCACTTCTACTCCTAAGCCTAGTCGACAGAAAACTGTTGTTCATTTGATTGTAAGCAAGTTCGCTGATCAGCAGTTTACACGAAAGGGAAACACGGTCCACAGAGTAATACTGACGTAAAAAAACGAAGAAACTACTGTTATTTTTCCTGTGCTATCCATGTATGTTACAGGCTGTAGATATACCACAGTTTATTACTAAATCCACTTTCCCTTCTTTTATTGTACTCTCATAATCAAAGAAGAAATTTCTTTGTCAACAGAAAAGATGAAGTTCTTTTGTTAACAGTAGTTAAGCTCATTTTCCCCAAATTAATAATTTTTTTTCATTTATTAATAATAAATAAAAGTTCCTATTTCTCATAAACTCTTATTATTATTGATATCGAAAATGCTTAGCATGGAAGAACTATAAAACATAAAAGTACATTATTAATTTTAATACGGTAGAGGATAGTAGAAAGAAAAGAAAAAACAAACTTAAATTTCTCAACAAATCATTTTGTCAGGTTCATAATAATTTCAAAACATTTAAGTTATATGTAATCGAATGCATGATAGCCTGGCTTATTAATTTGAATGTAATAGCTTTCATATCGTTTTGCATCACAATGGAAATGAATGTTACACTATTCATATCCACTAACATGTTAAATAAAGAAATTAATAATTGATATAATTGACCAAAAGAAATCAAGATTTGAATTTGCATGGGAAATCTAGTTTAATTCTCCAGTTCTTAAGATTATTTGAATCAAGTGCCTCAAAATAATGGAATGTTCGAGTTTCTCTTTCAAAGGCTTTAAAAAAAAATTCCTTACCCTCTTCGAAAGGCGCAACGGCAGCCCCTGCTTTTTAAGGGGTTTGATATACAAATGAAGATCCTGCTTAGATGATGGTTATTTATCAAATGTATGCTCGGGTATCTTTAGAGTTCTCAGAAAATCTTAGGGTTCTCCAACCCCATTCTGGTAATATATCTTAAGCAAAGATCTCGCCTAGGATATTCATTCAATCAAACTTAATGAATGAATTTCAGAGTGGTATAAGAGCATTTGGGTTGTCTGCTGTAGTTTTGATGAAAGGGTGTTTAGGGCTTTTCAGTATTGATAGAATTAAAGTAAATCTGAAATCCCTTTAACTTCACATTTTCCCAGACTCGTCTAAAGCTGAAACTATCTTTCATTTTACCAACAGGAATCATAATTATATTTGATCTCAATTTTAACACTTTTTTTTATGGGAATACCTAAGATACACTACTAAAGTCTTCCTAAACTACTTTTCAGTAATAACTATTGCATTTTATTAAGACTATTATCTAAAGATTTATTTTTCTATTGGGATAATGGAAATGAATTTGACAGCTGAAGTGATAAGATTGCAAAAAATAGCCTTTCGCTTCTGATTGCAATATTTTTAAAGGATTCAGTAATTTTTATTCTACTTTTTTACTAGGCAGAAAAAGAACTTAAAACGGGCTGTTGATTCATTTATCTTTTTGGTTCAAATTATTATTTATTAGGAAAGAAATTTGAAATTAAACGATAACAACTTTGAAATACTTCATCTTTAAATTGATTCATTTATATCATATAATTAATTGCAGCAATAATAAATAATTGAAATTATAAATTTGTATTCAGATCATGTTACCACCTAAGTTCTATCAAGCCCACTCCAATCCAATTTAATAGCAGAAATATTTATAAAAGCACGTTAGTTCATATTATACTAAATGAGATTATGTTTGACCAAAAAATTAAATTTAGCTTACACCAGACACATATATACGGTAGATCTTCTGTAGAACTGGATTTTGATACTGTAGCACACTAGTTCCGAAGTTGAGACTTTACGATAAAGCCATGATGACCATAGCACAAGCTCAGGAAGATAAATTTAGGAGACTGAATTATAAGGGGTACTCCAAAAACAACGGTGATTATTAACGCAAATTGGTGATTATTACCGCAAGATTTGAATTTGTCACCATTCGTGCAATAAAGTGTTGGCAACCCTATTAAAAAACCATTTGACAGCTGATAGTTTAGGGTTAGTAAAAAAGGAACGTTACGCGATAGAACAACAGCAACAAAAAACCCCCCAGTTTTTTTTCTTTAAATTGTTATATTTTTATTGGATTATTAAGTACACAGGATAGGGTAATGTATGTAATAACACATAGGGTAAATGGCCTCCACGACTTTGCTGGCACATACACACTCTTTTGTCGAAATTTTCCTTGGCCATTTTGCATAAATATGGTTGAATTTCGTTGATGCAGCGTTGAGTTTCCACCTTCAATATTCGTCTGTTTATGGGCGTATTGGCATAGACCTTTGACTTCAAATAAGCTCGTAAAAAGAAATCCAATGGTGTTAAATCACATGATCTAGTGGGCCATTTCTCAAATTTTCGAAAGGTGGCTGCCAGATTTTTATTACTTTTGAAATATTGTTCAACAATGAAAGCACGTTGTTCTATCTTGTAACGCTCCATTTTTACTAACCTTAAATTATCAGCTGTCAAATGGTTTTTTTAATAGGGCTTCCAACACTTTACTGCAAAAATGGCGGCAGATTAAAATCTTGCTTTAATTTTGAGTTACCCTTTATATCCTCTAATCTTAAAATGTGCAAGTGTTTCTTTTGATGCTTTTTATACATTTTTATATATGTGATTATTCTTTCAAATGATTAAACAAGACTTTAGGATGAACCTTAATATTCAAATGCTGAATAAACAAGTAATCCATTCTTAGTTATATCGCATATGAAGTTTGCATATTTGAATTTCTCCCTAAACAATACTTCCTCCTTATTTATAATTTACATTTTAGTTAGGAGACTTTCTCTCGTGAATTCTGTGTCATATGTTAAGAAGTGTTTGATCTTAAACATATCATGATTCTGATCACACCAGCTTTCGAACAACTGCTTGTTAAAATCGGGCGAACTATACGAGCTAATGTAGACCAAATGATGAATATATACGAAATTTAATAATACTTCGAAATTTAATTTATGACTTCTAGTCCACAGATTTAATAAATAATGATTTAATTTCATTCACAACTATAATTAAATTTGACTGCTTAAATAATTAGGAATCTGAGACCTTTTCAGACAGTACAACTTATTCCAACTAAGCATCTTTGTTTATTCCTCATGGATTGTGAGGTGCTAATGGGGACAAAGATTTTTATGTTAATTATCTGTAGGAAAATTTATTATTTCTTTGAGAATTTTACTCTTGATGTTTCTGGAAACAGAACACATGGAAAATATCTAAATACTGAAAACAATTATTAGAAGAAGCGTGTATAAAGATGACAAATGCATCAAAAACTTTTGAGTTTTGCGATTACAAAAATAGCATTTGCAGTTATGAAATAGCGAGCTCAAATTCAAAAATAATAAGCCTATTATTAGTGAAAACATTAAAATGTTTCTGACATTTGATTCAAAACATGGTCTGTATAAGAATAAGAAATTATTAGCCGTAAGATAATTTAAAATTTATGAAACGTAATAACAAATTCCTTAGTGTTTCGTTCAAAAGACTTTTCTAAAACCACGCACTATTAAATTTTGGCTCAAAATGTGATAAATCCATTCTTTAGTTAAGTGATATAATGATACATGTCTGCTCTTTAATATGATTTTGGAATCACTTTAGAATATTATTATATTTATAATGTCAGCCAATATTTACAAACTTTATATTCGAATTTTATTGTACTTTAAATGTTAATCAATATTTAATATACCGATAATAACCATTATTGCTATAATAACCGTTAAGTTTTATTTGCATTAACAACTTTTGAATAACTATCTACCCGAATTTCTTCTTTCTTGAATTATTATCATAAGCTATATAACATCAAAACTTAATTCTTTTTATGAATACATTGCAGTTTCTTTGATCAATTTATTACAAATCATAAACATTAAAATAACCGCCATTATTGCAATAATTTTTTTTGGTTTTCCTTTCTTTATAGTGTACAAAGAAATGCTCAACTTTTTTTTTATTTCGAAAATTTTTTTTACTTCTGATTGTAGGTTTTTTTAAATTTTTTTTTATTTTTTTTTTTAAATTTTCAATTCTAATAAAATGCTTGTGAATAAAATTCTTATCCTTAAAAGCTTTTTCTCTCGAGTCATAATGAAGTTTTTGGAGTTCAGAAAGAGCAACTCATTACTAAATATCTAGCAAGCTGTAAAGATTTTTTTAAAAATCATAATATATAATCATCCACCACCGTCTGTAACTCTGGAACGGAATTTAAAAACATCCCCGTCTCTTTTATCTGCAATTATCGTTATCAGAAGCGCACATTCTAATTTCTTTATTGGCTTCAAGTAATTCAGAGAGGTTCTTTTATGTTTAAACCGACTGGTGACAGATTTATCTATATGTGAATAAAGTATCGATATATGAATATTGGCATGAACTATGGGATCGTAAATTTCGCGTTTTTTTTACGATATTTTTTGCTAGATTGTAGCAAAGGGTAATGAGTTGAAGTCTGCAATTTTTATTATTTTAAATTTATCCTGATTCATTATATTCTATCCTTACTGACAAGTTGGAGTTTTTGCAAATATTTTCTATTAATATTTTGTATTTGGCCTCATTTTTTCTGTTAGTGAATCACTATTCATTTCGATCCAACTAGTTTTTATTTCAGTGTCCGTGAAGAATTTTATTCCATAGAATTTCAGGCCTTTATTTTTTATTTTTATTGTTTTGGTTTTATTATATATTTACATCTAAAGTGCGGTACAAATTATATATATACATGTAATGATACTTTAAAATCTAATTTAAACTTAATTAGTTTTCTAAGTTTTCGCTCAATTCAGCACATATTAACTTCATTCTAGAATATTCTCTTATTTCCTGGTCCCATTCTATTTTTTCTATTTAATTAATGCAACAAAAGCTCTGTGAAAATGCTTTAGCCATCAGTTCTAACGCTCCGAGTGAAGGGATAAAATATTGCTGACTTAAACAAATTCTTCTGAAAGATCCCTGTGATTCCCTTGCCTGTGGTCGACGCGTGTAGGTAATCCCTATTGAAATCTCACAGTATATATTCACAGGGATAAAATTTTCATTAGCTTTTCCTCATTTTGTGTTGTGTCGTTCTGTGTTGTGCTCGTCGCTTCTGCTTGTTCATAAATCATGCCTCCTGGAGTGAAAATAAAACATAAAAATTCAAAGTCTCCTTCTCTGTCCTCCACCTTATATATATATAATATAATACATGTTTTATATTCCCATATGTGCAGTAAAGTATCGTTTATACGTTTCTCATTTATACATCAAGACATTACAATCTCGATTCATTCGTAATCATTATAACGGAAAATAAAATTCATTTATATGACGCAAAGGATGTAAAGTTTTTGGTTGTGCGTCAGTTTCGGTGTTAAAGAAGAGTGGAATCTTCTGTAAGCGGAGATAAATTTCTAGAAGCATAGGAACTGGGACACTCATATCATGGCTTCATGGAAAGTCAAAGTTAATGAATTGATATAAGACAAATTATTTGTCTCTTATTTAAACGACGATGAAGAAGTTATTCTATCTTTTTTAAAGATGCGATAGACTGAATTGAAAAAACGATTTTATTTTGTTTGTCGAAACACAAGTGAAAAAATAGTAAATCGACTTAATTCGACTCATAAATTTGTATTTCATACCTTCAGACATTCAGAGCGTCTGTAAAATTTTTAATTATTTTTTATTTAAACGCCTTTCGGTTTACTCATAAATCATATAAAATAAGAAATGCATAATTAACACTCAAGATATGTAATATGGGTATGATTTTTCTCATTTTTATTATAAATTTTTAATTTTAAAATTTATTGTTTTCAATACTATGTAATAATATATAACAATTGTTATTCAAAATTTTAAATGCATTTGTATTGAATTTTTAATAATTAAAGTTGTTTATTAAAATTTCGATAAAATGTCATTCCTTTATGCGTCGTTTTACTTCAGTCCCTTGAAGGATGTACTAACAATTCTTTATTTTGCAAGCTTTTATTGTACATCAATTTTGCTCTCATTCAAAATTTTATTATTTTAATGAATTAACATTAGTCACATTAACTATGTTATAATCAAAGTAATTTATTATAAATTTCGATTGTATGTTTTTTCAGTTATGCTTTGTTTTACTTCAGTTTCTTGAAAGACGTATAAATAAGTCCTTTCTTTGCACACTTTTATTGTATAAATTCTTAGTTGGTTTTAACGTTTCTTTCATTGGTCGGTTTCAGCTTATTTATGAAATGATAAGGTGATAGCAGGTTGAAGCTTTTCTCTGAAAATTGTTTCAACGACGAGTTGCATGTGGCATTTCCTCCGAAATCACCCCCTGCGTGCTCTAAAACTCTTAATGACAAGGTCTCTGTGAGTCATATTGACCGTTGCGTGTAGCCAGAAAATGGTCATTGACCAGGAATCTTTTCGGAATATGTTTCTTTTATTTTAAGAGCAAGAGAGGAATAAACTTTTTATTTTGATTTTGATCGTTTAATGATTCAGCCCCTGTTGAGTTTGAGAATATAGGAAGATATAATACTAAGTGAACTCTTAAAAATACCATGAAAAATATTTTGTAGGGGATTTCGGTTTATAGGCAAATAAGAAAGATTAGTATTATTTTTTTTTACTTTTTAAAATATTAATACAGTTTGAAAAAAATGGCGTATAATCAGTTTAATGATTCTTGGTATCTTGAGGATGTTGATAATAAAATTAAAGATCAGTAACCTTCCAAATTCAAATGTTCAGTTGTTTTGAAAGGCATGAAATAATAAGTTTTTTTTAAAAAGAAATAAGCCATAAATGAAATGTTGCATCAGTGGTTTAAAAGTAAAATAAAACAAAACAGAATGTGGACATATTCCTTTATGATATTGCACCCTTTCCCATCAACATTAAAAAAGGAATTATACTTTTCATTCTATAATTTTTTTTTGAAAATTTACTCTTATCAGTGCTTTTGTTTTTTTGACGAATGATCTACAAACGAATCATGGAATTACTCATCACTTACAGTTTTAAAACTTAGTAAAATATAATTGATAGTAAATTTTGACAGCAATTTGTAACCCAATTACAAATTAATCATCAATGAATTAGATTTGAGAAAATAAGAATTCAGCTTTAGGAAGTTATAGCTGAAGATATATTTAAGAATTCAGCTTTAGGAAGTTACAGCTGAAGATATATTTAAGAATTCAGCTTTAGAAAGTTACAGCTGATATATTTAAGAATTCAGCTTTAGGAAGTTGAGATATATCTAAATTAAGTTCAAAATTAAAAATATGTATATATATGTTTTTATATTTAAAAATATAATGTGAATTCATCTAATATGTTTTGAATATCCAAAACCTAATATACTGAATATAAGTATTTGTTAAGTGAATTCTTTTCAAAATGATTTAGCAGAATGGTATAAGTATTGCTTATTTAAATTTTATTTACCTTTCTGTTGCATAATTTGTCTTATACGAAATTTCTAATATTTAATTAGTTTTCTCTCAATGCACTACAGTTTCAAGATTTGCTTTGCGAAAACTTCTCTTTATAAACATATAATCAGTCGGTAGAGTGAAATTACATTTTACTCAGAATGGGATTATTTAGCCAGTAGGGTAAAATTCGCTATATTCAGAATAGTGTTAGTTACTCGGTATTTATTCAGTTTGGCATTATTCATTCTTTATGGCAAAACTACGCTTGATCGACATTTACGTTTATTAGCCATATGCTTACTGAAATAAAATTTCTGAGAAACTTTTACAATAATTTCAGTAATGAAATATTTTATTTTTCCTTTTTTGAGATACTTTCTTTTCCTTTATTTTTGAGCTTGGCATTATTCATTCTATGTGGCAAAATAATGCTTGATAGACATTTATGTCTGTTAGCTATACGCCTACTGAAATGAAATTTCTGAGAACTTCAACAATAATTTCAGTAATAAAATATTTTATTTTTCCTTCCTTTTCGAGATTTATTTTTCTTTCCTTTTGTTTTTGGCCTTATTCATTCTGTGTGGCAACATAACGCTTGATCGACATTTACGTTTGTTAGCCATATGCCTACTGAAATGAAATTTCTGAGAACCTTTAACAATAATTTCAGTAATAAAATATTTTATTTTCCCTTTCTTTTTGATATTCTTTGAGATTTCTTTTTGAGTTTGGCATTATTCATTCTGTATGGCAAAATTACGCTTGATCGACATTTACGTTTATTAGCCATATGCCTACTGAGATGAAATTTCTGAGAAATTTTAATAATAATTTCAGTAATAAAATATTTTATTTTCCCTTTTTGTTTGAGTTTCTTTGAGATTCCTTTTCCTTTCTTTTTGAGTTTGGCATTATTCATTCTGTGTGGCAAAACTACGCTTGATCGACATTTACGTTTGTTAGACATATGCCTACTGAAATGAAATTTCTGAGAAACTTTAACATTATTTTCAGTAATAAAATATTTTATTTTTCCTTTCTTTTTAAATTCTTTGATATATTTTTTTCTTTTCTTTTTGAGTTTGGAATTATTCATTCTGTGTGGCAAAACTACACTTGATCGACATTTACGTTTGTTAGCTATATGCCTATTGAACTGAGATTTCTGAGAAACTTTAACAATAATGTCAGTAATAAAATATTTTATTTTCTTTTTCTTTTTGATGTATGCAAAGAATTTTTATTACATTTTATTATTTTTATATTTTAATAATTGACAATACACGGATTTTTATATCCTCATATTGCATATTGTGTTTGACTAACGTACATTCCACGAACAGTAATAAAAGATATGAGTTTGTTAGGTTCTCTAATAAAGTGAGTTATTTTATAAGCAATAATACAGTTTTCAAAATATGCCAAATATTAAAATAACTTTAATTTTCGTTTACATTTTCAATAGCTTAAATGTTTTTATAATAGATGCTTTATATTTAAATTCTTTTATAATTATTCTGCTTTAAAACATGAACAACAATTAATTGCTATAAAACATTAGCTCTTATATATATAACTGACTTTAATTACTGTTCATGTGCATAAAAAAAAACCTGTAAAGAAAAAAAAAATCAGCCAAAAAAATCACTGTGGTTTATCTTGAGAAAATTGTTGTTCGTGTTCAAAATCAGCTAATTAAATTAGGATTAATATTTTTAGAGACGTTCGAAGAAATTAGAAATATCAAAAGAACGATTATAGAAAAAAATGTCATCATTAAATTTTTAATCGCCCACAAGTATAACTAAAATAAAGCAGATAATTTTCTAAAAAAAGTTAAAAGCTGTTTTAAGAAATATTGTTTTATTTTTGAGATTTGCTCTTCATTCATTAACTAAATCAATGCTTTAAAAATAATTTCATGGATTAAATATAAAATGAAGCAAACAATTTTTAACTATCGGCAGCTGTCAAAAACTTCTGTAAAAACGCTTACATTTTGATCAAAATAAAAAAAAAAAGCAGAATTTATTATCCACGCAGCAAAGTGAAATGGAAATAATTGGTGATTATTAAATAATTAATATAAAAAATAAACTAAAGCTTGAAACTGTTTTTCTGATGAATACACCACAACACCAAATTTCCTTTACAATTAGCATATCAGTCGAAAAATGGTAAAATATGTGTTTGGAATCCTTGTTTTTAATTGGGTAATTTTCTAACTGGGATTAAATCAATTTTTGATTAATTTATATTCAATTCAGTATTATTGCAGAAATTAAGACACTTAAGATGGATTCAGATCAATTCAATTTACTTTCTATGCATATAAATAGCAATGCAATTATTTATTAACTATGATTTATGAAAAAAAAATAACTATTAATGCTAAGTGAGCATTTATAGATACGTATTTTGGGGATTACTGATGGATAGATTATATTTCGAAAATAATAGATACGCTTTTAATGATTATCCCTATCTATTATTTTCGAAATAATCTAATACTATAATAATTTGTTCGTGAGGATGAATGAAATTGATTTCTTCGCCATCAAACATGACATTATATTTAATATTCTTCCAGACTTATTTAATAAAATACATTTTAATAAAAACAAATTCTTCTTTTAAATGGAATTATTATTAGTTTTAATCCATTCTCCTGAAAAATAAAGTTTGAATATTATAAAATCTGAATCTTTAATATTATAAAATCTGAATCTTTAATATTATAAAATCTGTTAAAATTTCTAGATAATTGAAAATGGAAAAAAATATCATTGGTTGCGAATGCAAAGTGCTTTCATTTAGAGAGAATTGGGCATATTACTTTCATTTATTTAAAATAATTTCTATTTGTTAAAAACAAAACAAAAAAAAAAAAAAAAAGAACGGTAGAAAAATTGGATTTTTTAAGAATGTTTTTTTAAAGGAAATAGCTTTGATTAAAGCAGTTTTAAAAAATATTTCTTTATTTCTTTTCTTAGGATGTTTGTTTTGGACTGTGTGAAAGCTTACAATCATTTGAGGTCAAACGCTAGTTGCTATAACCTAGTTGCAGTCTTATTCTCCAAACTTCCAAACCACACTAATGATTTTCGCAGTATAAACATAAAGAATGTTTAAAACTGATCAAATTAAAAAGTCGAAGAAGGAATCTAAAATATTCGAATATCTTGATTTTAAGCTTATAAGCTTTATTTTGCAAATAAATTTATTGCTTTTTAATAGTTCTGTTTTAGAGCGCCGGTATGCTTAGAATAAAGCCGGAATAATAATAATCTGCATATCGAAATTGATAAGTACGAAATAACAACAACAAAGAGCAGTATTGTATCTGATTACATGTAATATTTTAACAAAGGAAAGGGTATTTTCTTTATGGATTATTCATGGGATGCATAATGCATTAGATTACTAGTAAAATGTGTCATTTTGTAAACAAATCATTTTTCAACAATTCTTTTTGAGTGTATTAATGTGTTTAGAGTAAAACAAAAGCCGTGATGATACTGATCAATGCATTGGAATTGAAAAGTACGAAACAGCAACAAAAACAATTGCATTGTATCTGAGTATATGCAGCATTTTAACAAAGAAAAATGTGTTTATCTTATACCAAGGAATCTATAATGAATAAACACTTGTTTCAACACAAACCAAATAGTAAAACAGAAGAAAATTGCAAATATTGCATATTTTATTGAGTATAACCATCTAATTTAGATGAAATTAGCATTTTTATGATAAGTAACGTAATTTTCGTTAGTAAAAGACTGAGAAAAACAAATTTGTTCATATGACGTACATGAAAAATTTATTGATTAGCTGAGTATATTGCATATTATATTGACTAAAACTGAGTTGCCTCAAGCTAAAGAAGTGCTATAATTGCAAAAGTATTCGTTTAACTTTATGGGTCGTATAAATATGCATAGTAACTTAAAATTGATGGATATAGTTTGCTTATTTTATGCATAGACAATTAACTTTGACATTTCTAGCTGGTGGAAGATAAAAACACATTGAGAAACAATTATTAAAGATAACAGAATAAAGCCTTTGTTTTAAATTAAATGTCTGTTTTTTATTTACCCTTTCACCTCTAACCCAGACCAACCCAGAATCCGGGATAATAATTACGGATATTCTTTACTAACAGGCCGTTTTTATTAGGGTTTCTCTTTTAAACAGGGGGTACAGGGTGCAAAGCACATTATCACTAAATATGCCCTCGCGTTACATGCTGAATTTCTGGATTTGGAAAAGAAACCGATAAAAAAATGGTCCATTAGTATAAAATTTACACGACTGGGTTGGGCCGGGTTAGTTACATTCTGCTAATTATTATATAGTTCATTTCTAATATTCTTTGAATGTTAGTTTGTATAAAAGGAAAATTTCCTATGAGCCAGTAAAAATAAATCATAAAAGATTTTTTTTCGTGTAAAGCATTTCAGTTAGTTTTGTTTTAAAACTAATTAGATATTCTTTATTAGTTTTTAAAACTAATTATATATTCTTTATTAGTTTTTAAAACTAATTATGTATCCTTTATTAGTTTTTAAAATTAAATATATATATCCTTTTCTAGTACTCTTTTTCTGTTCAAAATAGAGTTTTGACATTTTTGTCGATACTTTCATATGAATGCACTGTAAGGATCAGACTGGATTTAGGTCTGAGAGTTCTAATAATTTTTTAAATGTCAAACTTAAAATTTTTGTAATTTTCAGGTTTTTTTCAGGGTTTTCTCGAAAAATAATTATTGAAATTTTGCAAAGAATCAGATCTTCGATTCTATACTTTTTTTGTTAACAATACAACAAATAAAAAAATGAATTAATCAAAAAATATTAAAAGTTAAATATTTTACAAAAATTTTAAAAGATTTGAAAAATTTCAATTTTTAAATATTAAAATAACGGAGCTTGTTAAACTGACTTTGTCTATCAAAATCAATTTTACGATACAAACCTCAAAAAGTCATTAATTACTTTTAATATTACTATATATGAAATTTTTTTTGAAATGGGGTACCATGTTGTCTCAAAGACATACTTATTTTTTGCCTATTAATTTTTTAATCAATTTTTTGTCGAAACTTTTATTTAACAAATAACTAGCATGCCATTTGAATGATCTGTAATGTAATTATTTTTTCATTTAGACAGAAGAAGTAGAGCTGAAGTATATAGCTAATTTTTAGAAATAATGTTCAAAACATTTCTGTTTATTATTATTAAGGAATTTAAAATGAGAACTTTTTTATGATGTTTCGACAACTCCGTAGTTAATCTACAGGGTGTCCCAAAAAATGTATACACACTTTAAATAATTGTAAATTTGGGGTTTATTATAATTCGAATAATTTTCAACATGTAAAAGATTCTACAAATATCATTCTATTGTCTTGTTATCGCATGTTCTCAAACTGTTGTCCGTTCTGCTCCAGACACTGCTGACAACGCGAAGCGATGGAATAGCACACATGATGGAACAATTCCCTTGGGATATTCGTACATTCATGTTCAATGGTTGCCCTCAATTGAACAACTGTTGCAGGTTTATGGACGTCCTGAACAGTTCCATCAGCTTCAAACTTATCTCTAATTCGAGTGATGGTAACTCGTGTAGGTGGTTCTTTGTTAAACTCCCTCTTAAATTGTCTTTGCACTTCTACTGCATTTTCATACTTCCTGTAGCATTTTAGAATAAATTTCCTTTCTTCAAATTTAAGTCTGTCTGCCATCACTCGGTTCAATGGGTTCAGTATGTAAAGAAATAAGAAATAACTTAGTTATCAGCTGCTAAAATGTGTATACATTTTTTTGGGACACCCTGTATTCGATCATATATGATTGAAATCCATAATTTAGCAATTTTTATTCTGAATTAGTTTAGCACCAACTTTTTAGATGCATTTTTGCATTACTAGATATGTTTCTGTGTATCTGCAAGAAATTTGCAAAAAAACTTTTTGATTAATTAATTTAATTATTAATTAAATAATTTGAATTTTGCCTTCAGCTACCTCTACTAGTTTCTACCGGAATATGTTACTTTCGTGTCCTTGTGAATATTGTTCGGAAAAAGGGCCTTAATTCGCAATTATAAACATTTTGATTGAAGAGGTAATTTTAAGTATTATCAAATTATAAAAAGTTAAGAAACATTTCCATGAATTTTCACTCAATATACTTGAACTCAAGTTTGGGTAAAAATACGAAAAGAACTCTGATTTGAATACATGCGCTTTGCTGGTTCAGATGGTACCGATACATATGAGATTTTCTTACTATTTCTCATAGGGTTTTGTGTATTAATCTTACACAACGAGCTGCTTTGTTATCTGCAAGAAAGCTACTGAATGCATACCTGTAGCATCTAAATGCATACTTTAAGTTGATTTAAAAAATTGTATATTTATTTAATATATATGAATGTTACTTTTTATACAGGTTTCCTAAAGATTCAAATTATGGAATAAATTTCTTTTGTTAAAGGTAAAAGATTTTAAGTTTTTTTTCCTTTAGGATGCTTTTAATGAAATTTTTCCAGAAAATGCTCATATTTTCTTTTCAAATTTAGAACCCTCTTGAACAAAATAGGGCGAAGGCAAAAAAGAAAGTACAGAGTTAAAAATATTCGTCATTAAAAATCTAATAATTCGCATATAAAAACTAGATTTCTGAAAGTTAACGGCCCCCTCATTTTTCTATATTTATAGAGTGATTATATAATAAAGAGAAATTGGTTCGTGGTTTGAGGAAATCTTATATTCTTTTGCTGAAAGTCTCTTTGTATAAAATGTTTGGCAATATTGATATTGATTTAAAAATTTTGAATGGAGTGAAATGAACAATGGAAAGAAAAAAAGAGAACAATTTCTTCTTAATATACTGAGTTCTTTAGTCTATAAGATTCAAAGAGAAGCCATAAAAGGCGTACAAAAAGCTTTCATTTTTCTCAAAATTTTCATTAACCACTTGCAGTTGTAAGACGTCCCATGCACGTCTTGATGCTTTTGTCAAGTTATCGCCTATGACGTGCTACACACGTCAGCAGGCGTCACAGAAGTAAAAATGACATGCCCTTTGTGTTCGCGACCCATCGACTGAGATTGTTTGCCTGAACAAAGTTTACAGGAGCGCAGTCTTAGTTCGAAAATTAATTCATTTAGAAGATATAAATCTTTTTCCAATTTCAATAAGGAACGGATACTTTATGTGGCCACCTTGCTGCAAGTCACAGAGGACTGTTTTGGCACGGGCGTCTGTGAATTTCTTGCCACCTTGGTAAAAGTGGTCTTTTGTAATAGAATCATTACTTGCACGTTAATAACTTGTAGCTTTAAGTAATTAATTTTGGTATTATAAGATTAACTGATTAATTCATTTAGAGGATGTAAATCGTTTTCCGATTTCTATAAGGTATTGGATACTTTGTGTGGTCTTGGTGCGATTTACTGTGGACTGTTTTAGCACGTACTCCTGTGAATTTCTTGCCATCTTGGTTAAAGTGGTCTTTTGAATAGAATTATTATTTGCACGTTAATAACTTGTAGCTTTAAGTAATTAATTTTGGTATTATAAGATTAACTGATTAATTCATTTAGAGGATGTAAATCTTTTTCCGATTTCTATAAGGTATTGGATACTTTGTGTGGTCTTGGTGCGATTTACTGTGGACTGTTTTAGCACGTACTCCTGTGAATTTCTTGCCACCTTGGTAAAAGTGGTCTTTTGTAATAGAATCATTACTTGCACGTTAATAACTTGTAGCTTTAAGTAATTAATTTTGGTATTATAAGATTAACTGATTAATTCATTTAGAGGATGTAAATCTTTTTCCGATTTCTATAAGGTATTGGATACTTTGTGTGGTCTTGGTGCGATTTACTGTGGACTGTTTTAGCACGTACTCCTGTGAATTTCTTGCCATCTTGGTTAAAGTGGTCTTTTGTAATAGAATCATTACTTGCACGTTAATAACTTGTAGCTTTAAGTAATTAATTTTGGTATTATAAGATTAACTGATTAATTCATTTAGAGGATGTAAATCTTTTTCCGATTTCTATAAGGTATTGGATACTTTGTGTGGTCTTGGTGCGATTTACTGTGGACTGTTTTAGCACGTACTCCTGTGAATTTCTTGCCACCTTGGTAAAAGTTGTCTTTTGTAATAGAATCATTACTTGCACGTTAATAACTTGTAGCTTTAAGTAATTAATTTTGGTATTATAAGATTAACTGATTAATTCATTTAGAGGATGTAAATCTTTTTCCGATTTCTATAAGGTATTGGATACTTTGTGTGGTCTTGGTGCGATTTACTGTGGACTGTTTTAGCACGTACTCCTGTGAATTTCTTGCCATCTTGGTTAAAGTGGTCTTTTGAATAGAATTATTATTTGCACGTTAATAACTTGTAGCTTTAAGTAATTAATTTTGGTATTATAAGATTAACTGATTAATTCATTTAGAGGATATAAATCTTTTTCCGATTTCTATAAGTTATTGGATACTTTGTGTGGTCTTGGTGCGATTTACTGTGGATTGTTTTAGCACATGCACCTGTGAATTTCTTCCCACCTTGGTTAAAATGGTCTTTTGAATAGAATCATTATTTGCACGTCAATAACGTGTAGCTTTAAGTATTTTAGTTTGGAATTATGAAATTAACTGATTTGGTCACATGAAACCATAAAAGACGTGATGGTTTCGTTGCAGAATCTCGACTTCGGGCTCCGAGGATAGTGATCAGCATGGGATAATATCTTCTATAGACCCTCAGGCTTTCCCTTTCTCATTTTCCGAAACCAGATATATATTTTTATTGATTTTAATCCTTGTACAAACAGTTTTAAAGAATAAATTTTGACAAACAAAAATAACAAAACTTTTAATTATGGATTATTTTCCAGAAAGTTGGTTTCAGTAACTCGCATATAAAAAATTCAAATTAATTTTTTTTTTAAAAAGTAATATAGAGACTATTTTTTAAACAAATTTTGAATACCATTCAATCATGAGATTGGTGAACTTTTCAATTATTAGTCAACACGTCTTGTAGAATTATAAAACAACGTAATATAAAATTAACCTACGATAAATAATTATGAATTCTATAAAAATAATGTTCCATCATTTAAATGATATTTGATTTTGTTTGAATAAGTTCGAAAGCACGACCCTTGTAAATTATATTTCTCTAAAAATACATTAAAAAAAACAAACAAACCTCTGGAGACATTAGTGCTCCAGGCAGCTGCGTTCTTATTAAGACGCTGAATATCGGCAATTCAAAACATCAACAATTAAAGTTTTCAGAAAGTTTCCCTGCAATTGAATTGAACTGAATGCAGCTAGAATCTCAAAATTCGAAGGTAATTCGAACAACAAATGTAACTTGAATCTCAAACAAATGTAATTCGAATCTCAAAATAGGTTTCGAATTACATTTGTTTTAAAAATCCGCAGTTAAATGTTTATAGTTTTTTTAATGACCCGATGATATAATACTTTCCTAGTATTTTTCATTAGTATTCCTGTGATTTTATATATATATTTTTAAACATCTTCCAGTGACGAATATATTTCCAAATATATCACCCTGTTAGTAAAAATTACCTATTGTACTAGTTTCTTTATACTTTTAAAAGGTTATTTTGAAGGTTAAAGGTTTTAAAAGTTATTGTAAGAAATTTTAAAAACATTTTCTAATTTCTTACAATGTATTTTTATATCTAAAGAAGAGTTTATATTTTTAATATTTTGAAATTCCAAAAATGCACGAAAATGTATGAATATCTTTTAAAATTGATAAATTAATTAATTAGATTTTACCTATATTTCTTCCTTAAAAAAACTATGCCTATATCTGTGTTTTCTTTCGTTATTTTTGTTCATAGGACATTTGTTCCTTCACAGAGATGAAAATTTGGTATCATATTTTAATTATTAAAATGTGAAAATTCCAGATATAAAAATGTATCTATTTCATTCTAAGGATATAATAATAATGAAACACACACACACACACACACACACACACACACACACACACACACACACACACACACACACACACACACACACACACACACACACACACACACACACACACACACACACACACACACACACACACACACACACACAGACTAAAGGGCTATAATGTATTTTTAGTTGAAGTAAAAATATTTCATAGCCATTCCTTTATTTCCTTCTTTAATTTTCTGAAAAGCCGAAGTGTAAGTTAAAAATCCTTCCTTTAATCTCAATGTTATTTTATTTCTGAATTCGAAAACAATTTTTGTTTTTATTCCTGCGAGGCAATAGGAAAAAACGTTTTAGAATCTTTCTTTTGCCTCGAAAATAAATAAATGAATAAATAAAATGTTGCACCTAGAGAAAAAGTTAAAAAAATGCTACATTTCCGATACATGCTCTGCTTTTAGTAAGATTAGATTTAAATTTAGATGCAGTGACTCACTGATAGGTAATTTTTAATGGTAAAGAGAGTCTGAGAACAATAGATGAAATCACTGTTAGATTAAATTTGTAGCTTTTCTAACGGAATTTAAAGTCTGTATTATACTATTTATTTCGACTGCCGGAAAAGAAGCTTGGAAAAAAATTACTGTTCGCAGTTTATTTTTAAATTCAATTTCCCAGCTAACATGACTTTAAAGTTTGGAATATACAAATATAAATGTAGGAGAAATATCCATTAGTGTTAAAACAATTCTATTCCTTATTTGCAATTTTCAAGTAAAGAATGTTCATTGATTTTTGCATTTCTCTTGTAGGAAAGGTACATTAGACACCTTCTTTCTTTATTGACACATTTTCTAGACAAAAGATTTTCTACGGAAAAAAAAGGAGGGGGGAGGGCAAGAATTCGTAGTAAATCCTTCGCTTGATGGAATCGTGTTCTTCTGCATGTTAGGCAGCATGAAGTACCAGGTACTTCCTCTTGTCTGCCGTTGGAGATCCCATTCTTTCGAAGAAAAAAAGTCATGTTCCTTCCTTACATGCATGTAGCACTGACAAATATATCACCAGCATTTACTGAATGAGCTCACAACTAGAAGGGAACATTTCATGTAATCTCTAATCTAGAAACTTGATGAGACAAATCTTCAAAAATTTTCTTTTATTGGGAAAAGAAATTTATTCCCTCAGAAAAAGATAAATTTGATTTTTGTCTTTTTTATTATTTGGTTTTGAATATTAATGACATTTATTATTGTGAATAGTATTTGTATTAATCAGTACTCTATGTTTCTTTTCTTGTTATGTATTTGTCCAATTACCATATTTAATTTGGTGCAAAAAGCTGCAAAGAATATATTATTAGACAATATTTTCTTTTTTATGGAAACTATTGAAGAAATATAATTTACATTTCTGGTGAGATAGTAGGAATATATTTTCAAGAAATCTGCGGTTTGAAGTCAGAAGGCTCTTTTTAACCCTTTCACTAATGACCCAGCTAAATGGGTGGGCAAATTTACTGGTTTCTGTTTCAAATAAGGGGTGCAGGTTGTAAAGCGATTGAAAGTGTCGTTGCTTTAAATCCTGCATCTTTCATTTGATACAGAAACTGGTTCTCCAGTATAGCATTTGTGAGGCCGGTTGTACCGGAGAAATAGTGAAAGGGTGAAGCAATTGCTGGAGATAAAATTAAAAAAAATGTGTTGTATTATCTGAAATACAATAATAGGGATTTTTTTTCTAACAAAGCACACATTTTACTCACCATTCCTAATCACCGGAGGGGCACCTCGAAATGAGGATGAGATGCTTCCGGTATGGTGGTTGGATCTCGCTACCCTGGAGGGTACACAAAAAGGTGGGAGATTTGGCTCCTCCCATCTATGATGGGACGTACTTCCTTCGGGAAGGGTTGTACCGTGGCCGGTGATGGCCCTTAGGACTCAACCACAGTTCCCGCTAGTGTTGCTGTTCAGTTCATTCAGTATTATTTATCCGTGTGCCTTCGGGCGGGTCGGAGAGTCAGTGATATGACTTACTTACCATTCCTTATAAGAAGAATAGTATTTGTAGTATCAAGAAAACGATCAAAGTGACATTCTCTCACGCTTTATTTGTTTCAAAATCAAAAACAGTGCTTAAAATATTCTATGATGACATACTCTGTGTATATTATCAAAAGGCTTCTTATTTCAAGTATTAGACAGTTAACAACTTGTTAATATATTTTTAAATGACAGTTGTAAATAATTCTAAAGAGTCTATGTGATATTATACTTTCTCTTGAAATATGTTGTTACCCAAAGACATGTAATGGCCAACCATATACTTTTCAATTTTAATTCGATTTTTTATGAATTCAAATTCAATTTTTATATTAATTCAAAGATAATTACAAATAAGAAATTGTGCGATGCAAGACAAGAGCATAAAACCTATATGAATTTCAATATTAAATAAAATCATAAGTATTGATAATGTAAAACCAACTTTTTTTTGAATCGAGCTTTAAAAAAGTTTTTTGTTACTCTCACATTACTAAGTACTGAAATGCCTGAATTTCTCTAACAAAGATAAAATAAATTTCCTATCCCAACAATCTTATAAAAAACTGCAGTGAAAGTCCATGTTCCTAAGGGATTGATTGACATGCAAATCCATTTGAATGAGCATCTTTAACGAACAAAGCAAACTCTACGAGTATTCCATGAAACACACTTAACGGAATAAAGTCTGGATATCCTTGCGAGGAAATTTCACAGGGATAACCAGACACCACGGACGCTCACAGTAGTTTCGTTAAGCGAGTGTTTGGGGCCTTTCAGTATTAATAGAGTTCATGAAAGCTAATATTCAGAATCGCGTTTTTAGGATTGCTTATAGGAAATAATAATTATTATTCAACCATCATTAAATAAAAACTGAAATATCCGAAAGATTTGTATTAAAAAAAAATCAGTTTATGCATAACTTCTCAAAATTAATTGATAAATGATTTTAAGGGAAGGGATTAAAGAATATGAACATAAAAGATTAACAAGATATTAACATAACCTCTGCCGTAATTATTATAAAAGCCCTTTTTTATTCCAATTACTTGATAAATAGCTTTATTTCTGTCGGAAAAGGACATTTTATATCGATATATTTCAACTTGTTTGTATCTACAGATAATACAAATAGATAAATAACCAAGCACTTAATCATTATTTAAGATTATAAATGACTAGAGAAGAAAGAGTATATGGTATTAATCACAAACATTAGATAGTTTCGAATTTTTTAAATTAAATAAAACTCTATCTAATGTATCAATGTAATGTTAATTTTTATGATAATATTATTTTTTCGGGATTTTTTGAATTACTTATTAAACATTGATCATCACTAAATAAGTATTGATTGAACCCAAAGGTTTCATTAAATAATGGAATTTAAATCTATGCATAATGTTTCAAAGTTATATTAATGAAGGTCGCATCTACCATTATAAGCAAACAAGAGTTATTTCGAAATAACTTCTATTCTTATTATAAAAATATTTTTTTCTTTTTAATTCCCATTACATGGGAAACAACTTCTCTTTCCCATTGGAAGATGGCTTCTATATGGGTATTTTTCAAGTAGAAGCGAAAATTTGAAGTAACCTCTATTTTTATTATTATAAAACCATTTTTTTAAAAAAAATTCTAATTACATGGGAAGCTACTTCTCTTTCCCGTTGGAAGATGGCTTCTATACGGATGTTTTTCAAGCAGAAGTAAAAATTTGAAATAACCTCTATTTTTCTTATTATGAAACTATTTCTTTCTTTTTAATTCCCATTGCATGGAAAGCAACTTCTTTTTTCCGTTGATAAATGGCTTTTATATGAATGCTTTTCATATAGAAGCGAAAATTTGAAACAACCTCTATGCTTCTTATTAAAATATTTATTTATTTTTAATTCCCATTGCATGGGAAGCAACTTCTTTTTTCCGTTGATAAGTGGTTTCTATATAGAAGTGAAAATTTGAAATAACCTCTAGTCTTCTTATTATAAAAATATTTCTTTCATTTTAATTCCCATTTCATGGTTCGCAATTTTTTTTCTTCTTTTGGAAGATGGCTTCTATATGAATATTTTTCAGCTTATTCGCATCTGCAGATAAAAAAAAGAAAAGTGATGACCAAATACTTTGTTCTTTTCGACTTATTTTAGAAACATTTTAGTGACTACTTTCTGTCACCAGAATTAGATACTTATTTTGATTTATTAAGGATACTATACGGAAAATAACGGTAATGGTCTGAAACAAAATCAATACCAGGGAGCTCTCAGTACAGAATGATGTAATAGATATCCGCTCTCCCCCTTCAAAGGTACTCTCTTTGTTCGAGTCGTCGTTAGTTCAATGACGTCAGTGTACACTGAATGCAATTTATCGAGGAAATGCATTCGAAGAGAGGTTATAAGCCCTTGACATTTACTATCATGGCAATGGGGAGCCCAAACTGAGGTCGAATGACACTAAAAAAATGCCAGTTCCCTTTTATTTTGTTTTGGTTTTAACATTATTTTCTTTTTGTTTTGGCTAGGGTACTTCAGGAATTATTTTCAAAAATTCAAAATTCATCTGTAATTGATTAGACAAAGATAGCAACCAAAGATTTAAATTTCCTTATTGGCTGATTAGATTAAACTTATCTTTAGTAGATGAAGTTTTGTTGCATTAGTTTATTGCGAATCTCATTATTAACTGTTACAAATAGAATAGTTTTTTTTTAGATTTTGTCCTGAGCTTAGAAAATAAAATGATGTTGTTTCCTGCGTGATTTATAGACAATTAGTAAAATGAATTTTTAACTGGAAAGTAATGCTAACCGGGGAGTATCGA
Source organism: Argiope bruennichi (assembly GCF_947563725.1). Taxonomy (NCBI): domain Eukaryota; kingdom Metazoa; phylum Arthropoda; class Arachnida; order Araneae; family Araneidae; genus Argiope; species Argiope bruennichi. The sequence goes on from NC_079163.1 coordinate 21,265,006, forward strand.
TCGGGTTTTCTTTATTCCTCTGTTTTTGACTTGTTTCAATTTTGTAAAGAGAGTATATAGTAAGAGACTTCCCACTCATTTCCTAGTGTGTAATAATTTTGAAATTTCACACTCTTATGTTATTGATGATAGTGTGTTATTTTAATATTTTCCATATTTAATTATAAGTTGACCGATTTATTCATTTAAATTTTGATTATTTGCTAGAGGCGCCCTCTGGTCGTGAATCTGAGGAACAATAGATTTTATAGTGCCATAATAGTAGTAATAATAAAATGTAAATTAAATATAGAAAAGTAGAAAATAATTAAAATAAAAAAAACCCTTTTTAGTTAATTAATCAAAGTGTCTTTTAAAAAGTTGTTTCCTAACTTTTTTTTAAAAAATAATTTCGTTAGTGCTCGTAGTTCGTAAGATTTATGCTCTTAATTTCCGGCGTAGGTACAATTTAAATGTGCCATCAGAGAGGGAACGTGTGGGGGAGGTAAAATTCCTGGTATTGGGGCAATGTGACAGCTTGGAGAATCAGATGCCGATTCAAAAGCCACTCTCGCCCTTTGATCATGGTCTAGAAGTCGGAGATCTTTTCGAATAGTCTTAATAATCTTGCAATTATAAAACCAGATGTGAATCTGACGAATAAACAAATCATTTTTTTTTATTTAAAGCACCTGTAAATATCACCAATGTTTTTAACCGCAAGCTACAATTAATTAAGCGAGCAGTTTTAATTGATTTTGTAAAAATTGTGATATAAGTAATTACTTGTTAGTTGAGGAAAGTACAGCATCAATGTGCCGGCGTCCTGGCACAGGGGTAGCGCACATCCCAATGATCTGGACGTCCCAGTTTCGAGTCCCGATTCGGGCATGGCTGTTCTATCTGTGTTCTATCTGTGAGGTGGTGAATGTGTCCCCCTGTAAAATGGGGTTGTGCAACCGAATGTGATGCATGAAGTAGCTAAGTCGTACTCTTGGCCCTAGTTGGCGCTACTGAAAAAACAAGAGACGCTCGCTCAGCTTAAATCGCTGTCAGCGGGCTTGTAAAGTGCCATAAGTCACAGCAACGTCAATGTTGGGGAGTTCAAAGATTTATAAATTAATCAAGTTTTATAATTTTTTTTTATGTATTTAAGGTCCGTCTGTAAATATGAAGTATCGTCTGAAATATCTTTTCAATCGCGTAACTTTTGAAATTATGCTTTAATTTAATGACAGTAAAAGTCGTAAGAATTAAAAAGAAACAATAAGAAACACGAGAAAAACATGAAAAAATGGTTTAAAAATAGATAATTATTGGAAAATAAGCTAAAATATTTTATCACGTAATTCAAACACAAATCACATATATAACGAGGTTGATTTTTGTATATTTAATCCCTTAAATATTTTGTTTTCACAAATATTTAATTCGATGACATCCACTATTTCGGAAATGCCCCCTTCTATTGTTTCAGCTAAGAATCTATGGAATACTTAAGGTATTTGCGCATTGGGCTTAAATTTTGCCCCAAATTATAGCGTCATGTATGATTTAATTTCATTTTATAAATGTTGGAAATTATAATTCGATGCACTTACGACTCACTGTCACGCCGGTTAAGGGGTTAAGAGCACCGTATTATTATTTGTATAAACTTTTCAAAATATTTAAGAATTTTGAATAATAATTTTTATTTAGAAATTCTATCCAAGAAAGCGTATTATTTGTTTAATATATTTTATAAACTTGTTAGCCATATTTAAATTCAGCAATAAAGTCAGAGAAAACAAGTTAAAACTGGGTTATTAGTCTATTATGGAACGTCTGTCTTCTTATTTCTTTTATCGTTTCTTTTCCATTTCATTCCAATTTTCATTCTTCGACTCTTCCAATCTTTTCTTTGTTCATCTATATGAGTGCTATGAAGAAAGCTGAATTGATAATAAAGTTTGATATTTAGAACATAAATGTGCACTTTGAAGTGAATTGAAGGTGCATCAATATTGTTTTTACTAAGTGATGAACAGAAATTCCCTAGTTCTTCGGAAATGTAATATCACAAATAGAAAAATACATTATATTAAAAAAGAGTGATCGAAAAGAAAAATGCTGAAACCTAGAATCAAAAATAGTTATAGGGAAAGTTGTAATCTAGAAAAGGCTTCATTTCCACCAATATAAAAGGAATCTGAAAAGCTTTCGCTTCCGCTTTTTGAAAAATAGGGTTTTTAAAGTCAATTTGTTATAGCTTTACTAAAAGAAGAAAGTTTTAATTACCTTTCTGAACTGTTCTTGGGTTTATTCGTAGCAAAGCTAATGGAAGGGATGTTTTAGGATTTAACATCAGAAAGCTGACGAAAAAGGAAAAGTTTAGCTAAAATAGAAACAATGTCTGGAAATCTTTCCAACCAGCAATAATTTATTTCCTTGAAAAACAATGAGTTCCAAATAATAAATCTGTTGTAGAAGAGGTGTTAGAAAATTTCAAGATGTAAAATGAATTAAAAAATTATTTTCTCCGTTCTCAAATGGACTATTACCTTCAAAATTTAGGAACAATAATAGATTTCATAAAGGCAGAAAGGAAATGGAACATTGATATTAGGGAAGGTGAAATATCACCAAGATTGCTGAATATTACTTGATGGTAAAAAAAGACAATCTCCGGCAATTTCACCTGAAGTTTTGAGAAAAAAGATAAAACGCTATTAAAAGGAGTTATAATCTTTTTCATAAACGCATTTATCGCATAAATCATGAAGGGACAAAAATATAAATATAAAAATAAAATAATAAATATATGATAAATATAATGATAATAATATAATAATAATAACAACATAATGATGAATATAATGATAATAATATAATAATAAATATAAATATAAAATAAATATAAATATAAAGCAAACATTGTTAATATCTTAAAAAATGTCAAACTGTCTTGATTTGAACCCTTTCTTCTAAAATATGCGATAGTTTTGTGAAAAAACATTAGGATAAAAAAAATGAAAGTCATTTTTAAAATCGGTCATTTTCGAAAAATCAGAAGGTCATTTCTGAAATAAAATAAAAAATAGTTTTCAGGTAGGCGACTTTTATCAATTAGTTTGTCAAAAACCAAGTAGGAGACTTTTTCAATAACTGAGGTAAGAATAACAGTAAAAAAAAATCTGAACAGATGTTCTATAAAGTTTAAATTAAATATATTATTTTTAGTTTTTAAATTGAATACTTAACAAATAAATTACACTAACTATGTAAAGAAATAAAAGCCCAATATTTTTATTTCTTTTTGAAAATCTGATTAAAAATTGATATAAAAAATGAGAAAGTTTATTGTTTTAATTCATTTTGATTTTGATCCGAAATCTGGGGAAAGGCTATTTTTAAAGAATAATTTGATGAAATCTGTTTCAAGAAATTAGTTGAATAATAATTTAAAATTATTGAATTTATGATTTTATTATGTAAATCATCGTTGAAATAGAGAAGTGAAATCTTTGAAATGAATAATTAAAAAAAATTGTATATCAAGCGCTTGATACGGCGCTTGATAATTGTATATTCAAGCGCTTGATTCGAGTAACTAGTGGGTCAATTCTTGATATATGAAAGCCGCTAAGCGTCGCTCATTATCTCATAAGTGTATATGTTTTTGTGTTCTTTTGTATTGCATTTTAACCATTATGGAACACAAAATAAGTAAATATGAATTCGAATTCACATCTTTATATTTTTGAAATATTTTTAAAGTTTTAATTACTCATATCGTGCGAATAACTGTTTTAATAACAATTCAATTTTGCCTTTTATTACAAAATACCTTTTCAATACCGAGGACAAAAGTAATATATATAAAAAAAATTGACCAGATGTAAAAAAATTGTTATTTACAAGTTGTTTATTCAAAGGCTATTGTAAAATTGAGACCACGCCAGGTGGCAAAAAAATCATCTCTGTTTTATTAAAATTAAATTGCCTTTTTCATTTATTAAAAAACATGATTGTTTTTCGCATCAGCTTCTTGCCGCATTTCTTAAGATGTTGTCAGTTTCTTATAAGATTTTTTAAGATGCAATAGGAAGAAGTCATCTTGTAGAGAATTCTGGAAAAGTGAAAAACGATCTTAGATATTTTAATGAAATGGGATGATATCAATGCTCATTAAAAACAAATATGAAGAGGAAATTTTTACCGTTCCATATTGATTTTTTAGAACCGGTTTCGTCTGGATTTCATTTAGAGAAGCTTCGTTGCCATATGTAGAAAGAAAAGTTTCAAGAAAGAAATGAGTAATGTGATACTTTATTCAATAAATAATGAGATCGGATATGTAAAAGTTTGTTTCATTTTTTTAAAGATTGGATTTATTGGAATATTTTCTTTCGTTAAAGAACATAAGAAAAGTCGAATTTAAATTAAGACGCAGTCTGAAAAAAGAGGTTTAGAATTGATTCTGCAATTTTGTTTAAGCTTAAAAATTTAATTAAACGAATGTTACCGATACAAGGAACTTTTAGCTTGCGTATATTACTTATTATTGTTTATATTAGTTAAAAATAAGATAAATTAATAATTTTACTTTAATTCTAATTTAATTATTAATTTTACTTTAAATCTATTTAGTAACTTTCTAATTTTCCTGACCAACAACACCAGTATAACATATTGATGACAAAGAATGGAAATTGTTCTTTATACTTTGCGCAATGATGTGTATACATACAGGATGGTTATTACGACTGTGACACAGATGCTAATTGGGAATCTTTAGAAATAGACATATACTTCCCTCTGATCCCCAGGGTCATGGGACAGAGAAGCTTCCAGAATTTTGGTTGGTTCTCGCCTCTCTACTAGGAATAGAAATCATGTGGGTTAGCTCCCCCTATCGATGACGCGACGTGCCTCCTACGGGAGGGGTTGTACTGTGACCGATAATTGGCTCTTAGGACTCAACCTTAGTTCCTGCCAATGTTATCGTGGCCTCGGGTCATTCAGATTTTTCCATGTGCTTCAGGGCATGTAGCTGTTTATGGTTATATTCCCACCTGGCACAAAGCTATGAATGACTTAAACAATTATATCTTATGTTGTGTGAGACCCTCACTGGAGGACATCCTTAAAACGGGGATGAGAATCTTCCGGTATTGTGGTTGGTTCTGTCTTCCCTGATGCATAAATAATGTCGTGGAGTTGAATTACCTCCACTCCAATGACGGAACATATTTCCTACGGTAGAGGCTATATTATAGTCGATGCTGAACATTACGACTCAACCATATATCCCGTCAGAATGTTGATATGCTGTTTAAATCAATTAATGCACATCTGGGAAAAGTAAGATGTCTTAATTTTTATAAATTATCCCGATCCTATAGTCATATAAGCATTTTTTTACACATTATTATCTTAAACAAATTAATATCCACATTCACATGCCTAAAATCGACCAAGTTATGAAACTTTGGATTTCAATATTTTAGAAGGTTTTAGATCATTTTAAAATAAAATGGAAGAAGATTCTCCAATCAACGCATGATGGTTCCTCGAGGCCGCCGTTGATTGCTTAAAATACTTAAATTCAGAGCAATGGAGACGTTACGTAATTTTTTAACAGTACATTAACTGATTCAAATGATATAAAATCAGAATTTTTACTTCATTTAGAGCATTTTTCATTTAGAATTATATGCATCTTTGTAACCGTTTAAAAATTATATATTGATCAACGATTAAAATGCATATGCTATATATTAAAACTTGGAACTTTCAGTTATAAAATCAGAATTGAATATTTTAAATTCTATTAATACTGGGTTACTGAAGTAAGATGTATTAATTTATTTGTTAATTAATAATTTATTTGTTAATTTGTTAATAATTAATAATTATGATAAATAAATCTGAAGATAAAATATTCAACAATGTTTATCTCTTGGTGTCGAAAAAGGAGCACAATTTTCGTTACAGAAATTTTAAAGAGATTTATTTCACTATAAATTAAATAAGCTTGCTAACATCTAAAGAAAAATCAAAAAATATATTATGGAATTTATAGTATGAAGTATTGAATTCGTAGCTGTTGTTGATTGAAAAATAATATCAGATTTAAAAAGATTTGACGCGGAAAGGGTCTGCGTTATACTTTTCTGTTAATCACGATAACAGCTGCGTATTAAATCTGAAGAAATAAATAATCGTGAATATAATTAGTGTGCTACATTTACATCTTAGTGTGCTACATTTTTAAAATTTCTAATATAGTTTCAATTATTCAGGCTGATCATAATTATATTATAGCTCCATTACCGAGAAAGTTTGGGTCATAAGTTATAAAATCAGAATTTAAAATTTAAAATTCTATTAATACTGGGTTACTGAAGTAAGATGTATTAATTTATTTGTTAATTAATAATTTATTTGTTAATAATTAATAATTATGATAAATAAATCTGAAGATAAAATTTTCAACAATGTATATCTGTTTGTGTCGAAAAAGGAACGAAATTTTCGTTACAGAAATTTTAAAGAGATTTATTTCACTATAAATTAAATAAGCTTGCTAACATCTAAAGAAAAATCAAAAGATATATTATGGAATTTATAGTATGAAGTATTAAATTCGTAGCCGTTGTTGATTGAAAAATAATATCAGATTTAAAAAGATTTGACGTGGAAAGGGTCTGCGTTATACTTTTCTGTTAATCACGATAACAGCTGCGTATTAAATCTGAAGAAATAAATAATCGTGAATATAATTAGTGTGCTACATTTACATCTTAGTGTGCTACATTTTTAAAATTTCTAATATAGTTTCAATTATTCAGGCTGATCATAATTATATTATGATCAGCCTGATATATATATAATGTAGCACATTATATATATATATATATATATATATATATATATATATATATATATATATATATATATATATATATATATATATATATATATATGATATATATATATGATATATATATATATGATATATATATATATATATATATATATATATATGATATATATATATGATATATATATATATGATATATATATATATATATGATATATATATATATATATGATATATATATATGATATATATATATATATATATATATATATATATATATATATATATATATATATATGATATATATATATATATATATATATATATATATATATATATATATATATATATATATATATATATATATATATATATATATGATATATATATATATATATATATATATATATATATATATATATATATATATATATATATATGATATATATATATGATATATATATATATATATGTTAACACTTACATTTTTTCTTTCACTGTATATATTTTGTAAGAATACGAATCAAGTAAATATTCATTAGCCTGATCTTAATCCATGTGATTTTTCATTGAGAGATCATTTAAAGCTGTCTGTGTTTTCTATAGATATCGATAATTTAGCTGAGTTAAAGGGCAACAGACAGATCGATGGAGGCATTTTGCAATCGATAGTGTCACTTTCAGATTACTCTTGGTACTATATGCTCAAGGGATACATATTGAACATATGTTGTTAACGAAATTATGAAGTAAAAAAAGAAATTGTAAAAAAAAGAAGAAGAAGTCCTAAATTCTAAAAGCAAGAAATAAATTGTAAATGTGTGAAAATTCAATTGATTGTTAAAAATGAAATGTGACTGCTTAAAATTCATTTCTGTGTTAAAATGTCCATTATATTTTAGCCAGTAATATAATGAGTTCTTCTATTTTATTTAGCTTTTACTCCTTACTTCTTAATTTAATTTTAATACTTAGTTTACTAACCGAATTCCGCCTCAGTGTCACTTTTCGCCTCTGATGGCGAAATTCAAGCAGTTTGTTTTCTTTACAAATCGATCCCCCATGATCTAAATAGTATATAAGTTACGGTAAATGTGATTAATTCCGTGATTATGCATGATTACCCGTGGTTATGTATTAATTTATTATTGTATTATGTATTCATGGATTATGTATAATTACCGGTGATTAGAATTATGCACAATCATGTCTAGGTGATTTTGCACAATTATCTGTGATTATTCATAACCGCCATTAAAATTGTTGATGATCGTGAATAATCACCACTGGCGATTATGAATGATCCCCGGTAATTATACGTAATCACATTTACCGTAAAATATGTACGGAATGTGCTTGTACATCTCGTCTGATACTTCTTTTTTGTAATCGAATTCTAAACACATATACTTCATATATGATCATTCTGTATTTTAAAATTATTCATCAGTGGAAATAGTTTTCTAAATTATTACTGTCTTCCACCATTGTGTATTAACATTTTGGTTCTGGTATTATTCACTGAAACGCTTGATTGAACCATATTTGCTGCTTGTAGCAAGCCAAGCCCCCTTGTTTATTTAAAATATTTTTATTTAATGTACAACGTTGATTGAATAATCCTATTATATATCTTTTATTATAATCAGAGGATGTGATATCCCTGAAAGTTCTAGCATACTTTGTAATAAATGTAATGCATTACTAATCATATGTCATTGGTGAATTTTAGTCACGAAAGAGTCTATTAGTTCGCAATTTTTGGCGATTTTTATGACGATTAATCGCCTGGATTAGATTAATATACAAGTATTGGAGCCAAAGGTGTATTTTGGGTGCCATTTTTTCCAACCGTTTCGAACCAAAATTAACTTAGAACTACAATTGTAGTTACATGACCCCAAACCAAATTTAATTTATATAAGCCATTGCGTTTTTAAGTTATCACATTTATATGTTTGTAAAAATATAGACAGACAGACTTCCTTTGCGAATTTGGTTTCAAATCTGATACATATCTGCATTTTACATATTAAAGATAATTACCAATATTTATCGGTCTGGTTTCTTTTGTTGTGTAGTTATTTTATTAACTTCTAATCAGAGGTCTGGATAGACAGATTTCTTTTGAAGGGATTCCATTCAAAATTTAATAGAAATCTACAAATTTGATGTAAAGACCATATACCAAATTTCATCCGTCTAGCTCAAATGGATTTTGAGTTGTAGTGTTCGCAAACAAACAGATATAATTCCAAAAATGTGTATTGCTGACCTGTCGAGGTTTGAAACATAGACATTCGTTAAAATCGCTAATTCGAATTTTTTGACTGTTACAGTACTTTGTGTATATCAGAAAGTAAAAAATAACCAATAAGGTTAATTTTAAGTGCATTCTTGAGTTTCTCTGTCTTCTATTTTAATGCTATTAAAAATCGTACTAATGACGAATTCACTAAAAATGAAATTCTTTTTTTTTGTACCGTTAATTGATAAAGTAGCTATTTATCTTAGAAACAGATTAGAATTTTTCATCATAAAAATCTAATTTAGGATGAACTCAGTTCAGCAACAGCTTTGCTTCATAAATGTACAATACGTTTATTTAATAATGATCTAATGGAAATATATTCATTTGGATGCTATTATAAATACTGCGTTAAAATCATCGTTATTATCCGATTATAACTGAAAGTAATTTCCTTGGAAAATGTTATTAAGTTAATTAAAGCGTTTTCCTAATGCCCTTATTGATCTCCCTTGAAGTAACAGGCTTTAAAATGGGTAAATATGAGAAAAGAAATCTATTTACAATAATACTGTGATAAAGAGAAATAAAGCGCAATAATTGAAAGCTATTTTGCAGATAATTATGAACTTTTTATTTTATTCACATTTTATGTTATCTCTTTTTTAAATTGATAATCTGCTTTTTATTTTTATGGTAACGCTGAGTGCTATATTGTTTTCTTACAAGATTAAAATGGATAGACGGGAAGCTGTATGTCCCATAATTGGATTTCTGTAGGATTCACATTTGGAATTTAACTTTGTATGTGTTTATAAGCTTCATAGCTTCTGTGTTTGGCAGTTTAATTGAAAAAGGACAGAGTAAATCTGTTTTCAATAATACTATTATGAAGAGAAATAGTGAGAAATACTTCAATTTTTTGCAGATAATTATGAACTTTATATTTTATCTATACTTTATGTTATTTCTTTTTTAAATCAATAACCTGCCTTTTATTTTTTATGGTAAGAGTGCTATATGACTTTATTACAAGATTATAGTAGATAGGTGGAAAGTACACTTTACATCCCATATTTGGATTTTTGTAAGTTTCCTATTTGGAATTTAACGTCGCATATATTTATATAAGCTTCGCAGTTTCTATGTTCGGTAGTCTCATTGTACAAGGCGGTTATAATTAAAGTGACGTTATTCAGACCCGTCTAGAACCCGTTCTGCTTTTCGGATTTTGATGAGACTTGAATATGTTTTATATGGACCATAGGAAAAAGATTTCTGCAATAATAATAAAAAAAGGGTTCAAATTTTGATCACTAGGCGGAATTGTTTCGCCTAAAGAAGGACAAAAAATTTGTCACAATCATTAAAATGTACTCAGTTACAGAATGCGCTCCATTGACATCAGTAACGTGTTGAAAGCGCATTCCAGCCTGTTCAATAGTAGCGCGAAGAAATTCTCAAGGGATTTCAGCAACATGACGTGTAATACTCTCTTTCAACTCAGGTAAAGGCCTAATTCCTCTTCCATAAACACCGTCTTTTAGGAATCCCCACAATAAGAAATCACAGGGAATTAAGTCGGGTGAAGGAGAAGGATAGGATAAAATATTTGAGTTTTACCAGTAAAGCTCGATCTTTCTTCTGTAAGGGCATGATTGGCAATGATCGAGGTACGCTGAATGATTTTTGGCCTCTGACGTCAAGTCTCTATAAGTTTGACTAATTTGCATAAGGAATTTTTAAAAAGGGCCATCTGGTGGTCAAAATTTGAACTATTTTTTCTTTGCAGAAATCTTTTCGCCATGGTCCATATCACATATATGCCAAGTTTCATCAAAATCTGATAGGCTGAACAGTTTCTAGAGGGGCATGAATAGGATCAATTTAATTATAACCACTCTGTATATAGCACGTAAAAATGAGTAATATTTTTAAAGATAAAATATGAGGGAATCGGCAGTTTTTCCAAGACTTTCTGTATAGATGAGAAAACAGATTCTATTTACAGTGTACAACTGCGAGTAATTTAATCTCAAATTAAAATAATGTAGCTTTATTAATAAAGATGGAAAGAGGAGCTGTCTAAGTAATGCTTTGTACACATTTTTATATATTTATCAAAAAAAATAGCGTTAAATATTTTGTTTTTGATTTAAGAATTAGATATAAAGTGTTATTATTAATAAAATGAATAATAAATAATTATTATTAAAATAATAATAAAGTATAATAAAAAAGAAAACATGAAAAATGGATAAAAGGGGTTACATTAACGAAACTGAATGAAAGAAATATTTTTAATTTAATTTCCATTTAAATTTTTATATTTAAAGACGTAATTGTTTTAATTCTATCACAACGATTCTAAATTGGCTCTAATCATTTTTTCATTCAATAATTTTCTTGGAACATTATTAAAAAATTTCTTGTATGTCCCACTTTGAAATTCAAATTCTTTTTTTCTTAAGATTATAATATTTAATTTTTCTTTGCGAGTTTTTCTCAACTTGATAATTTATATTTGATGCTTTCTGGTTTTTTTTTACTTACTTTGATTGAATTTTCTGGAACATTTGCAGAGAAGTACCCAGTAGTGAAATTGCGCCTTGTAAATTTTCTTATTTAATAGATACAGTTGTAATTGGGTAAAGTTTCTAAAATAATAAGAAGCAGCAGTGGCATAGCAGAAGGAAGTGGCGCCTAGGGCGCAATAATTTTTTTCGCCCCTAATCATCATCAAAGTCTTAGCAAGTGTAAATAGCACCATGGGTGTGGTATATTACTTTTCACCTCCTCCATTTTTTTTAAATGGCGTAAACGTATTAATGTTTTGTCGCTATAGCGCCCCTGAAGATTGGCGCCTGGAGCGTCTCTCCCACCTTATCCATTTTCTACGCTAATGGCGGGCAAGCTTTATAAAGTCTTTTATTTTATTCAAAACATTAAGGTAAGGCGCAAAATGTTTCTTGAAAGATTTGAAAACAGGTCACTACTAATTTAGAATCAAAGGTAAATTAAACTGCTCTAGTATAATGAGGATTAATTTTCGATTCTGGGTCCCATGCCGTTAGAGACTTGAAAATTGAGCCTGACATTTTTAAAGTGATTTTCTTTTTAAAGAAAGATAAAAGCATAGAAAAGTCGTCAATTAATAATAGAATAAATAAATTAGCATGGACGTAGTCCTGGGTTCTATGCCTTTAGTTACTTGAAAATTGAGCCTGACATTTTTTAAGTGATTTTCTTTTTAAAGAGAGAGAAAAACAACATAGAAGAGTCTTTAATTAATATTAAGCGTAGATAAATTAGCGTGGACAAAATTTATCTTAGGATTAACCAAATTTCTTCTTACTATTAATATTAATTAGTATTCATATTGAAAATACAAATAACCATAAGTGGAGCCAAGATTGGAAGCAAAATTTATTTTAAATTTTTCATTGGTATTATTTCTTTCAAAATATCTGTTCATGATGTCATCTGTTATTTTAACAGCAATTGAAGCTGCAGAAAGAAATAATTTTATTTCTTAACGAAAAAATTGCAATGTGAAATTTTAGTTTTTCAATATTTTCCAAAGAAAAAAGATGAAGATTGTGAAATTAAAGTTTCAATGAACTCTCCTCTAAGCTGGCTTGGAGGAGAAGATTAGAGTATATGTATATGGAGGAGAGGGGTAATTCAGATGACATCCTCATCTAATTGCGATTTCAGTTATGATTTACACAAAAAATATATCCATCACAAAAGTATGCAAGAAACAAATTAGACCACCTTTTTTTTCTATGTGAAAACTCCCAAAAATGCTTGGAACACCTATTGCGATAGTCTTCTCTAAAGCTCTCTTGGCAGGGGGATTAGAGTATGTATATGGATGAGGGAAAAAATTCGGATGCCCTTTTCATCCGATTGTGATTTAAATTACGATTCCTACAAAAAACATATCGTTCTCAAAAGTGTGAGTGAAAAAAAAAATATATCACCCTTGTTTTCTATGCAAAAACTCCCAAAAATGCTTGGAATACATATTGCGATAGTCTTCTCTAAAGCTGGCTTTGCGTGAGGGGATTAGAATATGTATATGAAAGAGGGAATCAATTCAGCTGCTTCTGATTGTGATTTAAATTACGATTCCTACAAAAAATATATCGTTCACAAAGGTATGCAAGAAAAAAAATTATATCACCTTTGTTTTCTATGCAAAACCTCCCAAAATTGGTTTGGTACACATATTGCGAAAGTCTTCTCTAAAGCTGGCTTTGCGTGAGGGGATTAGAGTATGTATATGAAAAAGGGAAGGAATTCAGATGAATCTGATTGTGATTTAAATTACGAATCCTACAAAAAATATATCGTTCACAAAAGTATGTAAGAAAAAATTGTATCACCCTTGTTTTCTATGTAAAATCCCACCAAAATGCTTGGAACACATATTGCGTGAGTCTTCTCTAAAGTTGGCTTGGCATGGGGTATTAGAGTATATATATGGATGAGGGAAACAATTCAGATGACATCCTCATCTAATTGCGATTTCAGTTATGATTTACACAAAAAATATATCCATCACAAAAGTATGCAAGAAACAAATTAGACCACCTTTTTTTTCTATGTGAAAACTCCCAAAAATGCTTGGAACACATATTGCGAGAGTCTTCTCTAAAGCTGGCTTGGCATGGAGGATTAGAGTATATATATGGATGAGGGAAATAATTCAAATGTCATTTTCATCTAATCACGATTCCCACAAAAAATATATCGTTCACAAAAGTATGCAAGAGAAAAATTGTATCACCCTTGTTTTCTATGTAAAATCCCACCAAAATGCTTGGAACACATATTGCGAGAGTCTTCTCTAAAGCTGGCTTGGCATGGAGGATTAGAGTATATATATGGATGAGGGAAATAATTCAAATGTCATTTTCATCTAATCACGATTCCCACAAAAAATATATCGTTCACAAAAGTATGCAAGAGAAAAATTGTATCACCCTAGTTTTCTATGTAAAATCTCATCAAAACGCTTGGAACAGATATTCTCTAGCAACGTGTCTTTAAACTAACTTTTAAAGACACTTGCAAATGATTGATCAGCCGTGCCGTGTCATCAAAGTGCTTTGGAATGAAGTTAAAAGTTTTGTTTATTGTTCCAATAGTGTAAACATTTTCTTTTTTCATTATTTATAGAAGTTCCAGACTGCTGTATTCAGTGCAGTTATTTTTCATACTCAACACTGATTGCAGTATGCAATGCAATTATTTTTTTTGAACACTTGTCTGCATAACAAATTTCATTTAATGACATTTATGAAGATTATATTTAAAGTTATATTTAATCTCCAGTTCCAACTATGCAAACATTTTTTTGCTTATTATTTGCAGCAGTTTATGATGGTTTTATACAACGTAGTCATTAATTTTTCGTGCCAAAGACACTGATCACAGCGTCTGACGCAATTTAGTTGTACATCGCTGTATCTGCAAAACAAAGTATTGATTTATCTCGAGGTAATTTTAATTTAAATGGCTTGGTTTCAAGCTTTTCATGAAAAATTCAAATGTTATAATCCACCCGTTTAGAAATAAAGACTAGGGTAATGGATTCTCTTCTGTTTCTTTTTGGAGATAAGTTGACAAATCTGATAAGATAAGACTTGGAAATACCGAAATCGAATGGCGCATTTACTTTCTCAGTTGTTTGACAAGTTTTAAAGATATTTGCATTGTAAACGTGAAGAACTGAAACATTTCTTGCAGAATAAAATTTGTTGAAAACCTTACATAATGTTTTTAAATCTTATAACTTAAAAGCAATAAAAGCTTTTTAAGCAGTTTTTGTATACGTATAAATTTATTTAATGTATCTCGAAACGGCTCTAACCATTTGGATCAAATATTATATTTAGATATAGTTTTGTTTTTTCAGTATATCTATATAGGTGTTTTTTCTGAAAAAATGCGATTTTACATAAAAACACTTTTTTATAACTGACTTTTAGAGCCTTTTTCTATTTGCTCTTATCTATGCCGACAATGTCATATAGCGCCAACTCGTAGATTTTTGTGATACTTGCATATTTGCCATAGGATGATAAAAATACTGGTACGTCAAAATTTTGTGATATGACGCCATATGACATTATTCCAATATGATAGACAAATTGTAAAATGAATACTGTAATATAGCAGATAAATTCGAATAGCATGTTAAATGAACTGCTTTCATGATTTTTTTTAAAATGACCAGTTCATACGTAGGTGGAATTAAAAACTATGCATATGTAATCAGGCTGTGATTCGTATTCAAAAATTTATGACATTATCCGAATATGGTAGACAAACTGTAAAATGAATACTGTAATATAGCAGATTAATTCGAATAGCATGTTAAATTAACTGCTTTCAGGATTTTTTTAAAATTTAAATAACCAGTTATTACGTAGGTGGAATTATAAAATAGGCATATGTAATCAGGATGTGATTCGTATCCAAATATTTATGACATTATCCGAATATGGTAGACAAACTGTAAAATGAATACTGTAATATAGCAGATTAATTCGAATAGCATGTTAAATTAACTGCTTTCAGGATTTTTTTTTATTTAAATAACCAGTTATTACGTAGGTGGAATTAGAAAATAGGCATATGTAATCAGGATGTGATTCGTATCCAAATATTTATGACGTTATCCAAATATGGTAGACAAACTGTAAAATGAATACTGTAATATAGCAGATTAATTCGAATAGCATGTTAAAGTAACTGCTTTCAGGATTTTTTTTTATTTAAATAACCTGTTATTACGTAGGTGGAATTAGAAAATAGGCATATGTAATCAGGATGTGATTCGTATCCAAATATTTATGACGTTATCCGAATATGGTAGACAAACTGTAAAATGACTACTGTAATATAGCAGATTAATTCGAATAGCATGTTAAATGAACTGCTTTAAGGATTTTTTTTATTTAAATAGCCAGTTATTACGTAGGTGGAATTAGAAAATAGGCATATGTAATCAGGATGTGATTCGTATCCAAATATTTATGACATTATCCGAATATGGTAGACAAACTGTAAAATGAATACTGTAATATAGCAGATTAATTCGAATAGCATGTTAAATTAACTGCTTTCAGGATTTTTTTTATTTAAATAACCAGTTATTACGTAGGTGGAATTAGAAAATAGGCATATGTAATCAGGATGTGATTCGTATCCAAATATTTATGACGTTATCCGAATATGGTAGACAAACTGTAAAATGAATACTGTAATATAGCAGATTAATTCGAATAGCATGTTAAATGAACTGCTTTAAGGATTTTTTTTATTTAAATAGCCAGTTATTACGTAGGTGGAATTAGAAAATAGGCATATGTAATCAGGATGTGATTCGTATCCGAATATGGTAGACAAACTGTAAAATGAATACTGTAATATAGCAGATTAATTCGAATAGCATGTTAAATGAACTGCTTTCATGATTTTTTTATTTAAATAACCAGTTCATACGTAGGTGGAATTAAAAAATATGCATATGTAATCAGTATGTGATTCGTATCCAAATATTTCAAAAAATAAAATAAAATAAAATAACCCTACCATGTGAAGCTTGGTTTTCCAGATACTTACTTTAAAGACAATTTATAACTGTGAAGACTTAATTTGTAAATTAAGAAGTTGAGAGCGCAAGACTTTAAATCCATTCAAATTCCACTGATCAAAATGTCTTGTAGAAACCATTTTAATTATTTCTGAATAATATTGCTAACATAGAAAATATCTTCAAAATAATATGCGCTATTACTGAATATTCCACAGATCTACCTTATTCATCTTAATTTTGGTAGAATTTGCAATTTAATGGAGTTTTAATTATGGTACGATGCTCAGTGCGGTTTCGAACCACTCTCGCTAGGTATCATCAGTATTTATTGAAGGTCTATTCTAACAATACCAAAAGATTATACCAATTTACAGTCTATAATTAATTAATTGCAATAACGGGCGGTCTATCTTATTAAATATACTCTGTTTTATCTCTTTCCATTTACATGAAACGTTTATAATTACAGTTCAAAACATGTTAAATCTAATCTAATTAATGCTGATAGCAATAAATGCGTATCTTAGCAATTTATTGCAAATAACTATTCGTTTGATACTACCCCGGTATATAGTGACTCACTTCTTCTAATGAGTGGGAGTATTCTCCTTTCAACTTTCTCGTATACTTCAATAATCTGGCGTTTTTCTTTTCTTTTCTTTTTTCAATTCCTACTATTAGTTCACACTCTCCCTGTATATATTTATATATCTTGTTAAAATTTTCAATCGTTAATAAAATACTTTTTATTCATCCACTCAAGTTCAAATACTTTTTTTAAACTTGTAGTGGATGACACTTGATGTTAATACAGGTAAAAAAAAATATTAATTCATTAATTATTAAATTTAATTAATTTTTAATACTTTAAATAGAGTTTCAGCAGTTTGTAATGACAATTGAAATCAACAGGCAGTAGCTCAATTGGTAAAATGCAAGGATTTCAGTATTTGTCCCTTGAAGGTGAAGAATGCGTTTATTTCTTGCGAAAATCAATAATTTTTTGATATATATTTTTTGATACTTAATAATTTTTTGACAATTATTTAATAAAAAGTAACTAAAATAACATTTTTCTTTGTTGACCTAAGCAGGAATTAAATTAGAATGGTTTTTTTTTATATTACTTGTTTCTTTTTTACATCAGAGAGAACGCATATACATTTTGGATTTCTTTCTCTTAATAGATAAGGTTCAACGTTAAATAATAATCTACAACTTGGGTGTCAGGATCACATATTGAGTTTCTTTTTATCTAACTTGTATTTTTCAGTTATCGAGTTAGCATATGTATAAACAGATGTACAAATATGCAGTTTACCTATTGAAAGATTTAGGCCAAAATTCGACACAGATCTACAGTTTTGATGTAAAGAGCATAGATTGAACTTACTCCCACCAGTTTGTTGCATATATGAGTCATATCTTTTCCATGCATACGAATAAGCAAGCACACTGATAGTTTATTGCATATTTATTGCATATGCACTAATAGTTTGTTGCATATATGAGTCATCTCTTTTCCATGCACACGAATAAGCACACTGATAATTTATTGCATATTCAGTAATAGTTTGTTGCATATATGAGTCATCTCTTTTCCATGCACACGAATAAGTACACTAATAGTTTGTTGCAAATTTATTACATTTATTGCATATGCACTAATAGTTTGTTGCGGATATGAGTCATCTCTTTTCCACGCACACGAATAAGCACACTAATAGACTACGAGCCACTGAGAGATTTGGTCAAAATTTTGGTAAAGATATAGAAATATAGTGATAAAATAATGTGCCAAATTACATCCGTCTAGTTAATTGTGTTTTTGAATTTTTACGTTCAAGAGCACAAGAACGAGCAGACAGATATTCCTTTGACGGATTTCATCCAAACATGGTTGATACCTAATAATTTTGAAGCTAATGTTAACAAACGAAATTTTAATAGCTTAACTTGCATCGTTTTTACTTTTTCGTTTACGAAGTATACAGAAAGAAAATATTGTAATCGTAAAAAAAGAATTCGAATTCGATAGCTGAACGAAAATCAAAGTTTCCGAAACTCCCGAGTCCCAGTTTAGGAATTATGTCTATCTATCACTCTGCCTCTATGCGGACATTGAAGCGATAAAATGTTTCGAGTCAGGTAAATGAAATTTGGTATGTGGTCTTTATGTCAAATTTATAGATTTCTATCTTTTTGAACGAAATCCATTCTTTGGAAGTGTGTCTATCTGGTTGTCCGAATATAATACAGTAAATAATAAACGAAAAGAACTAGATGGATAAAATTTGGTACAGACATTTAGCATCTAGAGTATAGATATTAGATCTATATTAGATTTAGAATAAAATAGGTTTATTACAAGTGATTGAGAATCTGTAAGTCTGCATTTTCGCATACATGCAAACGTGATAATCCGAGAACTCAATAACATAAATAAATGAAATCTGGTTTGTGATCGATTACAATTGTAGTTCTGTGCCAAATTTTGGATTTATCTGTTGGTAAGAAAGCATTCAAAATAAATATTTGGTTTTTCTGATACTTGTGTACTAACCGCATCTTAGAGATTCATCTCCAAAGATCGCACTCAAAATAAATATTTGGTTTTCTGATACTTGTGTACTAACCGCATCTTTGAGATTCATCTCCAAAGATCGCACTCAAAATAAATATTTGGTTTTCTGATACTTGTGTACTAACCGCATCTTAGAGATTCATCTCCAAAGATCGCACTCTAATAGGCACTTTAGTAATTATTGTTACATGCAGATATAAACAGCATGCAGTTTATCACACAAATATTGGGTTTCTTCACTATACTTCAAACGATATAGTTATTATGTAAAAATAAAAATCCGAGCATTCATGACTTTCACGGCCATGAGTGCTCATAATCCATAGTTATAAGAGGGTGGTGGGGGTGGAAAAGGGGATAACACCTTTTTTTTCGGAGAACACTCAATCTAGTTGAGTTAATGTATTCAAAGACATATATCTAAAACTTGAAAATTCCTTAAAATCTAGATGTCGAATTTTTTGACTATTATAGTACTATCTATACTTCGTACACGAGAAAGAAAACAAAGACTTCCAAAAGGAAAAAAATAGAACGAAAATATTCGTTCTGAGAACCTCCAAACATTTTTTTTTATTAAAGAAATATAAATTTAACCGAATATGTAATACTTACAAATAATTCTTTATTCGCAAGTACAATATCTGTAACGAATTCATCTTTTCAAACAAGCCGTGTTTATTCTCTGATTTATTTTCTGAAGTTTTTTATTCCATTGAATAAGAATATAATAAATGTAGTAAATGAAAGACTTTTTTTTTATATATTTGACTGATTTATTAGTTTTCAAGCGGTGCTGGTGCTGATAACTTTGAGTAAAAATATGAATCATTATTATTCTTTTCTTTCCATTGAATGCCCTATTTTTGCGTTAGTATAGGATATCGGTCAATATCAGCAGACCTTAAATTCGGTTCATTATTGATCCTTTGATGACAAGTGAAAAGAGTCTGAAAGGTAGCAAAAGAAAAAAAAGTGTTGTAATCGAAATGGAACGACTTCAATTCGCACCTGGTGTCATAGTTTGTAATGGATCGTTCATATGTCATTGATTTTCCGAGCAGTTTGGCGTATCAAATGCTTTTTCCATTTGCAAATATTATCTACTTTATATAATTGTAGAAATGGAGCGAACCTGATTTTGATCTGACAAATGCCTGTCTGGAAGGATTTTAGTTTGGTAAAATTTTGAATTAGTGTTACCATGATTTGATTTGAAAGAGTTACAAGTTTTAGCAAAGAATGAAGAATTATCACGTATTTGATAATAAAAATGCTCCATTTTGTGCGATTTCAAAAAGTTTGAGTTATTATGAAATATAGCATATATAATATCTAGTGTCCAGAAAAGATATACATTTTGAGAAATTATTATATAATCAATTAATAACATAAATGCAATTTCACATGTCATTGATTTTCTTAGAGGTTTATCGTGTCTAATGCTTTTCCCATCTGCAAATATTATCTGTTGTTGTTTCTTATGGTACTTGAAAAGGACAAGCCCGCTGTTACGAAGACAGCGATTTTAAGTCGGTGGGGGAGCGTCTCTTGTTTTGATAATAGCAACATCTAGGCCCAAGAGAACGACTTAGCTACAGACACGTCACAACCCTTTTTACAGGGCGGACTTCATTCACGCATCCACAGATCGTAATTTAGACCTGAATCAGTGAACGATCACCCCCGATCCAGTACCCCCAGTGATATTACTGTCGGCATGGAGGACTTTGTGCACGACAGATTTATACGCGCGTCAGCCACCAAGTACGCGGGAAATCTTCGGCAGGCGGGGTTCGAACCCGCAACCTAAGGGACGCGAATCCAAAACTCTTCCAACCAGGCTATCCCGGCTCAAATATTATCTATTTTATATAATTGTAGAAATAAAGCGAACCTGAATTTGATCTGACAAATGCCTGTCTGGATGGATTTTAGTTTGGTAAAATTTTGCATTTGTGTTACCATGCGTTGAAAGAGTTACAAGTTTTTGTAAAGAATAGAGAATTATCACGCATTTGATAATAAAAATACCCAATCTTGAGTGATTTATAAAATTTTTGAGTTATTATGAAATATAGCATATATAATATCTAGTGTCCGGAAACATATATACATTTTGAACAATTATTATATAATCAATTAATAACACAAATGCAATTTCATATGTCATTGATTTTCCAAGCAGTTTGTAGCAATTGTAGAAATGGAGCGAACCTGATTTTGATCTGACAAATGCCTGTCTGGAAGGATTTTATTTAGTTCGGTGAAATTTTGCATTAGTGTTACCATGATTTGTGTAGAAAGTTACAAGTTTTTGTAAAGAATAAAGAATTATTACTCATTTGATAATATAAATACTTCATTTCGTGTGATTTAGAAAAAATTTGAGTTATTATGAAATATAGGATATATAATATCCAGTGTCCCAGAAAAGTATATACACTTTTAATAATTATTATGTAACTAATCAATAACCAAATGCAATTCTCATAGCTGAAATTAGTAAATTCAAAAGAATTTTGTCAACTACTGGAAGTTACATGATTCAAATTATTTAATTTAAATATTTATAACAATTATATTTTTGGAATTTTTTTTCATTAAAATCATAAATAATAGCTCGGTCAATCGTCATAGTCACCACTACATGACACCTGATTCTTTTTCGCCATTAGAATACACTAGGAGATTTACACTGGACATTGGAAGATTATTCGCTGGACGGTAGAAGATTATGTACTGAACACTGGAAGACTTACCGAGTGATAATTATGTCGGATAGTGTAGCATTAGGTAAACATGCATTATGTAGGATTAGTTGCGGTGGATTAGTTGGACATTTCTGCTTTGGAAATAACTTCATAATTATATTCACATCTTCATAATTATATCAAATAAATCGTATGCCAAATTTATCTGTACATTTTATCGCTGAAAAACACTCAAATAGACTAGATATATCTTCTTTGAATTATTACATACGATATTTGATTGTTGCATATTATCATAAAATGCTTTATGTCATTTGTAATTTCAGCTTTTACCTTGAATAGTTTGCATAATTTGTTGTGTGTGATTTCTAACAATCGACATTATTTTACATTATATATAACAGCGAAGTTTACTTAAATTTGATACAGGATTTTGTTATGAGGTGCATTTAAGAGAATTTATAAGCTTTTAGATGCTTTTTCCATCTTAAGTTTAGAAATGTTGTTTAAGGATTTTGATAAGAAAAAAATTATCTCTTATTAAAAGGGGTTGGATGGAGACCTAGTAATAAGGTCTCAGTTTCGAGGTGGGGGGTTCCATTCCAGAATCCGATTCCATTAAAGATCTTTGGCCCATGACGTCATATCTGAGTGCACTAGCCGTCTATGTGGGCCTCATGGGCAAAATGCTCTCGCTTCGGTGTGCTCCCCATTACCCAACCGCTGTTCAAAATTATGGTTTGTCCCAAAATATCCATTTTGTTGCTTCTAAAATGTCATGTTAATGTAAGTAAACTCTTATTAAAGGAAACTCATTTTAAACGAAGTAAACACTTATTAAAGAAAACTAATTTTAATATAAGTAAACTCTTATTTAGTAAAACTAATTTTAATATGAGTAAACTCTTATTTAAGAAAACTAATTTTAATATAAGTAAAATCTTATTTAAGAAAACTAATTTTAATATGAGTAAACTCTTATTTAAGAAAACTAATTTTAATATAAGTAAAATCTTATTTAAGAAAACTAATTTTAAACTCAATAAATATTATTTAAGAAAACTAATTTTAATGTAGGTAAATTCTTATTTAAGAAAACTAATTTTAATGCATATGACAAAAAAACAAAAAAAACGATTTATTTCCTTCGTGAAAAGGTCTCAGAAAATTAAAATTCAAACGTGACGATGGGAATTTGTTTTTTACTAAATCAATTCTTGGGTATTTAATAAGAAATAAGCCAATTAAATAAATAGCCTGAAATAATTTGAAAAGTTATGAATTTTTTTTAGAAAATTCACATATTGCTATGTTTAATTACTATCCCTTCTGTTGCATGCTAATCATAAAATCATATAAATATTTTATTTTACCCCCTGAAAGGATGACGTGTAATTCAAGTTTATTCTGTGCAAAAATGTGTGCCTCCCAGTTTATCTGATGTTGCTGACATTATGTAAAATAACGATATTAGAAAAGGCTTTCATTAAGTAAGAAATCAAAATATATTTCCATTTTAGGGCAATAAATGCCCTCTTTTCTTTTTTTAATGGCTAGCAATAAGGGTATGAAAACGATGCTGGAATTACAATAAGATTCGAATAGGTTTAATATTCAGAGCAATGAATGTTTGTATGAAATGAAACTCAGAGTTAATTTTATTCATATGCTTCAAGGCCGTCTGTGGCATTAACGTTAATTTACATTAAAATAATTACTCATTTGAGGTTAGTGCAAATCGGGAAATCTAAATTGTTATGGCACGCTCATTTAATAACATGTTGCTCTACTTTTTTCCTCTAGCGTAACTCATTAAAGCCTGCATTAGAATACGAATTGGAAGCTTGAGACCTTCGGATTGAATAAAATCAATGTTTATTTAGAACAAAAAATGATGAAAGGCCCTTTTCCTTCCAAATTTTCTCTTGCACATCTATAAGCAATTAAGCATTGTTTCTTATAATTTTCATTGCTTTTGGCATAAACGTTGATAATCTGTTTTCCGATTGTTGAAACTTTGGTTTGAATGTTTATTTATTAGGTTTATCGAGTGTAAATATTAAATCATATTAAAGTTTGATGATTTTCTCGCACATCTTACAAAACTTTGTGAATATTTTTATAATTAAAGTGAATCTACTCAGATGTATTCTTCTTAATGAATTTTGTTGAAACGTTTTATACATGTTATAAGGACCTTAGTTCAAAGAAATATGAAATAACCAAAATTGATTTAAATTTTGGTTACCAAGAGAATATACATTGCATTAAGAAAAAGAAAACTAAATCGGAATCGAAAACCTTATTTAATCGCAGAATTTTTTCAACATACATTTCATTTCATTTGTACTAATAATATGTTGAAAGAGCGTTATATAATGTTCAACGATAAAACGAAAAGATATTTGAGAAATCACAACAACTTGGCGTGTCATGTCTGCTTTCAATACATGCCGAGTTTAAATGCTTCCACCCTATCTGTCGGGAATTTCTCCATCCATAAATAACGAGGATTCAAGTCTAGAGAACTAGGTGGCCAGGTATTTGGAATATTTCTCGAAATTGGCTTATCGTCTTTAAAATGAAAACGAAATAGTTTCTTCTTCTGTGGGGAGATATGTAGTATTGGATATTTTTGCTTGAAGACAAAAATTACTTATTATTTCGAAATTACTTATTATTAGAAATTACTTACTTCAAAAGAAGATCACAGAAAGCGGTATTTTTTACAGAATATTTTTTTACGATTTAATTCAATTTTCAAGTTAGGTGCCACAATTTTTATTGATTTTGGCTCGAAGTTGAGCCTCTTTAGTCCCATTACGGATCTTTAGAAATTTCTTTCTTGTATATGAAGTATAGAGGAAATATTATAATCGTCTAAACATTCTAACTCGAGATTTTGACGTATCTCCATATTTAAGATCTCCCTGAATTCGAAAAATACATTTTTGGTATTATATCTGTCTCTTATTGTGTCTGTCTGTGAACACGGTAACTCAAAAATGGTTTGAGCTAGGCGGTAGAGCTTTGGTGCATAACTTCCAACAAAATTTGTGGATTTCGGTTAAATTTTGAACAAAATTCACTTTCAGGAAGTCTTTCTGTCTGGTTGGTCGATTATATACGAACTTGATAACTACAAAACGCAAAAAGTTAGATAATCAAAATTCGGTACACAATTCAAATCTAACATATAATTATAAAATTTTCAACCAAATCTGAGAAATGGTTGACCGTCTGTCGATCTCTATTTTTGCATGCATGTAAACGCAATAACTCATAAACGTAGTGACATTAATGAACGACACTAGGTTTATTACCTTGTGACTACAATTGTAGTTTTGTGTGAAATTTTGGTGTCAGTCGGGCAGCAAAAAAGAATCCATAATACTTATTCTAGCGATAGATTCTATAAAGATGCTAAATTCACACCAAAGGTCTGTGTTTCGTAACTATTGTTTAATAATACTGTGGAAGGTATTCGTGGCTGTACCCAAGATATCCAATTTTATATGAGTGAAGGAGGGAAAAGACATTTAGTGAAGAATATGCGAGAAAGTTTATGGGAGACCCCTTTAACTGGGTTTTAAGCTGTAGGTGGAAATTGTTTCAGCGAACAGATCATTAAAAGATTAAAAGACAAACTACAGAAATAAGATGTTTCGGAGAAAATTCGGAAATAAATATTTCTATTTTCAACAATCCATATTTGTTTGCACTATGAAGTGACTATAATCTCCATTTTTTCAAGATGTTAGTTTTTTTATGAATGATATAAGATCAAAGAATGCTGTAAGTGCACATCTTCTTCAAGGGATTTAGATTCATTACAGTCTATCAATAATTTCAACACTCTTATGATAGCTCCATTTAGCAGAAATTGAAACTGAAACGCTACACTGCTTTTTTAAAAATTAACTGAATAATAACATAATGACATTATAATAATATAATAAAGTAATAATGAAATTTAATAACTTAATACCTTTCTTCCCATGTCTCCATCTTCAATATCCTACTGTTCAAATTAAAGTGAGTGCCTTTTAAATCTTTTCCTATCATAACATGTAAAATTATTCATTAATCTAAGTGCAGCAGCATCTTTGTTGATGAGATTCTATGTCAACGATATGCGGCATCCATTTTAAATATTTAAGAAGATTAAAAGGGGAATGCAGATGCATTAAGGTTGTAAACAAAATACCGAGATTATTTGTATACTTTATTCATTATCATTAATTAAAAGGTCTCATAAACAGTTTTGTTTACGTCACGCAGCTTATAAAACTTTTAACATTTCTATCTGAGTTTTGTCGGTGTATGCCTATTATAATTTTGTTTGGAACTCCAAAATGTTGGATATTAAAGAGTATTAAATCTCTTTCACATTGAATTCCTAATGTTATGCGAATTATTAATCTTTCTAATCAACTCAATTTAAATTAGTGAAATGGAAAGGAGGAAATAAGTTTTAAGTGTTTAAGGAACATTTGATAAATGTTCAATGAAAAACAAAAATATAAATCTTTCAAGAATGATCAAAACAATATATGAAAGACCAAGCTTCGTTTTTTTTTTGTAAAATTGTGTGTGTGTTTTTTTTTGTAAAATTGTTTTTTTTTTTTTTTGTAAAATTGTGTTTTTTTCGGTGAAAATATTTAGATACGAATCACATACTGATTACATATGAATATTTTTCAATCTTACTTACATATGAACAGGTCATTTAAATAAAAAACCATGAATGCACTTAATTTAACATGTTATTCGAAATTAAATGCTATATTGCAGTATACATGTTACAGCTTATCTAATATTACTTATATTTTTGAGTTTACACTTAGTTTTACTATAAATACAATGAAATCGGGTCTTAACACAATGCAAGTTGTACTAGATGTCACTATATGACATTGTCGACATGAGAGCAGATAGAAAAAGGGTTTAATAGTTAGTTATTAAAAGAAATGTTTTTTTCTGTGTGCAAATTCACGTTTTTCCAGGAAAGACACCTATATAGATAAACATAACTAGCAAAAATATTAAATATAAATACATAAGTGAAAAAACCGCGACTCGAACCCTCAATACGCGACTCATTCAATTTGTCTTGACCATTCTACTGCACAGCCACACTTCGACTTTGAAGTTGAAGTTGAATATACTTATTCTAATAGTTATAATTTTTGTATATATATATATATATATATATATATATATATATATATATATATATATATATATATATATATATATATATATATATACAAGAATTGCTCGTTTCATCGTTTCAAGTTATAAGATTTTATCGTTTTGGATCGCGTACTATTTTAGAAATCTTCTGATCAAAATAAGTTTACTATTAACTGAAGCTACTATTTTATACAATTTGTTTCGTCAAGTATTCAAAATAATGATCGTTCACGTTTCAATTAATTTATGCATACAGAAAAGAGAAAAAGTAATCTTTCTTATCGAGAATAATAATACTGTCGCAGAAATAGCTAATATTTTGAGACAGATTGTTGCGCAAATAAGACATTGAATTCCAGATTTTCAATGACGGTGAATTTCTGAGAAAGAATACCGGCTTAGTTGCGATTTACAGATTAACTTTGAATATGGATATGTTCAGACTAATGTAAATTTTTTGGCATGCATTTTTCAAGTACCACGTACAGACACTTGCGGATTATGGACTTAACATAATTTTCGAATTTCAGAGAAAATCTATAGATTCGTTGTAAACAGGTGAATAAATGCTAGAATGTAATAACTGTCATGAAATAAAAGTGAACCGGCGTCCTGGCATAGGGGTAGCGCGTCTTCACCGTGGTCTGGGCGTTCTGGGTTCGAGTCCCGGTTTGGGCATGGTTGTTGTTCTATCTGTGAGATGTGCGAATGTGCCTTCATGTAAAAAGGGGTTTTGCAAGCGAATGAGTGATGCGTGAGAAGCAAAGGCGTTCTGTTGGCGCAACTAAAAAAACAAGAGACGCTCCCTCACCGGCTTAAAATCGTTGTATTCGTAACAGCGGGCTTGTCCATGGCAAGTGCCACAAAAAACAACAATAAAAATGAAATTTCATTTTTTTTACCAACCTTGTATGACAGAATTTAGATTTTAATTTAATTTTAAGATGCATTGAAAATATTTTAATACATTTTAAGGAAGAAGAAATAAAATTTCTCTCTTTTCTTTTTTTTTCTGTGCAAATATCTTGTACAGTGGAATACAGGAAATTTTGTAACTAGAAATTGTTTATTACTTAAAAATGATCATGGGTCTCTTCATAGATTTAGTTTAGTTAGTTCCTTTAAATTGTTAAAAACAACAACAACAACCAAGCTTCAGATTATAGTAAAGCAAAATTTCATTCCTATTTTTTGGGGAGGGAAGGGGCAATTTGTTTGGTTTCGTTTATTAAGCGATAATCATTCACTAACTAAAATATTTTTTACAGATTTATATTTAAAGATTTTGAAAATGAAGTAAAATATCAGAATAAATATATAAAAATTGCTTTCAAATTTACTGCTCTGCTCCATAATTAAATCTATGGGAAAAATTCATCAAAATGAGGACACTTTGATATGTAAAGCTAACTAATGAGTGATATATACTACCTGAAATCTATTTAGACGATCAGGAATACATATTGATTTGCTAGAAATATCAGAAAAGAATCATTGGGAGTGGTCTTTCCCTCATCTTCTCCAATATTCATATTCTTGCCACACAGTATAAAATTAGACCTGGAGTAAGTAATTAAGGAACAATAACTACAAAATACAAATCTTTCGTGAAATTTTAGTGAATCTATGGTGCGATTATATATTTTGAATGCCTTTTTGCCGACCGAATAAAACCAAAATTTGAAAACAACAACAGTTGTAGTCATAAGATAACATACCGAATCGCATTGATTTAAGTCATTCCATTTATGAGTTATTGCGTCGACATACATACAAAAGTGCATGTCGACAGTTTTCCACATTTTAACATATTTGGCTCAAAATTTGATAAGAAAATATATTTTAGATGCTAAACCGGTTTACTAATTTTTATATATCTAGCTCTTTCCGTTTTGGAGTTCACTTGAAATCAAACAGACAGACAGGTTATCTCTCTGTAGATTTCGTTTAAAATTTGATATAATCTACAAATGTGGTAGTTAGTATGTATACCAAATTACATTCTACTAGCTCAGTTTGTTTTTGAGTATCGTATTTGCAGAAACAAATTGACAGATAGGCATAATGCTAAATTTTTTTTTTTTAATTTCAGTGAGAGCTGAAACATGGCGATTCGTCAAAATCTCGAGTTCGAATTTTTCGACGATTACTTCTTATACGAGAAAGCAAAAATAAAATATCACCAGTAAAGTGTAAATACGGGCAATTTATTTCGTATATTATATTGAATTCTTTTGGATGCTTATCAGGGAAAAACTAGTTGATATAATTTGGGATTATCTATGCCAATTAATTGCATATAAATGTTAAGAAATGAAAAAAAAAATATGGAAATAGTCTTAAAACATAAACCAAATTTTCTTTTCGATTTTTATTATGATAATATAAAAAATAAAGTGAAAGGAATGAAATGAATTTTCC
The DNA here is from genome assembly GCF_947563725.1 of Argiope bruennichi. Lineage (NCBI taxonomy): Eukaryota > Metazoa > Arthropoda > Arachnida > Araneae > Araneidae > Argiope > Argiope bruennichi. The sequence continues at coordinate 21,294,628 of NC_079163.1, forward strand.
GATACATTTTTGATATTTTCAAATCCGATTTTTTTTTATTTACCTCATATATATGGTCGGCACCTTCAACGCCGGTAATGCTGAAATGAGAATTTTTTATCTAGCGTTTCCAAAAATTGATTTTAGGCGTTTTTCTTTCGAGAAAACATAATATGTGTAATTGGTTAAATTAATTATTGAACACCGACATACATTTCAATTTAATAATAATAAATAATATATAAATTCCAATGTATGTAAATAAACTTATTATGCTACTTCCCTATGCATGCTCAAATAATCTTGCGAATTGCATAGGACAATAATCTTCTTACGAATTACATAGGACAATAATCTTGCGAATTGCATAGGACAATAATCTTCTTACGAATTACATAGGACAATAATCTTGCGAATTGCATAGGACAATAATCTTGCAAATTGCATAGGACAATAATCTTCTTACGAATTACATAGGACAATAATCTTGCGAATTGCATAGGACAATAATCTTGCAAATTGCATAGGACAATAATCTTCTTACGAATTACATAGGACAATAATCTTGCGAATTGCATAGGACAATAATCTTCTTACGAAATGCATAGGACAATAATCTTGCGAATTGCATAGGACAATAATCTTCTTACGAATTGCACTTGTGGAATAATTGCATAAATCTACTAGTGAAATCATCTTCAATTTTTCACCAGAAGGAAGACATATAGATAAAAGAAGAAATTTTTGTATATCAATAAAGTGATTTCCTTTTTAGTGCTTTCAGAACACATAATAATACATAATGTTAAGGTAACTTTACGATTTAAAGTAACTCTATGATTTAAAGTAACTCTATGCAATGTACGATTGCTCGTACATTTCGTAACTAGACAATAATGTACGAGTAACTCTACAATTTACACCGAAGAGCCATTACATTATGACCACCCTGTTAATAATATGTAGGACCACCTTTAGCCTGCAAAACTGCCAACACCCGACGAGGCAGATAGGTAGTGCTGATAGTTAGTTTGAGGTGTCTGGTATCAAGTGCTCAGCAACCGGTTTTGCAATTCTCTCACATTGTGAAAGGGTAGCGTGGCAGCAAGAATTTGGTTTTCCAGGTGGGACCACAAATTCTCTATGGGATTAATGTCAGGTGAATTTGTAGGCCAAGACATGACTTGAGAGTCACTGGAATATTCCTTCGACCACTCCCTGATGATTTGACAGTTATGACATGGTGCATTATCCTGTTGACCAACACAATCCCCCGACAGAAATACTGTTGTCATAAATGGGAGAACCTGATCTACAACGGTGTTCACGTAGCGCACAGACGTCAGAGGTTGTTTTATGGGGATCGTGGGTCCTAATAGGCCCCATGAAAACATTGACTACACCATAATACCCCCGTTACCGTCTTGTCTCCATCAAACCGTGCATCCGGGAGCCAGGGTTTCCTTTGGAAATCGGCATATTTGTACATGCCCGTCGATGTGATGGATCAGTAAACATGATTCATCGGACCATGCAACCTTCTTCCATTACTCTAATGTCCAATTCCGATGTTTCTTGGCCCATTGGAGACGCAGCTGGTGGTGACGTGCCATCAGTGCAGGAACATGCACCGGCCTCCGGCTCCCTAGGACCATACGCAGCAATGCACGTTGCACAGTGTGCTGAGAAACACTGTCTGGGTTGCCACTGTTATAGCTGATGATGATTTCGGCTGTTGTATCTCTTCAGTCACGGCGAACAATACGTAGCAATCTCCACTCTCCTCTGAAATCAATGCGTCGTGTACAACACACTGATGGCCGGTGGCTTGTCGTTGCACCATCCATATACCACTTTCGATATGTGCTCACAACAACTGCACTTGAACAGCCCACTAAAAGTCACGTTTCTGATTTTGATGTTCCCAGTCGCCTAGCCATAACGATTTGACTTTTATCGAAGTCTGATAAATCAGCTGCTTTTCCCATTCTTTCGCTAATCGCGCTATGTTTGGAAAGACAATGCATAGTCGCTTTATATACTCCAACATCAGCCGCGCAAGCGCAGTGGTTTTGTTTCTGGGTGAGCCCATTGTTATAGATGGAGGGTGGTCATAATGTAATGGCTCTTCGGTGTAAAGTAACTCTATGATAAAAGAAACTCCAAGATAATATACGAGCAACTCTTCGATTAATAAACTAATGTAGTTTCAAATTTAGATAAAGAAATAAGTTATATCCTTAGCTGGAATTTTGTCATTGAATAGTTAACTTCTTGAACAACAATGCAGATTTTAATGAAATATGAACAAATATAAATTTTTTACTAGGAAAAAGTTAAAATCTAATTTTATCTCAAATTTTTCATTCATAATCTCTGAATTCTGAATATGTCTGAAAGACCGTGTGGCTTGATGAAAGAGTTTCAGCTTCAGAACTGGAAGGTTCAAAGCCAGAACTCACTTTCACCGAAAAACCACGGGGTAAGTGCTAAATCCATCAGGGGTCAAATCCCCCCCCCCGCTAATGAAATGTAGAAGTTTGGAGAGAGGAAGTGCCATCTCGGGTGTTGTCCTCGTTATCTGACCGCTATTGAAAATCAACGAAATCAACAACTTAAATTGAAATCTCGAAGAGTAATTTAATTCTTTCCAATGATGACTTTTGTATAATTGTTTGATGATGCCAAAATAAAGCTGGGGGCGGCGGCAGGTTTTCTTTTCCAAGACTGTACTTTCAGTCGTATATTAAGAAGGGGAAAAACACAATCAGATCTGACAAATTTTTATTTACGATTCATTTTCTAACATATCCAATTAGATTCGCATGATATCACGCATTTCTTAAGTCACATTCACTAGCTCGTCAGAGGTAGGTTAAATATTACATATGTGAAGAAATTATCATATAGCATTTAACGAATAAAAAAGCATTCGAAAGAAACACACCAAACGGTCGCTATCAAAAGAAAATGTCAATATGTGTGTGTATGTCACTTTAATTTACATGCACACACACAATTTTTAGACTTATTTTAATTTGCATACACACAAAATTTCTTGGCTTACTTAAATTTACACACACTCACACAAAATTTCTAGATTTACTTTTATTTACACACACACACACAAAATTTCTACTTTAATTTGCACACACACACATGCACGCACGCTGCACTCACACACACACACACACACACACACACACACACACACACACACACACACACACACACACACACACACACACACACACACACACACACACACACACAACACACCCTTGTTTGCAAATACCATCTACTAACGCATTTAATTATATTACATTGATTATTTCTTTCATTTTATCAATCGAAATTCTTTTTTTGCAATATAAAAAAATCTGTTTTATCCGAAAAAATAAGAAAACTTACAAAACATTGAGAAAAAGCCCCCTTTTATTCTGAAGTTATTGCTGTAAAAAAGGTAAAAGAGATGACTTATTTAATAGTGTTAAATACAGATATTTTTATTTTACATACATAAATATACAAAGAAGAAAATCTAGAATCTAGAAGAAGTTCTTGAATATACAAAGAAGAAAACAGCCTACAATAGAAACTCATTTTTACAGGCTGTAGGAAATATGGAAGGGAAAGAAGACGTAATAAATAACGCGAAAACAACTTTTATTTGAAATTTGCTACAGGAGAGGAAATAAAAGAGGTGACTTATTTAAAAATGTTAAATATTGATATTTTTTCACATGTTTGAAATTATAGAATATCAGTGAAAAAAATAGCGCACAAAAGAAACTTATTTTAACTGCTGCAGCGTTGTATGAAAGGAAAGAAGATTTCTACATTGAATTTTGAGAAGGGGAAAAAGAAAACAACTGTGAATTGCTCACCTCAAAACTAAAAAAAAAAAAAAAAAAAAAAAGATCACCAAAACAGTTTCTGAATATTTTTTGGCTTTTTTACAATTCTAATTTAAATTTGTTTCTAAAATAATCCTAGTAATCTTTCGTCTCTTATAGAAAACATTTTTCGAATATTTTAGGAGATTTGAATTAAAAATTTTGCAAACAGAATCGCAATATCATTCATCCTCCTTTTCACCATTTTTATTTATTTTTATTTTTAGTGATGAATTTATTTTAATGATGTTTGAACAAAGATAAGAAAACTATTTTAAAACTTGCTTTGCTCGGGGTTAGTTTAGACAATGCATCCATAAAAATTGTATGTTATTTTTTGTAATATTTTTGTTACTTCATTTCTGAAAGAAAATTTAAGTTGCTTATATTTTAAAAATCTTCAAACAAAAGATTGAAAAAAAATTTGGATGGTAGTTAGTTACCTTGAAAAATAGAGGTACAAAAATTTATTTTATATCGACAGGAATGCTTAAATCTTTGTTAATGGATTGCGGCGTAATTTAAGTAAATGCAAAGACAAAATTATTTTTCACTATACCGGATAGAGAAAATGTGTGTTTCTGCATGTAAAATAAATTTTTATGTTTTAGTTAAATGTTTTATATTCCGTTTGTTTTTGCTCTATAATACAGAATATGCACCTATTGCTAGAGTTTTAATTTTATAAAAAAACATTGAAGTCGACATTTCTTTAAAAGGGGAAAATTTTATAATGCATATAGATTTATTAAGGGTGTTAACCCCTTACCCTTCGTGTACGTGCTTCATATGGGCAGCGAATGATCACTTCCAAAATTGAAACTAAATCTCTCATTGACTCTATAATTCGATGCATAAATTATTAACTTTTTGTTCATGAATTGTGGCGTAATTTAAGCGAGGTTAAAGATAAAATTATAAACTTCACTTCAAGTATGCTATGGATTCTTAATAGAATCATTAGGGCTAGTTATTTAAAAAATGGTAGAAGTCATTTAATTGGGTAATAGAAAAGAAAAGCATCAAAAGTATAATCTTTTTTTCAAAATTACGCTTGTTCCAATAATAATAATAAGCAGCTTTTTTTTTTCTTGGCTTACAAGTATGCATCCAAAATATGGATGCATACTTGTTTCACTTACTTTCAGTTTTAGATTTCACTTACTCAGATAGAGAAGAAAATGAAGTTAATATTTTGAAAAGTAACCCTGTCTTTTAACAAATTTGGTTCAAATATTGATATTGATATATAATTTTAATATAAGGATCTTGTGTAGAAATTCATTTATTTACCTGAAAGCATTTCTGAGCCATTGTTTTCATTCATGTTTAGACAATATGTTTTGACAAATTTGCTCAAAAATTTTATACAGATATTCAATTTTAGTCCAAAATTACATGCTAAATTTCATGCAGATATTCAATTTTAGTGCAAAATTTGACGCCAAATTTCGTAAAGATATTCAATTTTAGTGCAAAATTTCACACCAAATTTCGTACAGATATTCAATTTTAGTGCAAACTTACACGTCAAATTTCATACAGTTATTCAATCTTAGAGCAAAATTACACGTGAAATTTCATACAGATATTTAATCTTATTGCAAAATTACATGCCAAATTTCGTACAGTTATTCAATCTTAGTGCAAAATTACCTGCCAAACTTCTTACAGATATTCAATGTTAGTGCAAAATTACACGCCAAATTTCATTTTATTTCTCATTGCATTGACTTTTGCAATAACAAGAAATGCCTAATCTACTTTTAACTTTAAGATCGTAGTATTAATAGCTTAGCATCATCGGGAAGGGAGATAATTTGTAATTAATATGATAAGATGATATGAAGATCACTGAAAGTGACGATAACTATCGGAAAATCCAGAATATTTATGAATTCATTATGCATTTATATCATTGCGTTCATTTCATGTGTAATGTAATAAACAAGGTGATAATGTATATTTAAAATTCGACTCACTCAAAGCCCAACTGTTTTACAAATATACAGCCTATATGGGAATATGCCTAAATTCATGAGTTAATAAAAACTGGACTGTCGCCAAAAAGGATAGAGTTCCATATTGTATAAGGAAAGAAACGCCTTTTGTGATTAAGTGGCATATTTACAGACTTTCTAAAGTAGGAGCAATTACGAGAAGGTATTGTCGTTGTTCGTGTTTATGAATTTCTCTCATTCATCAAAAGTGTGGTTTTGTCTGCACGCAAAGTCACAGTACAAATTCTGCGTGCGAGCTCTTTGCTTATATTTTCACTTCATAATATTTGGAGTAAAAGATTTATCTATAATTCATTTGTAAAAGCAAACAGTCTTTAAACACAGTATTGAATTGCATAGGCATTTAACCAATTCCCAAATTGATCATATCCAAGTTTATTTCGGCAAATTTCTTAATAAAGTTATAATATCCAAAGTTTGTTATAATATCGAAATCGAAATTTTCCTTATCTCCAGGGGAATGAAGTTCTTTGTGGGATTCTAGTGGCAAATACAGTATTTATAGGAACACATTATTACAGTTCATTCTCGGATGCAGAAACCCTCCGCTGTTTTGCGCATGCGCCAGAAGAGGTTTATTTCGTCAACAAAAAGGGGTGAGAGGAAAGATAAAAGGAGATGTTTACATATAATATCATGAACGCAGGTTATTGGAGGAATCAGGAAGCATAATAACCTCTCCTCTGTCTGCGTATCAGGCCTTAGCGAAGTACAATCGTCGAAACGCTCTAGTCTCGGGATCCTGAAACGAACAATGCTGTTCATGTATGTGATTTTCTGTTATTTGCCACGTGTGGTTTTATCAGCGCTCAGTATGATAATACTGTTTCTAAGTAGCCGTGGAGGCCAGGTGATGAAGTCTCGTATAATGGACCGAAGGATTCCAGTTTGAAGATCAAATTTCACCGATGAACCGTCATGTAGGCGGCTCTGGTGCATGTTAAATCCGTCTGGGCGAAATGTCCTCCAGCTGGTGTGGTGTGGAAGTTTGCAGAAGGGATGCTTGCTCAGGTGTTGTTCTAGTCATCTGACCGTGGTTCATATTACGAAGTCCGTCTCAAAATAGCCCTAGTGATGCTTTTAAAACGGGACGTTAATATAACTAACTAAACTAAGTATGCACGAACTCATCGCTTTCACTCCCTGTAATAACTCAATAGTACGAGCATGCAGCCTTTATTTATAGTAAAGATATACACATATACCCAATCAATTTCAAAATTGAGCATTTTTAATTTTCTTATGAAAAATTTCTTTTAAAGGGGAAAACAATGCATAAAATCCGATATAATTTTTTTTTAAAATTCTGCTTGTGTTGAAAATATTTGAAAAGGAAAAGAAGATCTAAAAAAATATTATAAAAGTGTTTGCCGCATATCAGCCTATTTTAAATATATAATTTGTATTACAAAATAACATAAAACAAGCGAAATTCACAGTTTGATTGCTTAAATAAGATGTATCAAAATATTTCCGAATATTATAAAAATTATTTCCGAAACAAAACCGAGTTATAAAATTGAGTGATGAATATGTGCGAATAGCAGGTACCTATTGAATGAAAACCTCTTATTTATCATGACGCATTGAATTTTGCAACAGAAAATTATTCTTTCATAAAAAATGTTTCGAACTCTTCGAAAATAAGCAATGAAATTTGGAAAACGAAAAGTTCATTTTCAAAAAGAAAAATTAAGACATTATCAAGTATTCCAGTTGTTGATATTTAACGATTCCCTACTTAACACTAAGAAAAATAAACGAAGCTATGTTAAATATTTTTTTAATGACCGTATTTAATTAAAGAATAAATAATTTATTGTTATCAAAAGAATTAGCGAATGGCTGTGATTATTATTACGACAGAGTGAACACAGTTAATTATTTATTCTCAATTTTTACGAAAACAGTTTTCTTAGAAAAGAAAGAAATTGATTTATTACAGATTCATGCAACTTTCATAATTCATTGAAGCAATAAACTAAGCGTTTTTTCGTTTTGCGAAGATTGGTAGTGTATCAATGAGAAAAATACATTCAGAATATTTAATGTTTTTCTCTTATAAATTCGTGGACGGATCTAAATTCTATTCCAATAATAATTCAATGTATTCAGGAAAATCACCCATCTGTAAGGTATTCCAATCCACGAAGATATTTCAAGAGTTTAATTATGTTGGAGAAATTCCGTTTACCTTTGGAAACACAACTTGTTGATGTAACCATACGTAATCTTTTCAGAAGTTTGTTTTTCTCCAATGTTAGTGGTAAGTTCCATTGATGTTTCTGGCTGTTGATGGTTGGTTAATTAAGTAAGGTCGAGGTTTATCTTCACTAAATAAACATTAAATCTGATTGTGATTAAAACGTCCCTTTATATATCTGAAGTGTATGTTTGTTAATAGGGGATTCTGTCAACACAGGCAGGAGTTTTACATAATTGTAATTTAAAATTTCGAAATTTAGTCTCTGTTCAGTAGACCTAAAATGGAAAATTTGTTTAACCAACATAAATTTAATCAATTCTTTTTTGTTTGCACTTTAGCGACATGAGATGTGTCAAAATATTTAATGGATAAACATTTTAGTTGGGTGTACGATATTATAAACTAATTTAAATAGGTTTTTAATATTTTTAAAAATAAAAGTTACCTGAGATAGAAATTATACTTCGGTTGTATTTGAGTTCAATAATTATATCCTTGTAAGTGAATTATCGAAGTATATCGCATTAACTTTTGAGAAAATACAAATTTTATTCTGCGTTAAACATTGAAATCGCATGTCAAATATTTGTAAACTCTCAGCTATAAAGCGCCAGAAGTTTGCATTTTAAATTGACTTCTTAAGTTTTAAAATTGATTAAAAATAAATTGATAAAAAATAAAATTGATTAAAAATTAATTAAATAATTGATTATAAATAAAATAAAATAATTGATTAAAATTGATTAAAATAAAATTGTAAAAATACATCAAATACAGAAATTTAGATATTTTAAATAGCTATTTTGCCACTCGAATAAATATGAGGGATATTATCATAACTAGTATGTACTCTAAAAAATCAAAATTTATTTTTAAGCATCAGAAATTACTTTTAAAGGAAACTACTAATAATTGCTTTGGTAACGTAATTTTGCTTCTAATTATGCATTTTGATTGTCATGAAACTTATATAACTTGCAGGTACACACACGCACACTCTCACGTACATACACGCACGCTCTCACGTATATATACGCACGCTCTCACGTATACACATACACGCTCTCACGTATACACATACACGCTCTCACGTACACACACGCACGCTCTCACGTACACACGCACACTCTCACGTATACACGTACGCTCTCACGTACACACACGCACGCTCTCTCTCTCTCTATCACACACACACACACACACACACACACACACACACACACACACACACACACACACACACATACACAATAAAGGGCTATAATGTATTTTTAGTTGAAGTAAAAATATTTCATAGCCATTCCTTTATTTCCTTCTTTAATTTTCTGAAAAGCCGACACACACACGCAAATAAAGTGGAACAAGCCCTTATTTTCCTTAATATTGCACGTAAAAATATATTTCCAATTACAGAGTTTAATTAAATAAGATAGACAGCTACATGAAAGCATTTTAGCTTCTATATGTGAAATTAAAAAAAATGTATACGAATTTTTATTTATTTATATTCTGATTAGAATTTTATACGAGTTCCTTAGTGTGAAAGTATAAATTAGTAATTATTTTACATTTGTCTACGAACATAAATTATCACGCTTTTATCTACAAAATATGCTGAGTGACATGATTATTTTAAAATTTAGAAGGGGTTATCCCAAATTTAGAGGGAAGCATTTATTACATTCAAATTTCGGCACACATATTCATTATATAGAAATTTGGGAAATTGATCATACACGATATCTCAAAGAAGTAGTAGAATATAGAAAAAGAAAACAGAATTTTTTGTTTACAATGATGTATTTGATATTAAGAATTTTAATAAAATGATGTACTTCGGCAGCAGGAACGGTTTGAGATAATGATTTACATTGTATGTAATCAAAATGCCGCGGTCTAGTACCAGCAGAACATTAATGCTATTTACCGTGTTTCCAGAATGTTTCTAGAAAATGGATTCATGGAATGTTTAGCGAATGCAAATAATAAGATTCTCTCCCGAGGAGAACGAGGCTTTATGCAAGTTATGTAGAAATTGGCATTTTGACATTTTTTATTTTCTAAGTTAACCTGTTAGTTATCTGTCTGTTGAGAATACATCATTCCCAAAATGAATGTGCAGATAATACTTCAATATAGTTACTGGCGGACTTCATGGATATCTAGAATCAGATTACGACCTAAGTCTAAAATTTTGTGATTCAGTTCAGCTTCATATATAATTAATTCCTTATTTCCTGAAAAATGTTATTCGGACAGATGAACTTCATTTTAATCGAAATGGAGGAATCAATCGTCAATGCGATTATTCTTCAAACGAAAAAAAATCTATTCTTTGTACAAGGAGTTCCGTATTAGAAACAACTATGTACAAATGTGTGATGGGGAATTTTTAAAAAAGTTTTGATTGGTCCTACTTTGTAGAACAAAATACTGAATAGTGACCAATATATTCAGTAACTTTTATATAGTATTATATTTGATCTTTTTGGCCCTTGATTGTATTTCTACAGATTTAATAGCAAAAAAGATGATACACCTTCTCACCACAATTCATTTACAGAAAGATAATTGGATGCTGAATTTATTGATAAGTAGTTTGGTGTACAAGGACACGTTGAATTTTCTCTTATATTACTTTACTTGACACCTTTCATTTATAAGGTTTCTTACTTTCTTTTGTGTATAGTACGTCTCCAATGGAAGCAGCGAAGAATCCTTCTCCTTGAAGAATTCAAAAAACTGTTCGTGTAGAGGATGTTAATTTTTAATAAGTATTTCAATTAATGCTTTATTTGACCAGTTTAAAAAATTTAATGAAAAGTAAAAAATGCAACATAATAATACATATTATTTTTCCTATCTTTTAATAATCTAATAATCTTTTGTGATATGTATATTGTCCCTAAAAAAGTCTACGAAATATTCACTCAAATACCAGTGTGAGATAGGGAAAAATAAGCTAAGTCAATAAATTTGCCTTCTAATATCTCAGAAAATTTAACAGATACAAAAATGAAACATTGCTTATAGAAGAGCGTAAGAAAAAAGTATTACTCACAGACAATTTTTCACTATGGGGGCTGGGTAAAAATTGAATTTTTATCACTTTTTATTCTCAATCTCTTCAGAAATTAAAGTATTTTCACACATTTTGGTATCTTATTTGAATAAACTTCGCAACAGGAAGTATATGCGTGATTGCAATTGTGATGGAATTAAAACCTTGTTCCACTTTTTGGGGGGCACCTTTTATCTATACCTATCTATCTATCTATGTATATATAAAGATAGATAGAGATAGACATTTATTAAACTGTACCCTAACAAAGTAGATCTCTTTCCCTATCCTTTAAAAAGTATCAAACATTATTTTTAAATTGTGTTATTTTTTATTAATTTAAAATAATGCTGTAGTAGTCCCGTGCATTTTTAATAAAAGTTTAAAAATTTTACTTACGTTGCTGTGATCATTTGCCCCTTACAATATGTTTGATGAGCTTCTAGAAATGATTTGCAGCATTATCTCGTTTCTTTAAGAAATTATAATTTATAATTTCCATTAAGTATCTTTTGATTGCACTTTGATATTGATGTAACATTATGGCATGGTTTTCTGCAGATGGTATTGAAAATATTTTGTTGCCTTCTGATATGTAGTTCATTTTGGTGGAAGTAATTAACGAATCACGAAAAGGTATATCTTCTCACAGAAAAACATATTTTGTTATTGACCAATGGGGAAACATTGTTAATTTTCCATAAAATGACCCGAAAATCCTTTTACACAAAATGTTATCAGTGAGCAAAAGGGTGACTGACAATTCTTCCTTACAAGAACAGATGCAAATATGGTTTGCGGAAGGAATTTTTAAATACCGATTGAAAGTCATGTTTTCTTTAAAATTTATGCTTGGGATGCAAATATAAAGCTCGCTTTCACAACTATTGGCAACTAAATTTCATAATTCATGAATATTTAAAGTTTTCTATTACAGATAAACTTTTCCATTGATTCTTCTCATTGATGAGCTCAGAAGGTGTTTTAGTAACGTTGTGGCCAAATGTAAGGACATCAGAATGCCACCTTTTATATGTTTTTTGATACAGATAAACATTTTCATCGATTCTTTTTATCGATGAAGAAGTTTTAGCGTGAGTTCAGAAGATGCTTTTACGGTGGATGGCAAAATAGAGAGATGGCATAATGGCATCTTTTATACTAAAGTTTTTCTTTACAGAATAAAAACTATCTTGTTGGTGCTTTTTATATCCTCACGATCGATGTGTTGAGGGGTTCCAGGTCACAACAAAACTGTCTTTTGACAAAAACTTTTCACACCATTGAGACCAGTGTTCTAAATCTATTGATCAGGCTTGAAAATATAAAGAATAAAAGGTCTTTGACAAGAATAACTGCCACAGTGAACATTCTGGGCGAAAAAAGATACTAAGTCGTCACAGACTAGACAAGCCATTTTCCCCGTTCGTCAGCTTTCATGGCACTTTCTGCAAATAATTGCCACGTTCTAAGTATGCTTTTTTTTTCGTCCTTTCTTTAATTATCTTTTTAAGTCGAAAGTGTCAACGCAATGAGTTTTAATCGCAAACCTTTTCAAGTCGGCTAAGTGATGATGGATAAATGACGATAAAAATGATTATATACAAGATTTAAAAACATTATAAAGGCAAAAGACCTTTAACATGAATAACTGCCATAATAAACATTCTGTACGAAAGAATACATGAGATAGTCTTAGATTAGACAAGCCACTATTTGTGTCCGTTAGTTCTCAAGCAATTCATTATAGAAAATCACGACATTCTATGCTTTTGTGTTTATTTTATTTTTTTTATTTAAATTACGTTGAGAGGCAGACATTATGAATCCCTTTTATAATGGATCTTTTTAGGTGAACTCTTTCCTTTTAGATTGATGATGATAATCTTAGCAGGTAGATTTTGACCGAAAACTATGATAAATGTCCTTTTTTTTAGTACTGAAGATGATAAACATTCTGCAATTAAAAGGCAGTCAATTTTCGGCAGAGTGTTGAATTTTGTAGCTATTTTAGAAATTTCAGAGAAAGGAAAGCTTTTATCTTTCACAAGGAGGCGTGTATATACTAGAAATACTGTTTCTGAGCAAAGGTGAACCATAAATAATTTTGTGCAATTCACCCTTTATTGATTGTTCTTTACGATACTTCTCTTAAAAGGATTTCATTAATAAAATCAGAGCGCAAATTCGTACCATTCCCTTTCATGTGTTCTATTATATTCTTGTAAAATTTTCTTTTTTTTAATTTTAGCTATCAGAAAATAAAGTGAATTTTTTTATCTAATATCACTAAATTTTTATGAAAATATAAATGCAGTTAGATTTTTATTTTTAAATTCATTGTCTTCTTGTTGAGAATATTACAAATTAGAATTTATTTATTTAAATTTGATTTATTTATTTAAAATCAATTTATTTAAAATTTTCAAATTTTCAATCAATTTATTTAAAACAATTATAATAGTTATTTTAATATTCGTTTTTAACACTCATCTTCTTCAATAAGTGATGTTTCGCGTTGTTATAGAAGATATTAATATCTTATAACTTCAAACGAGCAGATTTTGTATATATATAAATTTATTTATTTCGTGTAACTCGGAAACGTCTTTCGGTCTCGGACACCTCGGGTATATTTAGATAAAGTTTTGCTTTTTAAGTTTATCTATATAGGTGCCTTTGCTGGAAAAACGCGATTCTACTCAAATAATCAAATAACTCAAACAAACCAAATAATTACCAAAAATACTACAGGAATAAAATTTTACTTTACTATTGGTTCAATTTATCTTTAATTGGTTTACTATTATATCTTAAACTTGGTTTAAAAAATATAATTTAAAAGAATTTTACTAAATCCATGTTGAGACCCTTGATCATTTTAAAGTAATAAACGGTGCCTACTTACTAAGGGTTCTATATTCCAATGGTCAAATTGGTCAAGCCATTTGCAGATAGAAGAGAAAAGAGGAATTTTATTCCATTTTCTCTAAAATCCATTAACATATTTTCAATGTATCTTAAAATTCAATACAAAAGAATTAAATTAATTAAAATCTAAATTCTGTCATACACGATTGGTAAAAAGATAAATTTTAACATATTTTCAATGTATCTTAAAATTCAATACAAAAGAATTAAATTAATTAAAATCTAAATTCTGTCATACACGATTGGTAAAAAGATAAATTTTCATTTTTTCAGGACTAATGCTACATTCTATTATTTCGTGTTCAGTTTAAAGTTGTATTAAAATTAGCAGTTATTCATCTGTTTATAATGAATCCATAGACTTCCTCTGAAATTCGAAAATTCTGTTAAATCGATAATTTGCACGTGTCTATAAGTGGTACTTGGAAAACGCATATCAAAAAATTTAAATTAGTTTGATCATTTCCATATTTAAAGGTAATCTGTAAATCTCAAGTCAGAATTATTTCTGCGAAATTCTCTGTCATTAAAATTCTCGAATTTAATGCGTTATTTGCGCAACAACTGTCGCGAAATGTTCCTGCGACAGGATTAGTAAGCTCGATGAGAAAGAATACTTTTCTCTTATCACTATGCATAAATTATTTGCAACGCGAAAGATACATTATTTTGTACACTTGACGAAACAAATAGTATAAAATAGTAACTTTAGTTAATAGTGAAATTATTTTAATCAGAAGATTTCAAAAATAGCACACGATCCAAAACGATAAAATCTTATAAATTTAAACGAACAATTCTTGTATATATATATAAATTGATTTATTTCGTATACCTCGGAAACGGTTCTAAAAATTTTGATCAAATTTTATATTTAGATAAATTTTTGCTTTTTAAGTTTATTGATATATATGTATCTATTCCCTGAAAAAATGCGATTTTACATACACAAAAAAAGTTTTTATAATTAACTATTAGAATAAGTATATTATACTTCCGCTTCGAAGTATGGGCACAGCAGTAAAGTGGTCAGAACAAATGAATGCCGCCTGCGTTACGGGTCTTCAATTCGAGTCGCTCTTTTTGCTGACAATTTCCTATAGCGACATCTCGGACTCGATTTCACCATATTAAAACTGAGTGCAAGTTCAAATATATAAATAATGATAGATAAACTGTAAAATGAATACTGTAATATAGCAGATTGTTTCGAATAACATGTTAAACTAAGTGCATTCATGATTTTTTTTATTTAAATGACCAGTTCAAACGTAATTAAGATTGAAAAATATTCATATTGTCACGTAGTTACTTTAGTAAGGAACTCAAAGACGCACACAAGAAGTAGGACTAAACCAATTTATTAACTCAACTCAGAACTGAGAATACAGTGACTGACAAATCTTCTGCTTTTATACTAGCAGGGAAGTTCCAGAATACTTTTCTCAAGACAGTAAGAAAAGTCCAGAACACTTATCTGGCAAATTAGAGAAATGTCCAGAATCTTCTGGAACATAGAATAAAGGAAAACATAAAATCAAGGAATTAAATATTTACACAGACCGACAATCGCTTTGTCTCTAGTGGGATTCGAACTTACGATCTCTTGATTAAGAGACCAGTGCTATGACCATTCGGCCATGGAGAATCGACTGCCTATTTTCAATGCGGCAATATTACGTAAATAGAAAATTAAAAGTTTATAATTTTGAAGGTATATGCTCACAAGAAAATACACCTTAATAATGCATGCTTTCTCTCATATCAGCAAATAATTGCACAAAAGTGTATTTCCATAAATATGTGCAATTAGTTTTTTATCAGTAAGATTCTTGAATGATTTGGAATTAATAAGATATAAAAAATTGTCTGTTTTCTTGATATGCAGTAAATATACATAGAAAATCCATATAATCATGATATAAAACCGTTTATAATAAATGTTTCCCTAACATAAATGGTCTGAATAAACCTGTAATAACAAGAGTTTTCGCGTTTTAAGAAAAAAATGCTTGAATGTAAATTTAGATTGAAAAATAGATATATTAGATTGAAAAATATTCATATTGTCACGTAGTTACTTTAGTTTGGAACTCAAAGACGCACACAAAAAGTCGAACTAAATCAATTTATTAACTCAACTCAGAACTGAGAATACAGTGACTGACATATCTTCTGCTTTTATACTAGCAGGGAAGTTCCAGAATACTTTTCTGGAGACAATAAGAAAAGTCCAGAACATTTGTCTGGTAAACTAAAGAAATATCCAGAATCTTCTGGAACATGAAATAAAGAGAAAAATCAATTAATTAAATATTTACACAACCTGTGAATCGCGGGATTCGAACACACAACACAATCCCTTGATTATGAGATCAGTGATATGACCATTCGGCCTTGGAGAGTCGATTGACTCTTTTCAATGCGGCAATATCTAAGCAATATGTGATTCGTATCAAAATGTTTTTCCTAAAATAAAATAAAAGAAATGACCCCCCCCCTCCCACGATTTAAAAAAACAAAAAACACCTGCCGAACGAAGCTCGGTTTTCTAGATATTTGAATATTATACTCAAAACGGATATAAAAATTGATTTTGTATACTTTAGTTCCTAAATGAATAAAATAAAAGTATAAAAGATGAATAAAGATAAAAAAGGAATTAATGTCATTTGTTTTAATTTGTTAATAAAATGATGATTAGCAAAAGACCATTAATTAATTATTATTCTTTTATAAATGGTACTGTTTTATTTACTTATTTTACTTCAAAATATTTTAATAATTTACTTTAAATTTACTTAGCCATTTACAAGATTGATAATTATTAACATTATTTCAAAAGTTTTGGTTTTACTTTTTAAGTATCTGAATTACAGCTATTCCAGAATGATTCTGGATGATTAATTTATAATTAAGGACGATCCTTTTTTCCTTAAAATTTTACAAATTGTTCAAGAGAGTTATTTTTTGATTAAACTCAGGACATTTTATCAATAATCTTATGGCAATAACCGGTAAATTTTATAAATGGTACTGTTTTATTTACTTATTTTACTTCAAAATATTTTAATAATTTACTTTAAATTTACTTAGCTATTTACAAGATTGATAATTATTAACATTATTTCAAAAGTTTTGGTTTTACTTTTTAAGTATCTGAATTACAGCTATTCCAGAATGATTCTGGATGATTAATTTATAATTAAGGACGATCCTTTTTTCCTTAAAATTTTACAAATTGTTCAAGATAGTTCTTTTTTGATTAAACTCAGGACATTTTATCAATAATCTTATGGCAATAACCGGTAAATTTTTTTTGCAGCTGTTGTATAGAGTGAATAATTGCACTATTTTTTCCACTTCTTCTGAAAACTTTCTATTCGGCATGTATTTAGTCTCTTGGTAATTTTTAATAACCTTATGAGTACATCTGCGACTTGGAGGAATTAATACAGGAATTTGCCACAACATTTACAATCCTTTCTCATTTCAGTTCTATTCTGAAGTCCGAGTTCTACCATATATTTCTCTACATTTTCCCTCCATAGAAAAGAAAACGCATTATTTCATTTATGGGATATACGGATTAAAATTTAGAGGGTTAAAATTTCCATAAAGAGCTGAGTTTTTAAATACTTTCATGTAACTTGAAGGTTTGTTAATGAATTTTCATTCACTCACTGATAATCTAGAATTTTGAAATTTTTCACACTTATTCTCTGTGAGTATACACTTCGTGAAATAATAATATATGAATTTAATTATTAATCAATAGATTTATTTAATTAAATTTTGATTTCTTACACGTGGTGCCACCTAGTAGTAAACTTCATAAAAAACAGATTTCAAAACTCCATAATATTAATAATGATGAACTACAAAATAAATACTGAAAAACAGAAAATAATTAAAATTTAAAATGAAACAATACATTTTAGACCGGGAATAAAATTTATTTCAAAAACTTTTATTACGTTTATTGAAAATAAAATTTTTGCTTGAATTATTGAATTATTCATAAAGTCTACACTCAGTACTTTATTTCGATTTTTCAGGACAAAAAATTCGATCATATATTGAAGATAAGAAAAATGTATTTCTCTCTTGATTTAACAATATTTGAACTGGAAATGGAGTTTGATTTTTCTCTTGAAATTGTTCGGAAGAAGATATTTCTACTGTCTTGAAGATTAAATATTGAAAAGAGAAGAAAGACAACCCGCAGTTTTGTGATTGACTGCATGTATATATTACCTAGACTTCTCTATAAATTATAAAATGATATATAGGATGCTTGTGCCCCGAAGAGATGAGAAATTTAATACTCCTAGACAAAAAAAAAAAAAAAAAAAAAACAACAAAAAAAACATTGTGTGTTGACTTTTATGCTATAAATTTCAAATAAAAAGATTACTTTTGACATATATAAAATTCTTCGAACATTTCAGAAGTAGATTTTTCTAATGTAGTAAAAGAGAATGGTTATTATACCATAGTTATAAAAATATATTTATTTACTTTAAAATATCTATTTTTTAAAATTGTACTTGCAGTTGAGTCACCAAATTACATTTAGTTATCTAGTGGATTCAGTTGTTCTAAAATTTAACGAAACTTTTACAGTAAAAAAAAAGCAAAGAAAAATTTTCTTATATAATAAAAGCAATTATTATGATTATTATTTATAAATACATATAATTTACTGAGAGCATTATCTATCTATACTTATAATAAAGCTCAATGTGTGTGTGTGTGTTGGCGCTATACAGGCCAGAACATTTGACATACAGCTATCAAATTTGGTGCATGTATACCTCAGAGGTCGGGAATGTGCACCTGGGGTCCCTTTTTTTGAAATTTTAATTAGAATTTTAATTATTAATTAAAAACTAACTTTCCCGCCAAAAAATCTTCTATTTTCCCCTCCGCCAAAAAAAAATCTTCCATTTTCCCCACCGCCAAATGAGTAAGGCTTCAGTTTTTTTTTCTCCCAACAGTAATGAGGCTTGGGTTAACATTTTTCGGCGGATTATTTCAAACGATTCTGTTTATTTTATTAATGTTTTATGCATTTAAAATTAAACATTGTTAATTAATCCATGTTTCAGATTCATTCTGAAGTACTTTTGAATTAAAATAACACAGAATAAAGGAAATTAAAAATGTCTAATCTGCATAGCGTTACCCCAACTGGAGTAGAAAAATTCACGCATTTGCGTTACCGTAAGTGGCGAAGAAAATTCACGCATGCGCTTTGTGTTCTGATTGTTGCCATGACAACCATTATCAACGGACGATTTAAATTATTTTTAGGTTAGTTGCATGCTTTTGTAAGTAAATTGTATTTATGTTAGTAATATATTTTTTGTATATGCTTATAGTTTTAAGTACATCGTTTTTTAAGTAGTTTTTTTTTAACCTGTTTTCAATGATTCAAATTATTTTTAGGTTAGTTGCATGCTTTTGTAAGTAAATTGTATTTATGTTAGTTATATATTTTTTTGTATATGCTTATAGTTTTAAGTACATCGTTTTTTAAGTAGTTTTTTTAAACCTATTTTCGACCGATCATTTTAAACGATTCATTTTATTTTCTTAGTGTTTGATGCATTTAAAATTAAACATTGTTAATTAATAGATCTGTTCATGATGAATCTGAGAAAATTTTGTTGACAAATTCTTGAGATATGACATAAATTAAGAAAGATATTCTTTAGTGCCCATAAAGTTTAAACGCTCTGTGACTCTATTATCAGTAATCATATTATTAAAAAAAATGCTTTGTTTCAGTAAAAAATACTATTATATTAATTTCAGATTAATCATTTTCACTTTAATTTAAAGCATAAATTCTACGAGGGGTAACAGAAAATTAGAGAGATACATATCACGTTATGACTGAAGGCCTTTATAATATTATGAGTGAATTATATGACTATCAAAATTCTAAGTTTTAAAATATTTTGCTGAAGAATCTATTAAAGTTGGAATTGCGTAAAATATGTAATGGTACTGCCGGAGTTTAACCCCCTGCTTTTAAAAATCGCCAACAACGGCCTTGCGAAATGTTCAAAAGCAAAGGAGCAGATGTTTAATCATAGTGCATAATAAAGATTGCCAGCTTTGGCGCGTTATCGCAACTTGGTGAAGAAGGGGGTTAAACTCCGGTTCAAGCTATTTAATTATTAAAATTTAAACGAACATTAAGATTGGCGAACCGGTTGGTCGCCAAAGGCGGCTAGTACTTATATAAAGCTCAATGTGTGTGTGTGTGTGTGAATGTGTGTGTTTGCGCTCTACAGGCCAGACCGTTAGACCTACAGCTACCAAATTTGGTACATGTATACCTTGGAGGTCGGGAATGTGCACCTGGGGTCAGTTTTTTTGAATTTTTTATTAGAATTTTAATTATTAATTAAAAACTAACTTTCCCGCCAAAAAATCTTTTCATTTTCCCTACCGCCAAATGAGTAAAGCTTCAGTTTCCCCCCCCCACTCTAATGAGGCTAGACTTAAGATTTTTCGGACCATTATTTTAAACGATTCTGTTTATTTTCTTAATGTTTATGCATTTAAAGTTAAACATTGTTAATTAACAGATCTTTGAGATTCATTCTGAAGTACTTTTGAATTAAAATAAAACAGAATAAAGGAAATTAAAAATTTCTAATTCGCATAGCGTTACCCCAACTGGCGTAGAAAAATTCACGCATTTGCGTTACCGTAACTGGCGTTGAAACTTCACGCATGCGCATTGTGTTCTGATTGTTGACAATTATTATCAACGGATGCGGACTGGATTTAAATTATTTTTACGTTCGTTGTATGCTTTTGTAATTAAAATGTATTTATGTTAGTTATATATTTTTTTGTATATGCTTATATTTAAAGTACATCGTTTTTTAAGTAGTTTTTTTAAAACCTGTTTTCAACCGTTTATTTTAAACGATTCGTTTCATTTTCTTAGTGTTTGATGCATTTAAAATTAAACATTGTTAATGAATCGATCTGCTCATGATGAATCTGAGAAAATTTAGTTGACAAATTCTTGAGATAGTACATAAATTAAGAAAGATATTCTTTAGTGCCCATAAAGTTTAAACGCTCAGTAATCATGTAAAAAAATGATTTGTTTCAGCAAAAATATTATTATATTAATTGCAGATTAATCCTTTTCACTTTAATTTAAAGCATATATTCTACGGGAGCTAACAGAAAATTAGAGAGACACATATTACGTTATGACTGAAGGCCTTTATAATATTATGAATAAATTATATGACAATCAAAATTTGAAGTTTTAAAATATTTTGATGAAGAACCTATTAAAGTAGGAATTGCATAAAATATTTAATTATTAAAATTTTAACGAACATTAAGATTGGCGAACCGGCTGGTTGCCAAAGGCGGCTAGTTATCAAATATGTTTAACCAATGAGGTAAAATGAATAAATAAAGTATTCTTATATAACAACAACAAAAAAAATTCACAATATGCCTATTGTTGTAAATCTAAAGATATAATTTTATTTATATTTCTATATGAAAGATGAATTAAAGACAAAAGCAAATGAAGGTCTGGAAAATAATGACTCATGTTAAAGTAAATAGTGTGGAATAAAAAACAGTAAAAAACTTATCATCTGTTCAAAATTAAATTGCTTCAGCAGGTGGTCTTTAAAGCGTGTTTGCGTAAGGCCATTTAATGACCATATGGATGTTTTTTATTCATATATACTTAGCATTAACGTGCGTGGCACAGAAATCGTTCTTATTATGTATTGTAGAATGGCAATCATCAATGTAAACATAATACAGCACGAATTTCAGACTTCTTCATTGAATATATTTACAGCTGCACTAAACTGAACGCTTCGATTAGTTAATTGATGGAGCTGCAAAATATTATTAAATGTTTTGGAAAGGATTTGCTGTGTCAACAAAAAATCCATTTAATGTGAGGCAAGAAACTATGAAAGAGATCAAGAAATAAGCTTTAAACAAAACGTTTAATCGATGCAAAAATAGGCTTAGCCATCATCGGGTGAGTAATCTCTAACATGCCTATAGATATTGATGTTCATATCTTCCAAAACAATTATCTTACAAAATTGTCTTTGTATCATTTTATGATAAAGAAATTACATATTTAATAAAGTCAATTTCATTTACGTGTAATTTTTATAATTCAATATAATATATATATTTGATTCTCTTAAATCAATTTCTTGCACAATGTTTTTAAATGTAATACTGGAATTGAAACTCATCCATTGAAGCATTCAATCGCATTATTTTGCCAAAAATTAACTCGGTAGTAAGATTTTCATTTCAGCTTTTATTTCATGATATATAAACTTTTGAATTTGTAATAAATTGATTCAAATGAATTTATGTTTTTCAGTCGTATCAAATGCCAATTTTGATAAAAAAAAATACATTTCATATTAATCATTTACAGCTTAAAAAGACAATAATCTAGGTGAACAAATTTGTCGCCAAAGGCGGCTAGAGAAATACTGCAATTATTAAAAGTTTTGATTTTGAAATTTTGATGAGCTGCCATGATTTGGAATCTTCTCTAGCTATGAAAAACATATTTTTATTTCAAATTCTTGAATTATGTAAGTAAGTGAATATGATAATTCCAAACGAAAAGAATATATGGATTAAATTCAGGGTTTAAGATTTATGCTCTGTATATGAACCTGTATAGATGTATAAGACATTTATAGTCTGCATAGATGCATATGAAATTTTGAATTAAATAAATGATCTGGGAAACTCTTTGTCTATTTATGTTGCATTGAAGATGAATGAAATTTGAAAAGTGGTCTTTCTATTGCATTTATTTTACTGTTTTAATACACCTTAGTGAACTCCTTACAGGCAAAGGAAGTAGAGATATATGAACCATTTTCAAATATATAGCCACTGGAGTTCCCGATTTAGTTTACAAGTGATAAATATTAGTGCAAAAATTTTCATTGAGGTAATCTAACGTCATTGTAAATTATATGATCAAATAAAGTAATTCAGTTTAAAAATCGAAACAGCTTACGTAAAAGTGAAAATTTTCTATATGATTACTATTCAGTATATCGAATTTGACAGAAAATTTTTCTGAAAAACAGAAACAAAAAAATCTAGTTATAATGCTCCAGTGAGGTTATCCTTTATATGAAACTTTGTGCTTCATTATTATTTTCAAAAACGGATAATTTCACAAAATAATAAAGAATCATAAACATAAACAAAAAATCTAATAAAAATCGTTTGGTGTTATTCTACTTAGGATGAAAATACATTATTATTTTAATAAATGGATAGCTTCATAAAAAAAGAATCACAATTGAAACAAGAATTTATATTTAATAATATTTTTACTGAAGAATTAATTTCTAAAATTAAAAAAGAATAATATTATGGAATGATTTTTCAGTTTCTCATTCAACTCTACTGCTGGCTTTTCTCTACAGAATTGAGATGATTCTTTTTAAAAAAATAAATATTTTGGTAAAATGCTTTTTTGTTCTTTCAAATTTTACAGCAAGCCTTTTATTTCGTCTCTGGTGCTCTTTTATTACCTTTGAGTTTATTTCGCCTTTGGAATAAAAAATCATTTAAAATTTTTATTGCTATTTGTGTTTTTTTGCATCTAATCAACTTAAGTATTTAAATACAAGAAAAAAGCAAAATAATATAATTATATATTTATTTTAATCAGTGACTTTTTCTTTTATGGAGAATTCATTTGTAATTTTGAAACAACCCCTAAAAGAATGAACTGCTTTGAATATCGTTGTTTATCTCAGTTACTAGGGTGAATGAACCAATATTTGGCACTGTTTGAACAAAAATCTCTTTTATTTACACTTACGCAACAAGTTTCGGACAAAAATAGCTTCCTTATTACTTAGCTATTCTTTTTATTCTTTTAGAGCTAGGGAACTGTTCTACTTTTAAAAAACAGAGAACAGTTTTAAAATAAGAAAGAATTATTCAGACCTAGCCAATGATATTTTCACACTTGGAAAAACACACGAATTGTTTGCTTTTCAAAGCAATAAATGGGTGTAGTTTTAAATATCACGGATTTGTTTGTGTAAGAGAGAAAGCTAAATATTTCTCGAATCATGTTGGGAAAAAGTAAGGAAAAAATGCTTTCAGTGAAGTACTGAATGCTCAGCTTCAATAAAAAATGTGACTGAATCTTTTCATAGGATAAAATAAATTTAATAACAGTTTTTAAAATGCACTTTAATTTACATTCTAAAAAATATTTTTTTTCGAAAATTTTTATCATTTACTATTATACTTTTTAGTCTGGAATTTTTAATTCATCATTTTAAGCCTAATTAAATCTAAATTTTTTTTTCTCTTGTTCATTCTCAGGTGGCGCTATTCATATAGAAAAGTGTAATTAAATTAATCGATTAATTGATTAGTAAGTTACGAAAATTTTAGAAAGTGCACATTATCGAAAATACACAGGTATACAAGTTTCCCGTGTATCAGGAAATAAGTCAAATTATTACAAAGTGTAGAGTACCACAAAATCAATTATAAATTTTGTACAGAGTATTACAAAATAAATTACAAATTTTGTACAAAATATTGCAAAATCAATTACATGTTTTGTACAGAGTATTACAAAATCAATTACAAATTTTGTACAAAATATTGCAAAATCAATTACATATTTTGTACAGAGTATTACAAAATCAATTACAAATTTTGTACAAAATATTGCAAAATCAATTACATATTTTGTACAGAGTATTACAAAATCAATTACAAATTTTGTACAAAATATTGCAAAATCAATTACATATTTTGTACAGAGTATTACAAAATCAATTACAAATTTTGTACAAAATATTGCAAAATCAATTACATATTTTGTACAGAGTATTACAAAATCAATTACAAATTTTGTACAAAATATTGCAAAATCAATTACAAATTTTGTACAGAATATTACAAAATCCGAAATTTATAAAAATGAAACAAATTAAGTTAAATGGAAGAGTATAAAAAGAAGTAAAGAGATGAATCAACAAATAATGAGGGGTCAAAATATTAGGAATATTTTGGTATGCAATCTAAAGATTACTGAAGAATAATTGCCAATGCAAAAAAAAAAAAAAAAAACGGAACCCTCAGAATATTAGTAGATCTCCCCCATTTGTCCCTCAAATCGTCCCCCACTCTACAATTAGTATGATAGAAAAGAAATCTGGACTGCCACACCAAACAGTTCCTTTTTTAAATCATAAAATATTGAATTCTGGTACTTTTTAGTTGACAAACAATACTAACTGTACTGTGGTCTTATCGTCACGTGTCCACCACATTTTGATATTGTTCAAACACAGAAAGGAATACACACCTAGAGTATATTAAGTATATTAGAGAATATTAACTTGAGTATATTTTTGGATTACATTATCGAAAATGTACTCTTAAGTTAATATTCTCTATTTTTTAACAGTGTCGTTTTAATAGTTGCTCTATCGTTTATATACTCTATCGATTAATAGTTTCTGATTAATTCAGAATCAATGTCAGTAAAAACGCAATGTTAAATAACGAGCATATAATGGTCATAGTTTTATAGGTATGAGTATGTGTATTTATGGATAAATAAATAAAATGAATAATTCCACTTTAACGAATCATTTTTGATCATTTAAATTATGATACTACTGTGAATAGAAAATATTGAGAATCTTCATTTAAAATACACATATACTTGAGCTCGCATGTAAATTTTTATGAAATATACTAATATAAAAAATCTGACAACACTCAATATTTTATTTCATCTTTTTGATTAAAAACAAATTTACTTTCTGTGAGATAAGAGTTTTAACTTTAACGATAAAGAACAAGTTATAAACATGTTGAGAATTATAAAATGTTTAAAAAAAGTAGAGAATCAGTCATAGCTGATTAGTTTCTTGTAAACCGTCCACGTCGTTTAATCATCAATATGTCGATTGAATCAGAGAAATGATAATTATTCATTATCATTTAACAATTAGAGATATTGTTAAATAAGTTTTTATGTCGTAAGTGACCTGAAATGTAGGGAAATAACTCATGGGATTTGTGCCTTCCCACAGTGCTTTTATAAGAAGTGAATTTTTGGCAAAATGTAAACAAATACGGTTCCACAAACTATATGTTCACTAGATAGGGCACAGTGTGAATTTTCTTATTTATGAGGGTGAAAATACCTTTTATTTTTCACCACTATTAACCCGTAGCTGGAGTCGGGAATCAAAATGACTCCGCGTTGTTTATTAGCTCTGATTATCACGTGGGATTTTGTCCTTGAATACAATCATTTCCTTAGTCCCTTCAATTTGTTCTTTCAGCAGTATGTTGGCAAAAGTCAAAAGTATGAACACGATTTATTCTTTTTCAAAGTTTCTGTTGTTATTTCTGGAGTCATTGACTCCATATATCTGAAACTACTTTTAGTTTGAATAACGCAAAAAAGAATAAAGAAATATTTTTAAAATTATATTTTGAAATATTGTATTCTTCATTTTTATTTGTTAAATTCTGACAGTCATTAACATTTATGTAATTCCGTAATATCTAAACAAAGTAAATACTCATTAAAAGATTGTTTAGGTTTTAATTATAATATCTTTACAACATTTAATGTTATAACATTTAACATTTTTTAATATTAAAATTTTTATATTTTTGGTAACTACATGATTTCCAGATATATTGTATCTAAAATAAATTCCAATGCTGTTTTTGGAAGACTAAAACGAAAAATAACAATGGAGTTATTTTGACTCCATGTCTTTCGCCGCGTGAAGAAATTCGTCTCCAGTTATTGTTTGACAATTCATTCTAAAACCCTCCGCCTTTTTGCGCATGCGTTAGAATGAGTTTAATTCGTTAAAATAGGGGTGAGAGGAAAGATGTTTACATTTAACAATAAAATAAACTCGGATTACTCGTGGACTGAATTAAATTAATACTGTCAGAAACAACACGATTCTCACATACACGTGATAAAAAGTCAATAAAAAAGTTTCTAATAGGGCAAAAATCAAGGTCAAAGAATGACGAAGAATTCCGGAAATGCGCTCATCCTTCCGCGTCTCTCCCCTTAATGAGATATAATCGTCGAAAAGTTGTCGTCTCAGTATACTGAAACGAGCATTACGGGTTAATATATTTATAAAAAAAAATACTGCCGAGTCTGAAAGGGTTTCAGAAAAATGTCTTTAAAGTACAGGGTGATCAAGAAATAACTGGAGGTGTTTGGAGCCATGTAGCATGTTATGTACTGGACGAAATATAACAAAATTTGGTCACCATACACATTAAGGTATACGGTTTCGATTTATCAAGAAAAAAGAATTAGTACCAAAAACGCCGATAGGGGAAATCCTGGCGCTGCGATCGAAAACTTTATTATGAAATTTGCTTATATAGGTATTTTGTGACATGACATCGAAGATAAAATGAGGGGTTGCTGGAATTTAAGTCATTCTCCCAGAATTCGCCCGTCGATGGCGTCATTACGCCTTATTACGCCGTCATTGCTTTATTAGTCAAGCTTTTTTATCAGCGAGACGAAAATGCCAGTGTTGTTCTTCGTGAATATCGGCGGTTAAAACAGTTACGTAGATGACCTATGCCATAACTAACTTATGAAGAATGGTTGAAGGATTTGAAACAACAGGAATTCTTGGTGTGCAACCAGGCCGAGGGCGTAAAGTTATAAAGCAGGAACAAGTTGAAGAAGTTGCAACTGCCGTTATAGATTAGGGGAGAGCTAATAAGCAGGGTACCAGCAATGCACGGACAACATCACGACAAACAGATATCCCATTCTCAACGATGTAGAAGGTATTGCGTAAGATCCTGAAATTTTACCCGTATAAGATAACACCTATTAACTGATAACACTGATCTGAATCTCGGTAATTTCTAGTTGTGGGACTACTTGAAAGGCTTTGTGTATCAAGGGCATGATCCTGGCATTCCTACTTTAAAAGATCAAATAACGTTACATGTCAGACGAAAAATTGCCGATATTCTGCGAGCCATCGTCGAAAACCTCGTGTACCACATGCAATTACTGGAACATTAAGTTGGTGGTCACCTTGAGCCAAATTTGTAAGTTGCTATAATAAAAGTTTTTCATTGGTATTTGGTGAGTTGCTATTTACTGTTTCCATTGGCAGTTATATATTCTTTTTTCACACATTATGCGCTTACAGTGCTAGGATTTCCCCTATCGACATTTTTTGGTGCTAATTTTTTTCTTGATAAATCAAAACCACATACTTTAATGTGTATAGTGGCCAGAGGTTGTTATATTTTGTCCAGTACATAACACGCTACAGTGCTCCAAACACCTCCTGTTATTTCTTGATCACCCTGTATGTTTCGAGGATCAAAAAAGGTTGGTAGAATTAAATTACAGTCGGAAGAGAAGATTTTTACGGTTATATAATAAATAAAGACAACTAAATTTATATATTTCGTTTTATGATAATAATTTCCAAACTTTTTGATCACCGTAGTATTTTATAATTTCTTCTAAACTATTCGGTAAAACATGTATAATAATAAAACCTTTTCCTTTAGGTTACGAATAATTCATTTAGATAAGTGCTGTGTTTCGCAACACTACTCAGTCGCAATGAACATAAATAAGGCTCTTGGTCAACAGCAATGAATGAGGAGTACCGTTTGTTGACTGTTAGGAATGAGGGCCCAACAGACATAAATCTTCCGAACTGAGGAAGAAAGGCTCGCCTCTCAATGATTTATAGGAACAGGCTTCTCAATAGGTGGTTCTACCATTCATAAAATATTGGGAACAAAATAAAAGAAAGATATCGCAAACAAGTTTGAGCCACTGAAGAAAATGTGAGGAAGACCGGGCTCCCATTGGGATGGCAGTCTTACATTGTTCCGTCTCAAATAACTGTCATGTATTCTTCCCCGGAAAAAAAATTGCTCGGTTATGTAATTTACAAGCAAAATACTTATGATTTGTTTTGTTCAGGGATTTTTTTATTATCAGAGAGCCTGTAACTTGTTAAGAATTGCATTAAATTATATTTAAAGGTACAGCATGGGTTAGATATAAAATGGATGAAATTTCTTTATTATTTGAAACTAAACAAAGCTGCACTGTTAAAAAAACGATAAAAACAAAACAAAAAAAGTTTTGAATTAATTATATTGACGTCTTTGATCGAAGCAACACAGGGATAATTTGGGAAAATATCGTGTTCAGAACAGTCATTAGAAGACAAAGACGGCACTTGAGACATTCCTTTTTCAAGCAAGCGTTTGATCTTCTTTATCAAATTTAACGGTCCCACGGGGGGGCACCTCGTAATTGAAAGTGATAAGCATCCGTCTTGGTGATTGGTTTTTGCCATCCTGGTGTGTACACAAAAAGGTTTGGGTCTGGCTCCTCCCAACGATGACGGGACGTACTTCCTTAGGGGAGGGTTGTACCGTGGCTGGTCAATGGCCCTTTTAGGACTCAGCCACAGTTCTCGCCAGTGTTGATGTTAGTTCGGTCATTCAGATTTTTTCGCGTGCTTTCAGGCGGGTAAGAGTAGCCAGTTTGTGATTATCAAATTTGACTTATCAGAGACTCTTAACCATGACAGATTTTCAGTAGAATCATCTTCTCAACTTAGGCGAAACCTTACCGCTAGGTCTATAAATGAAATGAAATGCTTGTAAGTTTTACGCTTAGCTGTCATAACATCACAAAAGAATAAAAATCTCAAAATATTAATTTTTAAGGGGATCTGGAGGAGGGGGTAAGAAAGTTCCTTCTCCTTTTTTAGTGCAACTTGAAAATGAAATCTGCTATCACTTTCGGTCACAAGTGGAACTTCTTCTTTTTATTAAATAAAATCCAGCGATGGCCTGATAGTACAGTTGTATTTTAGGAACCGAAAACTGAAGTTTCGAAACCCAATTCTACGAACGACATGAGGAATATGTAGGCAGGTATACTTTAAATTTGACATCAAGCATCCTCCTGCTAGTGTGGTTTGGATACACACTAGGTCTCATCCTGGTCAACTAAGCATATTTAAAAATTACGTATTCTATTCTAAAGTATCCATCGTGATGCTGAAAAGCAACATTAAATTATCTAAGCAACAAATCTAGAAATAGAACTTCGAATAATATGATAATAAAGGAAAGGGATAGTAAATGCTCAATATCAGGAGCATTGAATTAAAGATTCCTCCCAATGAATTTGGCGTTGCTGGCCTGATCTGTTTTGGATTCTGTCAGTTTGGCGCATGTGCTTTCCTTTTTTTCTCCTCAATTTCAAAGCTGGCTTTTGCTGTCTTGATTTGTTTTTCATCGCTTTTTCTCTGTAACGTTAATTTGATTCTGACTTACTTTTCACATTGCCCTGGAATATGTTCATCTGCTTTAATTCACATTTGTTTTCTTCTGTTAGAAATCGCTTATATTATTCATTCATATTCTTCTAAAATTCAGTTTAGATAATTACAATAAGGTTTGAGCTACTTAAAGGTATTTTGATTGTATTCTCTTGTAGAATAACTTTTGCTCATTTCTAATTTGAAGAGCTTGAATATAGATGAAAAATTAATTATTTAACAACAAATATCCATATTTTCCCCATGAGAATTGTCGAAAGGCAATCGATTGAACAATTTTCCTGTTTGAAGTTTCTTATTCAGATCTGCTAGGCTGGATAGTGAAACACCATACTAAATGAAATGCTTTCTCACAAAGATTACTCTGAAATAACAGTCCTTTGAGAATGTTAATTTGCTTGCTGTTATACTAGTTTTATGGTTAGAAATCGCTTATCGGCAAGACTATTCATTAATATTCTTCTAAAATTCAGTTCAGATAATTGCAATAAGGTTTGAGCTATTAAAAGGTATTTTGATTATATTCTCTTATAGAATAACTTTTCCTCATTTCTAATTTGAAGAGCTTGAATATAGATGAAAAATTAATTATTTAACAACAAATATCCATATTTCCCCATGAGAATTGTCGAAAGGCAATCGATTGAACAATTTTCCTGTTTGAAGTTTCTTATTCAGATCTGCTAGGCTGGATAGTGAAACACCATACTAAATGAAATGCTTTCTCACAAAGATTACTCTGAAATAACAGTCCTTTGAGAATGTTAATTTGCTTGCTGTTATAGTAGTTTTATGGTTAGAAATCGCTTATCGGCAAGACTATTCATTAATATTCTTCTAAAATTCAGTTCAGATAATTGCAATAAGGTTTGAGCTATTAAAAGGTATTTTGATTATATTCTCTTATAGAATAACTTTTCCTCATTTCTAATTTGAAGAGCTTGAATATAGATGAAAAATTAATTATTTAACAACAAATATCCATATTTTCCCCATGAGAATTGTCGAAAGGCAATCGATTGAACAATTTTCCTGTTTGAAGTTTCTTATTCAGATCTGCTAGGCTGGATAGTGAAACACCATACTAAATGAAATGCTTTCTCACAAAGATTACTCTGAAATAACAGTCCTTTGAGAATGTTAATTTGCTTGCTGTTATACTAGTTTTATGGTTAGAAATCGCTTATCGGCAAGACTATTCATTAATATTCTTCTAAAATTCAGTTCAGATAATTGCAATAAGGTTTGAGCTATTAAAAGGTATTTTGATTATATTCTCTTATAGAATAACTTTTCCTCATTTCTAATTTGAAGAGCTTGAATATAGATGAAAAATTAATTATTTAACAACAAATATCCATATTTCCCCATGAGAATTGTCGAAAGGCAATCGATTGAACAATTTTCCTGTTTGAAGTTTCTTATTCAGATCTGCTAGGTTGGATAGTAAAACACCATACTAAATGAAATGCTTTGTCACAAAGATTACTCTGAAATAACAGTCCTTTGAGAATGTTAATTTGCTTGCTGTTATACTAGTTTTATGGTTAGAAATCGCTTATCGGCAAGACTATTCTTTAATATTCTTCTAAAATTCAGTTCAGATAATTGCAATAAGGTTTGAGCTATTAAAAGGTATTTTGATTGTATTCTCTTGTAGAATAATTTTTGCTCATTTCTAATTTGATGAGCTTGAATATAGATGAAAATTTAATTACTTAACAACAGCAAATATCTATATTTTTGCCATGCGAATTGTCGAAAGGCAATCGATTGAACAATTTTACAGTTTGAAGTTTCTTATTCAGATCTGCTAGGTTGGATTGTGAAACCCCATACTAAATGAAATGCTTTGTCACAAAGATTACTCTGAAATAACAGTCCTTTGGGAATGTAATTTTGTTTGCTGTTATACTAGTTTTATGTTTATTTTACATGGCCAGCGAGTTATAGTTAAATTTTTGCAATCTATAGCTAGAATTTGGCGCAGATTACCAAATTCTAGAAACCTTAGTGATGGTTGTTGGCGACAAAATGGAATAATGCCAACTCTTTAGCTTGGTGACGTTTGGAATTCCAATTAAAGGAGAAGTGGAAATTTTTGAATCATCAAATATAAATGGGATAAATGCCAATTGTCGTAGCTGTTAGATGAGAATTTTGTTGGTTAATATGTCGTTTTAAAACTTTTGTAATGAATTCAAAAGCTAAGTTAATCCATTGAAGTGTTTTATTCCTTTTGATGACTGACATCAAAAATGGTCAAACATTTGAAATTCTATAGAAATATTTAATACTTTGAAATTCAATCAAAAATATTCTTAAATAATAATTGAAGCAAGAAGGATTTTTTCCGTTTATTCGAGTGCCCTCATAGAATTCTTTAGTAAATACAAAACTCATGATAAGTATGACATTAATAACAAAAAAGAAAATTACACTATGACTTAAAACTAACTGTTGTTATAAACGCCTAAAAACACATAATTTACATAAAATAAATGAAATTTGTAGTTTACAAATCAGCAAATGAACATTACCTCCATGAAATCAGTGAAAATGTTTCGCTCACATCTTTAGTGAATCTGTTTCCATAATTTGACTCAGTGAAGAAAGTTCAGCATAAATTTGAGATCTTTTCCCTTTGAACCACTGATTCAAAAAATTAATAGAGATCTATAATTTTGGTGATAAAACCATCTCTCTCTAGATATAATGTTAACGTACATGGCACAAAAATCGTTCTTATTCCATATTGCCAAATAGCAACAATCAAATGTAAACAAATCACATTATATATGATTTGTGCAATAATTATGAATTATACGAACATTTCAGTAATTATAGTACAGTAATTCAACATAGCCTCATTGTACGTTGTTATTACTGTACTAAATTCAACGCTGCGCTAATAAATGGAGCTGAAAGTATTACTAGAAATGCTCTGGATAGGACTCATCAAAAATTCTATTCACTCAGAGGAAAGAAGATGTAAAGAAATCAAGAAATAGGCAAGAAACGAAGTTTGATCTGGCGTGAAAATAGGTTTTATCATTTCCAGATGAGTAATAGCTATGATTTATCTATAGATATTGATGACCACATCTTCCGAAACTATTATTCCACAAAAGTGGTTTTCACAAAATCTTAAAATTCAAAAAGTTATCTTTTTTATGATTTCAATTCCATTTCTGTACTATGTTTTCTTTATTTTTAAAGAGATCGTTCGATGTAATACACAGTTTGTAACAATTTTTTGTGTTACAAAACAATGCCATTACGTTTATAAGCTATTGCGTTTATATGCAAGTGAAATGCAAACCGAAGCAGATTTAGACCTTCGGCAGATTTGGTTTAAAATTTGACAAGAATCAATATTTTAGATGCTGAACTCATGTACCAAATTTTTATCTAACAAGCTCTTTATGTTTTATTGTTATAGAATTCATTTGTACTCTAACACCCAGTCAGGTAGACTTCCTTTGAATTTATTTCATTCAAAATTTAATAGAAATCTACAAATCCAATCTATATACCGAATTTCATTCATCTAGCTTAAAGCGGTTTTGCGTTATCGTGCTCATACGCAGGCAGGCACAATACTAAAAATGTGTTTTTCGAACTCAGGGAGATCTGAAACGTAGAGTTTCGTCAAAATTTTGAATTCGAATTTTTTTATCGTTTGCAATATTTTCTCTATATTTCTTATATATATAAAAAAAAAAATCTATTATTTTGAAATTTTAAATACACCAAGCGGTTCAATTTTTAATTTTTAAATTTTTTTCGTTTTTGTTATTTGAAATTGCATAATATTTTAAAATTTTTCGCAAGTGTTAATTTTCTGGAAATATTTTAACCCTTTTTAGGGCCGTGGGAAGTATGCCTCCCACCAAATTTATCTATCTTTGTATGAAATTATGTAGGTTGGCATAAGTTCTTTTTAGTAAGTTAGAATTTTAGATGCTTCAGTTCTTTATCTCAGACAAAATGATGTGTCTTGATTGTTACTTAATTATTAATTTACAAAATTAATTAATTAATCAAATTAAATTTATCTAATATGCTAAATGAATCCCTTTTCTTATTCTAATTTCAAGCCTAAAATATTTTAACATAATATGACTAGAAAAAAATGGCCCTTTAAAGGGTTAACGTATATGTATTGAGCTGTCATTAGAATGTTGTCTTTTCCTGATCTAAAAATGACTTTTAATTGTCTAAAAGAAGTAAAAAAGTAAAATTCTTAAGAAGATTTATTTTAATGTGTAAGAGGAACCCTTATTGTAAGTTTCATAAATTTTTGTCAATAATTAAAGCGCTTGGAGCATTTTAGATACATTTAAATCCGAGAAAAAAAAACCTGTCACTTCGAGAAAAACACTCCTTTGAATCCATTAACCATTCACTTTATTTAATAATATATGTTTTAAGGCTATTTTACTTTCATGCATTTTCATATTTTGATGATTTGTTGCTCATTTCAATGTCCACCATCCTCTTAAATCATTATTGCTGGTTTCAAAAATTAACACAAAATACTCAGGTAAAATCTAGCTTTCTTCATGTCATGCTGGCTTAAAAACGATCCTTGAAGGAACAGAAGACTTTAATTTTTCTATTTGCTTTCTATACATTATTTTTATTATAAGAATTTTACGGAATAATGTTAATTTGATGATTGACCTTTGGTAAAATTAATGATTTTTTTTGCCAGATTAATGCGTGCATGTTACCTAGGTATACGCCCATCCCAAGGGAATAGAAATGTAAATGATGGCAATTATTGCTACAGAAAGAAATCCGTGAATTTATTACAAAATAACAACCAAATCTTTAGTGTTTCCGAGCTGAAAGAAATATTAATCTAGTTCTTTTTTACATGATTGTTTCTATAAAATACATTATGTAATAATTTACTGATATTTTAATTAATTATAATGTTTAATAATATTTGAGATCATCTGGGACAGAGTTGACATCTTTCAGCAAATTTTAAAACCGTTATTTAAACTGCATAATATTTTAAAATAAAATAAATTTCAATCGTGAAATGAATCTTCTAATTTACTAGGTTTGTTTGATAGTTTATTTTAAGAACTTTCTGCATTTTGTTAGAAATACATAGATTTTTTGGTTTCTTTTTTAGTACTTTTATTTTACTTGATCTTTTTCATGTTTGCAAAGATAATAGCATCCCAAATTGACTACCATGACCCACTTTAAGGCACACAGATAAATGACGGTCCACCGCGACAGCAACATTGGTGGAAACTGACTGAGTCCTAAAGGCCATCACCGGTCACGGTACAACCCTTTTCGTGAGAAGTACATTCCGTTATCGATAGGAGGTAGCCAATCGCCATCTTTTTTTGTATCCACCAGGGTGGCGAGAACCAACCACTAAATCAGAAGCTTCCCATCCTCATTTTTTAAGTGACCTTCATTTTGATGTTAGTTACAGCTTTGCATCATGTTGGTCAATTTTGCATTCACTTTCTAAAATATTAGAGTAATTAAATTTTTTATGCTTGAGTATTTTTGATAGCAATATTCTATTTCAATATTTTCAGAACCTAATTATCAATAAATGGAGTACTCTAAATAAATTTTGATTTCATATGAATGACATAACCTTATAGTGAATTTGGGGGGAAAAATTGACTTGAAAAATCCATAATATTCTTACTTAGGAATTATAAATAAAAGTTAAAAAACGGAAAATAGTTAAAAAAAGTTCTGCTGATGTTCTCTTTTAATAGTAGGTTTCAAAGACCTTTTTGTACTAGATGTACTAGTTACCCTTGGCCCTGTCTATGTAACCAGAGTAAACGGAACGCCCATCAATGTGACAGCAAAGAGGCGGGAATTTAGATGGAATCATCTCCAGCCACTGTACGCTCTTTTTTGTAAGAGGTATGTCCCGTCATTGGAGCGGGGAAAACTCGCCCCGACAGCATTGTTATGTCCATCAGAAAAGCGGGAACCACCGAAATGTAAACTTCTAATAACTATATCTGAGTCTATTAGCGAGGGAACTTATTATGGTAACCACAAATGAGCATTCCCGACATATCTTTCTTATGCCCGAAATTTTGAATTCCGTGCATAATCTTCGGACGATGTATGAAAATAGAAATTTGTAAAGCAAACACTGGGAGAGTTTCTGAATATATTACATTATATTTGCAATGATCAAGTTTTCGTTCTAAATTTTTTCATTCAAGAGATAAACAATGAAAAAAAAATGAAGATTTTGTTTAATTTGTATTGAGTTATAAAATATTCAAACGTATTAAACCGAACTTAATATGGGCAATTCGTAAAGTGTTAGATCTTAATAAAAAGTCAGTTGATTTACCCCATTAGAGATGCAAATGAGTGAAATATTCCAACGATCAACTTTTATGTTTGATGTAAATACTAATGTTTTAATAATAAATAATTTAAGATGAAATTATATTTTTGATGTATTATAATTTAGGGAAACAGGTTATATTGTTGCAGTCAAGAGACAAGTAAATCTTCAAAAGAAAATCAGCATTTTTAAGTCATTTTGCTGCAACAGGGCAGTTTATGTTAATGACGTTTAAATTGTTGTTTTCCGTGAAGGTGGTAATTGTCGCGACATGAAAAATGCATGACTGTACTCTTCTAAACGTTGTCATATATCTTTGTAAAATTTTCTCTAGATGTCGTTGTCTTATTACTCCAAAATACTACTGTCAGAAAGAAGAATTACTACGAAGACTGCATGACCGAGACCATCAGTTGCAAAAATTAATTCTGTTCGCGTCTATCTCAGCTTTCTCATCTGAACTGTATCTGTTTTGAATTGGAGAGTTCTAACGTAGGTAGTTCAAGGTTATAATGAACTAGATAACTGCTTTCGCAATTTTAACATAGAAATTATACAAAAAAAAAATTGACAGTAGATTTCGGATTATAATAACGGAATAATAATCTAGTGGGGTTGAAGATTATTTTTCGTCTTTATTTGTTTCATTGAAAATATTTTGACTCAAAACTCTGTTCGCGTCCATCTCAGCTTTCTCATCTGAACTCTGTCTATTTTGAATTGGAGAGTTCTAACGTAGGTAGTTCAAGGTTACAATGAACTAGATAACTGCTTTCGCAATTTTAACATAGAAATTATACAAAAAAAAAATTGACAGTAGATTTCGGATTATAATAGCTGAATAATAATCTAGTGGGGTTGAAGATTATTTTTCGTCTTTATTTGTTTCATTGAAAATATTTTGACTCAAAACTCTGTTCGCGTCCATCTCAGCTTTCTCATCTGAACTCTGTCTATTTTGAATTGGAGAGTTCTAACGTAGGTAGTTCAAGGTTACAATGAACTAGATAACTGCTTTCGCAATTTTAACATAGAAATTATACAAAAAAATTGACAGTAGATTTCGGATTATAATAACCGAATAATAATCTAGTGGGGTTGAAGATTATTTTTCGTCTTTATTTGTTTCATTGAAAATATTTTGACTCAAAACTCTGTTCGCGTCCATCTCAGCTTTCTCATCTGAACTGTATCTGTTTTGAATTGGAGAGTTCTAACGTAGATAGTTCAAGGTTATAATGAACTAGATAACTGCTTTCGCAATTTTAACACAGAAATTGTACAAAAAAATGGACAGTAGATTTCAGATTATAATAACTGAATAATAATCTAGTGGGGTTGAAGATTATTTTTCGTCTTTATTTGTTTCATTGAAAATATTTTGACTCAAAACTCTGTTCGCGTAAATCTCAGCTTTCTCATCTGAACTGTGTCTATTTTGAATTGGAGAGTTCTAACGTAGGTAGTTCAAGGTTACAATGAACTAGATAACTGCTTTCGCAATTTTAACATAGAAATTATACAAAAAAATTGACAGTAGATTTCGGATTATAATAACCGAATAATAATCTAGTGGGGTTGAAGATTATTTTTCGTCTTTATTTGTTTCATTGAAAATATTTTGACTCAAAACTGTGTTCGCGTCCATCTCAGCTTTCTCATCTGAACTGTGTCTATTTTGAATTGGAGAGTTCTAACGTAGGTAGTTCAAGGTTACAATGAACTAGATAACTGCTTTCGCAATTTTAACATAGAAATTATACAAAAAAATTGACAGTAGATTTCAGATTATAATAACTGAATAATAATCTAGTGGGGTTGAAGATTATTTTTCGTCTTTATTTGTTTCATTGAAAATATTTTGACTCAAAACTCTGTTCGCGTCCATCTCAGCTTTCTCATCTGAACTGTATCTGTTTTGAATTGGAGAGTTCTAACGTAGGTAGTTCAAGGTTATAATGAACTAGATAACTGCTTTCGCAATTTTAACATAGAAATTATACAAAAAAAATTGACAGTAGATTTCGGATTATAATAACTGAATAATAATCTCGTGGGGTTGAAGATTAGTTTTCGCATTTATTTATTTCATTGAAAATATTTAGACTCAAAACTCTGAAAATGAGTGGTGGTAGGTTTACCAAGAAGTAATATAACTTAAACGAAAGTGAATGCTCTGGTGATTCTTCTGAATCTTCTAATCATCTTGAATGCAATTAAAAGCTTTAAATGATCATATTACTTTAAGATACAAGACGCAATCTTGAAATTTAATCAAAACGGGAATTTGGAGAATAATTGGAAGGTCTTTTCCTCATCCTTTCAAACAATTCAAAGAAATTTGATCGGTTTCGACTACTTGTGATTTTAACAATTATTGCTTTCCATCAGTAGTACAGTAGACTCCCGATTATCCGCGGGCGGGTTATCCGCGCCTGCCACACAAAGTTTTTTTTTTTTTTTTTTTGACTGATTTCTTCAAAAAGGTGCAGTTTTTCAGTTATGCTTTTGTAATTGCATAATACATTAAAGTATTAAAACAGTACATATGTATTAATTTTTCTGTGTATCCTTGACGCCTCTCGTAAGTACTAAGCACTTTTCTCGTTTCCTTAACAAAAGGCATTTTAGGTTAGTTTTGAGTGATATACTAAAATATTAAGCGTTAGTTAAACATTTCCTGTTGTTTATTTTACGTTTTATTGTACATAAAACGATTTTTCAAAGTTGGAATGACTGTTTTCTCTTTCGCTATACTCGTTTTTAGCTTTTTTTTGGATTATCCGCGATTTTTGTTATCCGCGGCGGCCGCGCCACCCAATTCCGCGGATAATCGGGTGGGTACCGTATTATGATCAGTGATGGCACATACGGAGAC
Source organism: Argiope bruennichi (assembly GCF_947563725.1). Lineage (NCBI taxonomy): Eukaryota > Metazoa > Arthropoda > Arachnida > Araneae > Araneidae > Argiope > Argiope bruennichi. The sequence goes on from NC_079163.1 coordinate 21,334,391, forward strand.
GTTGTGAGAGAGTAGATTTAAACTATCTATAGGTTTATTAGAAATACCAAACCTGAGATATGCTAGGGGTAGTTGAGGGAAGATGTGGTTGATGTGGTTACGCAAGAGGTGGACTCTAATGAATTAGTGATTCGACTTTTGTACCAGTTAATATCGTTACTGATGCAGTATATGCACTGAATTTAAGGAAAAACTTAAAAATATACTAAGTAGATACAATTTCTATTTTGGGACATTTCTCATTACAAAGTTCGCGTACTCATGATATTACCAATTATTGCTTTCCATCAGTAGCATTGTGATTCAAGGACCGTACATGATGGTAATATTGTGGGAGAAACAGAAAAAAACTATATACAGGCTTATTAGAAATCCCAAATATGAGATATGTTAGGTGTAGTTGATGCAAGATATGGTTACGCAAGAGGTAGTTTCTAATGAATTAGTGACTCGACTGTTGTACCAGGTAACATCATTAGTGTTGCAGTATCTGTACCGAATTTAAGGAAAGAGTTAAAAATATACTAAGTAGATACAGTTTCTATTTCGGGATATTTATCATTATGTAGTTAGACAACTCGTGATTTTATCAATTATAGCTGTCCATTAGTAGAATTGTGATCAGGTATCGTACAAGGCAGTCACATTTTGAGAGAGACGGATTCCCAAACATAGGATTAAGCTAGGGTGTGGTTGATACAAAATGTCATTACGAGAGAGGAACACTGTAAAGAATTAGTGACCCAACTATTGTATTTATTAGTCTTTACTGTTGTACTCAATATCTTTACTGTTGCAGTAATTGTACCCAATTTAAGGAAAAAGTTAAAAATATACTAAGTAAATACAGTTTCTAACTTGGGATATTTATTATTACAAAGTTCTTGAAAGAAAGTTTTGATTTATTGAACAAGCAATTCCGACTATGATTTTTTTTATTTCTTTGTGTAATTAATGCCATCTCTCAATCCGAAAATAATCAGCATAATAACATTTAATATCTTTTTCTTCGTTTTTATATTTTGCTTTTCTTAATGTTCTTATTGAGATTTAAATTTATTTAAATTCAAATGATTATTAAGATTTCAATTATCTGGATGCTCTTGTACTATCCTTTTTTAAAGAGCCATGAGTATAAATTGTTACCAGCCAAGCCTTTCCTTTTTAAAAAATTTAAACGTGGAAATTGAAAGATTTGTATATTATATTAGAAAATATAGATTCGAATGAACATAATCCTATTTAAACTCATAATGAAGCGGTATTCTTTATAAGAAATTGTATTATTATTTTGTCTCCATTTTATTAATCCTTTCGGCCCTGATGAGCATAAACAAACAGGAGATCATCCCTATTGGTTAAATAAATCCTTTCTTTACATGTGTTATGAGATGGAATTTAAAATTTTAATCTTGAAAACGTCGAAGTGATAGGGTTAAAACCGTGACTTATAAATTGAAATAATTTTTGGTTTACCATAACAGTCAGAAGAGTTGAAGTTAAGCAAATTCATTTCGGGAATTTAAAGAAATTACAAAATGAGAAAATTTCTGAACATATTTTAAAAGTATTACAGCGGAAAATAAAAACTATACTCGATATTAAAAAAAGGTATTATAACCGAATTTAAGAATTCTTGGTTAGTTTCTAAGTTTTTTTATTTTGATTTTTTTTAACTTTAAAAGTACGACTTTAATACAAGATATTTTCTTTCATAAGAAATTAATTATTATTCCATTTTAATTGTGTTTTCTTTTGTAGAAATTAATTATGGTTTGCTACCAATATCATACTTAGATATTACTTTAAAGTATATTTTTCTTTGATGATATTTCAATGCAGTAAATAAGAAATTTAATTCTTTGGAATCAGTTTCACAGAGTCATGTATGAAGGTTTAAAAGAATTTTTATTTGGGTTTCTTTTGAAATTCTTCATCCAATCTACATAGAAAAAAATGCTTAAATAATTCAATTTATTATAAGACAGGCATTTGGCTCTAGTTTCACATTGATACTTGTATTTGATGTTTTTTTAAAGATGTTTGAAACTGCCATCTTGAATATGGTCATATTTTTGATTTTCAGCTAGATATACCAGTAAAAATTCTGCAACTACTGATTCCATTCTATTTTCTAAAGAATTTATTACATATCGCCCCATCTGAAATACTCTTAATGTTTTTTACATTTATTTTAACAAAAGAAAAGGTCATGGAATACTGGAGTTGTGCCAGTAGTTTAAATTGCCATTGAGTCATTTTAGAATGAACTTTATAGTTGTTGGATCATTAAAACGTTCGCTGCGATGGTTTATGTCTGTGATTCGAACCATCTATCTAATTATATGACCATTTCTTTGCCAGCTATATGACCGCTTCTTAAATGTTGTAGAGAAGGAGTTATTTAATTCGATAATAGGTATGAATCATATGAGAATCTCGCATCCCCATCTACCACGTGCTAATTCCTGAGTTCGCCAATGCTCAGTTTCGGAACATTTGAATTTTTAACTCTTAATATCTGGAAAACTGAGCTACTCGCGACGGTTTTTTGTTGTAAAATCGTGTTTCTTTCGGAGAAAATATTCCTAATCACATATTTGTTTCATATGAATATTTTTCAATCTTACATATGAATCGGTCCTTAAAATAAAAAAGATCATTCACTTTGTTTAACATGTTATTCGAAACAATCTGCTGTATTTTACAGTGTATCTATCATTACTTATATTTTTTAACTTATGCTCAGTTCTATCAAGGTGAAATCGGGTCCGAAAAGGCGCTATATGATATTGTCAGCATGAGAGAAGATAGAAAAATTTAGTTTAGTTATATTAACATCCCATTGTAAAGCAACACTAGTGCTGTTTTGGGACGGACCTCGCAATTTTGAACCACGGTCAGATGACGAGGACGACACCTCAGTTGGCACCCACCTCTCCACACCACACCAGCGGGAGGACGTTTGGCCCTGACGGATTTGACGTGCAACAGACCCCCTTACAGGACAGTTCTTCAGTGGAATCAGGTCTCGAGCCTGAGGTCCTACGGCACCCGAGCCGAGACCTTACCACTAGGCCACCGTGGCCGTTGAGTTTTTTTTTTTTTTTTTTTTTTTGTGTGTGTGTGTGTGTAAAATCGCATTTTTCGGGAAAGACACCGATACAAATAAACTTAAAAAACCAAATATTAAATATAAATAAATAAGTAAAAAGATGAAGTAAAGAGGGCGGCTCGAATCGAGAGCCTTCAATATATTCACCATTTATGTTGTTCTGGCCACTATACTTCACACTTCAAACCGGAAGGTGAATATACTTATTCTAATAGTTAATAATATTTTTTTTATTGTGTGTAAAATCGCGCTTTTTCAAGAAAGACACCTATATAAATAAACTTAAAAAGCAAAACCTTATCTAAATATAAAATTTGATCCAAATGGTTAGAGCTCTTTCCGAGATACATGAAATAAATTTATACATATACAAGAATTGATAGTTTAAAGTTGTAAGATAAATGATTTAATTTCTATATCATAAATGTAATTAGTTATTTTATTTTGGTGGGGGTTAAAATGTTTAAATATTTTTGAAACGTGAACATTTTTCTGTGCATTAAGGATATCTGGGTGTCTTTTGCAAAAGGTTCCTGGCAGAATCTTGATATTAAGTATTTCTAAATGGTATAATATTTGTTTTCGTCGGATGTATCACCTTATTATTTACTCTCTTGATTCTTATATTATGAAATTATAAAGATGGTGTTATATTGTAACATGTGGTGTGTATGATTGTGTGGTATGTCCCCATTGAAAATAATTGCCCTTAATAGACAAGTAGACTTTGCTATTGGCAGAGGAAGTTGAACCTTGCGTGATGTGTTGAAGAAACCACAGTTTAAATTTATCCTTCAAATGCTAAAAATATAATATGATGATGATGTCGCGTCCACTTAAAACGGAAAGGGGGTGCAGGAGCTTATGAGGGTACAGACCTCTGAGCAGCTGAGGGCAGAAGTCTCACTTTTAGCTTATAGGAAGATAACACACATATTTTCTTGCAAAACTCCTTTTTACAGGGCGGCCGTTTCACACACTTTACAGATAGAATACAGGGTTGAGAACATCCATGCCTGAACTAGGAATCGAACCCAAGATGCCCAGATCACGGGGAAGACGCGCTATCCCTAGGCCAGGAGGCCGTCCAAAATATAATATGTATCATTTTAAAGAAAATAAAAAAAAAAAAGGATTGAAAAATCTTTGGTTCTGAATTTTTTCGCTTTATGAATGTTGTATTTTGTAGAGTTAGCTTTTCTTTTTCGCATGAAGATTAAATAGATCTGACTTTTTCCTCTTTCTTTTTATATATTTTACAGTTATTTTTAAAATAAAGAGTTAACTTTTACAGTTAAATTTATAGAAATAACTAAAAATTCTTGGGGACTTTCTACATCGAGATTATGCACTTGATTATTTGGCCATTAAATCCTTCCCAATTTTTTTCTACTCTTTTCCTATCTGAGAATTAAAGCAAAAATTGGGTTAGATGCAAACCAGTGTTCGAAATTGATGTCAGTTCTGATTTCATTTGAGAAATAATTTTCATACCCATTTTGAAACTAGGAAATTTAATAGTACAATGATATTAAAAAGACAAACTTGAATTTCCGATGACAGACAATAACCCGATTCTGTGTAATTGATCGCACTTTTGTTTTCCTTTGCGAAATAATTTTAATACTCTTTTTGAAACCAGAACATTTAAAAGTATAATGACATTGAAAATACAAATTGGAAATTCCAATGACAGACGATATTCTATTCCACACAATTGATCTCACTTTTGATTTCATTTGCGAAATAATTTTAATATACTTTTTGAAACTAGGGAATTAATTAGTATATTGACATTAAAGAAAATTCGAAAATCCCAATGACTGACAATAACCCAGTTCCAGATTTTAACGAGATATTGATCGGGCCATTTCAATTCTCATAACTATTTTCTTTCTCTTTTTTCCATTTGAATGTTTGAGGACCAAGCAATTCAGTTAGGTTCCAAAACTTTATTTTATTTTTTAGCTTTGTTTCTGTATCAATGCAGTTTTTAATTATTTATTTTGTAATTTCGAAATTAAATCTTATAACGACATTAAATAGACTCACCAGTAAGTTTTATCGATTAACAACACAATTTCTATTATTTCGACTACTCATAAATATATATTTTTTTTCTATTTAAATGCTTAAAGAGATAGAAATACAAAAAAAATCGAAAACCGAATTCAATTTCTTTTCTTCAGCTCTTTTTTTATTTAGGTAATACTTTTAATGTTTATTTTCAAATTAACCTTTTAAATCTTATATTGATTTCAAATGAATGGATTCTTTTCCTGTTTGTTAAAGAGACAGAAAAGCAGTTGGGATCCAAATCTAAACAGAATTCAGTTTCTTTTCTCTAGCACTTTTTTTTGTTTGTTTATGTTATATTTTTTATGTTTCTTTTCAAATTACTCTTACATTGACTTCAAATGGACGAATTATTTTCCTGTTTATTAAAGAGATAAAAATGCAGTTGCTAAATCTAAACAGAATGCAATTACTTTAACCCAGCATAATTTTTCATTTATATAATATTTTTTAATGTTTATTTCCAAATTACTCTTTTAAATATTATATTGACTTCAAATGGAGGAATACTTTTTCTGTTGATAAAGAGATAGAAATGCAGTTGCAGTTGTAATCAAAATCTAAACAGATTTCAAATTCTTTTCTACAACACTTTTTTTTTATTTATGTAATATTTTTATTTTCAAATTATTTTGTTAAATCATATATTGACTTTAAATGGACGAATAGAGAATTCTGATGGAAAAACAAAGCTCGGCTCTCCGATTTCGACGAGGTATTATTTATGTGGCCATTATAACTCCAATAATCTCATGGCGTTTTTTCCCATTCTCTCTCTTTTTTTTCTCTACTGAATCTTTAAAGAGGAAACAAACCTGTTGTGATCCAATGAAGGGGCCTGGAAGAGATCACCTCCAGACCACGTGGAGGTACAGGAAATGAAAAGTAGCCAAGCACATGTAGCAGTTTGTGTTGGAGTTGCTATAGAAACTGGGAGTGGTGACTTGAATGGTCCCAGCCCGAGTCTCTATTATTTGATAAGTGATGTGAACAGGAGAGTTCGCGCCGAGCGAACACTAACTTGCCATTATGGGCTAGCTACGAACTATTCTTTTTCTCGCCGTCCGATTCGAAAGGTAAGAAAACTTAGACGTGCCATCATCTTCTTTCATAGATTAAAACTTGCTTTCAGATCGGATAGAAACATCTCCCGCATTTCTCTGTATTTCTCACCGGTGATAAAAAGTTTTTTTTTTGTTTTCCTTTTTGTAGAAACACGCGTTCACTAGAAGGAGCCGTTAGTGTGTTTCGCTTTACTTGTATGTTCGGTTATGCTTACAAGAATGAGATGCTCAATTAACGTGCTCAACAAGTTTGTAAACAACTGAAAAATTTAATTTTTGTGATTGAAATAAAATTCGTTATACAAAGAAATAGTTAGCAGAAAGAATATTCTTCAGTTGATTTTTTTAAAAAAGAACTTATAAATACGAAATTAGAAAAAAAAAGTTTATGCATTCAGAAGTCATGGAATACATTCCACATATAATATATAAACATTTATAAATATTTTCTAAAAATATTCCTAGTATTATTATGAATTTATAACTATTTTTTTATATGATGGATTCGGAATCAATCAAGATTTGTTGCAAGAGAAACACGGAAGTTAATTTTTATTCTAAGTAACATTTATATTTATTTGCTGAAAATAATCTTTGCAACTGATTACTTCAATCGGATGATTGATACTGTATAAGCAAAATATATTAGAAGAGAAATACGGAAGTTAATTTCTATTCTTAGACAAATCTATAATTATCTATTGAAAATAACTTTTGTTGTATTATTTATTCGTGTTTGCATTTTTGGGTATTGATTCTGTATCAATGAACTGATATTATAGGATAAAAAACGATAGTTAATTTAAGTCTAGGAAACAACAAAAACAACAATAACAGACTATTGATACGATATAGTTAATTTAATAAAGAAAAATTATACCTCAATCCTTAATAGTCAGATCACTTAAAATTTTTGTATTATAAAATATTAAGATAAAAGTTTTGTGCTACGATTATTGTTAAAATATGTTTTAAATAATTCGCTATGACTTTGATTACATATGAATTAAATTTGAAGAAATGTTTTGACTGATATTGAAAATGAAACAAATCGAATAAATTTACATAGCTGAGAGTTGGAAATGAATGTGCAAACGATTCCGTAAGTTTTTCTGGAAGTAGCGTTCGTTTCAATATTATCAAAGCCATGCAAAAAAAGTTGTATAAAACCAAACTATTCTGAATTTCTTAAGGTTATTTTATTACTATTATTGCATAATAGTGAGAAACATCTAATTATATGCATATCGCTCTTCGAAATACCTATACTAGGAACTCATATAATTTCTGAAAATATTTATATATTAAATATTAAGCTTTGATTACCTTAATTCTTGGAAGAAGTATTTAAAAATATAATGTCTTAGAATTTATAATAATTAAAGAAATGTATATAAATTCAATTAATAATTATAATGATAAAAATATTAATAATATTATTTTTCCTATTCGTTTAGTTTTTAGGATATATTTACAATATTGTTATTGCTAATAGACTAACATAAGAAATGTTAAACTAGCATGCACTTTCATTAAACTATTTAAAATTTGAAGACATTTTCCTTGCATGGGATTATATTTAAAATGAATTTAATAGCTCAAAATAATTGCATTTGGAAAAAAGTAGCTGCATACAGATCAATTAGTTCTTTTTCAGATCACTTTTGTTTTTATAATTTCTGAACGAATAGCTTTGGAAAAATTAATTCTAATGTTTGCATGACAACGCGTTTTAATCATTGAAGTATCTTTGTTGATGACTGTTGCTGAAGTCTTTTCCATCCCTCTTTCTACTAAAATACTGTCAAAATAAAACAATAACTTTAATCACTTCAAAAATGTTTTTTTTTAATATAATATTTTTAAACCTTGTAAATAAATGGTTGAACTATTGCGTGCGGAATTCTATTAAGAAAAATTTTTTTAGGCAGTACATTTTAGTTTTAAAGCATACTGCTTTCGTTTGAAATAAGATTATGTATTTTAAAGTATTTAAATAGTTTTGATATTTTTAAAGATATTTATATTTAATTATAGGTATAATAATAAAATCAGAATGTGAAACTGAGATGTTTGAAAGCATTTAATTTCTCTGGATTCAACCTTTTCACAACACATTTGAGTATTTTTATTTTTAATTAAAGTGAAAGCTAATGTAATGTGTAGGTGTTTTGACTTCATTCTTCTAAAGGTTTAAGTATGTTTACGAAGAGGAATGTTCAAATAAGTTACTTACATTAAATATAAAGCTTATCATTAAAGACTTAGGTCGAAAGAGGATTATTTCGTTTCTCTTATATTACGCGTTAATGAGGAAAATGGAAGTTTATTAATTTAATAAGGCATAATGAAATATTTTTCAGTTTTGCTTAGAAAGTATTACAACGCCAAAGAAGAATAAAACATACATAATAAAATATATAATTTTCATGAAAATGAATTAATTTCAATGGACTGTTGGGCAAATGCCATGATACGCTCAACTTTCAAGAAGATTATTTTTAATAATTTTCTGATTTATAATTAGAAAATGTTACAATGCAAAAGTGAATAAAGTTGTTTCTTGAATTACTTATTTTTAGTGGAAGTTAATATTTGCTACAGAATATCTGTGTATCTACTGTATATCTGTACTGCATCGTTAAAAATGTTAAGAAAATTAATAAATATTGATTTATGTTCATAATTAGACAAAATACTTAAAAATGTAGAAAAAATGAAACTGTGAAAATTAAAATCATTTTAAAATTTAGCTAATACCAACTAACCATCTCTCTTATTTGCAAGTAGTTTAAAAGTTGATATTAGAATTCAATTTCAAAAGGTAATATTTTAGGTTTTAATTCATGAAACAATGTTGAAGTGAAGTTTGAAACATATCAATCTGACATCATTTTCAAGAAATGCAGTTCTGAGCAAGCAAACGATGTATGCTTTAATGCGGTGTGGTCATTTAAATAATTTAATAACAAAAGTTATCTGTAAAAACATGGTAAGACAATAAAATAGTCTTTTCGGAGAAATTATTAGAGAAGAAAAGATATTACTACTTTTCTTGTGCCCTATTGCCTTGCAATTTTCCCATTTTGAACAAGGTCACACAAAATTGGTAAATATTTCACTATGTCTAATGCTTTATATATTTTAATATTTCCTTTGAAAAGTAAATGTCACAAAATATAAAATGCAAATTTCTCTTAGAGATAATATTTGTCTATTTAACAACTTTTAACTCAATATGTCTCCGAAAAGAGTTCCCTTCAAATGAATAATATTTTTAATATTTTTTAATTTCATACTGAAAATTTCAATAATAATGCAAATTTTGTTGACAGTAGCTACTATGAATAAGATTTAAAAATTAAATTTAGCAGACTTTCTCAGTTTTTTCCTGATTTAAATATTTCTTTCAAGTCAGAGAATATCTTGTGAACTTGTATCAATATTAGGATTAGTTTTCGTATTATAGCTTGTCTACTGCTTATATTTTTATCACGAAACATTAAGAGTTATAATTGCGTGATGTTATATATATATATATATATATATATATAAAATTCATTTTAGGGAAATCAGATTGAAAATTTAAAAATAATCAGGTATATACTTTACAAATAGATGTCTTGATGTTTCTGTTTTAACAGTTGAAATTATTGTCATTTTTAATCATTACATTATTTTGTAATTTTACAATTTATAAAATCAGTTCTAAAACAGTATGCAACACTAAAAAAAATTTAGTTTTTTTAAAAAAAGTTTCTATTTTACAAAAAATGATTGGCTTAATATTTTTAAAATTGAGTGAAAAAAAATCGCTGGAGGAAAATTAAAACAACTGGAAACTTCTTTAGATTCAAATTATATGACAATCTGATTAATTTATTGTTAACTTGTTGAGCGAATCCAGTCATCTTTGAATGATAGAAATACCTGTTGATATATTACTATCTTACTACGGTTTACTTACGGTTCCAGTTTTAAAACTATTAAAAATATTCTTTTTTTTTAATCATACGCTTTGGAAGTTTAATCATACGCTTTGGAAGTCCGGTCATTTTAACATCATGTACGGGATACAAATGTTTCAGATTTACGTTGATTTTTCAACTACTGATACCATGTTTTGCCTCAGTTACTTTCAAAGATAAGAAATTAAACATATGCTTTAAATAAAGATTTTTCATAAATACTTTTCTTTTTAGCATTTTCCATACTCTTAAGTGAACATTTATATGACGAATGAAAAATTCATTAAGATATATCTTAAGGTGGCTGAACAGGAATTTTTTATCTTAATAGATTACCTTAGTCACTTTATCAATAGATTACCTTAGTCACTTTATCAATATATTACCTTAGTCACTTTATCAATAGATTACCTTAGTCACTTTATCAATAGATTACCTTAGTCACTTTATCAATAGATTACCTTAGTCACTTTGTCAATAGATTACTTAAGTATTTCTTGTCAACTATCTGAAGCTATTAGTCTCCCCTTTTTATCGCAACATTTACCTTAACTTAGATTAATGTCCTACTTAGAATCAACTCGAGGGTTAATTTAGGTTTCATAATTTTGAGTCCTGATCAAATGGCGAGAACGACACTTGAACAGGCTTTAGATAGATTTAACTCGAATGGAATTTATGGAATCGAGTTTCGCGTAGAAATACTATTTTTGGAGCCGAAATTCTGCCACATGGTCTCTAAAGCATTCCAATGATATGCTATAACACAATGATAAAAAGAAATTCAGAATGATGAGAATATCCTACAAATTAGATTCATAAGGAAAGGAAGTTCTGCTTATTTACAGGTTGAATAGTTTGCCATTCTCGTATGTAAAGGAAAAAAATAACCCACTGTTCAACACTCTGTAACATAACATTCTTCTGTAATATTCTCTGTAACATAACAAATCTTTTCTTCTGTACAGCACAATGTAATTCAAGCATTCCCAAAACTTGAGAAATAAATATGTTTTTTACATGAGCCATTTCAAAAAATTCATTTCCATTTATCAGCATAATTTTACTGATTTCAGTTCTTCGGATTTTTCACTTCAAGGAAGGTCCACATCAATTTCAGATATGTCATGATCCACTTTAAAGTTTCTCGAATAAAGTTTTGCAAGATGTGAATTAGCTCAAGAAATCAAAATTTGATTTAAAAATAAATTTATCAATGTTTAAAAAAATGAAAATGTATAGCTAATTCTGAAATTAGAAAATAATGTAATAAATGAACTGAAAAACATCATGATCAAAAAACGGATTCCTTGAGACGTTTTGATTTCTTTTAGCTGCATGTCTTATTAGAAGATCATGGATTGAGTTACAGAGCCAGAAAAAATTCTTTATGTGTTCCAGTCTGGTACAAATCCCGAAACAACTGTCCTTTAATAGCTGTAGTGAAGAAATTTGGAAATAAGCAACTTGCCAGATGATGTCATCTAAACATGTAAATCAGAGTCTTGAGACTATGCTAGTCAGTCTGGTCTTATAATTAGAGGACTGTGATTAGAGTTCCACAGCCAGAGAAGATTTTCAATGTGTTTCAGTCTGGTACAAATCACGAAACAGCTGTCCATTAATAGGTGTGATGAAAAAATTCAGAAAGAAACAACTCGCCAGATGATGTTATCTAAACTTGTAAATCAGAATCTCGAGACTATGCTGGTCAGTCTGATTTTGTGATTAGAAGATCACAATTAGAGTTACAGTGCCAGCATTGATTCGCTATGAGTACCAGCCTGGTACAAATCACGAAACAGTTGTCCTTTAATAAGTGTGGTGAAGAAATTTGGAAATAAGCAACTTGCTAGATGATGTCATCTAAACATATAAATCAGAATTTCAAGACTATGCTGGTCAATAAACGACTACGATCAGAGTTCCAGTGCCAACAATGATTCGTTATGCGTGTCATTCTGGTACAAATTGCAAAACAAACATCCTTTAATAAGGGTGGTGAAGAAATTTGAAAAGAAGTGGTTCGCCAGATGATACCATTTAAATATGGTTTAGAATGTTGAGGCTATGTCTAATTGTATTCGCTTCATTATTTTATTTATATAACTCTCATTTGCTTCACCTACTTATCCAAAATAATATACCACGCATGAAAGAATTCGTCTCATTAGCTCCAAAATAGAGAATTAATCAAACAAATGGAATCTTGGAACAGAGCGCTTAGTTGGGGAAAGTCACGATGCAAAAGACGTGTCGCAATGATGTTTTTTAAAAGCAATACACTTTCTACATGCCAAATCGATATCTTTCCAAATTGAGGTAATTTGGAACAAAAACTGATCAGCACGAAGGAAAAAATAGCGGATTTGTGTTTTGTTTTCTTATGTCCAAAGATTCGTCAAAAAATCTTTAAGTGAGTACAGTGGTTTTTTTTAAGGACAACACAGTATCATTTTATAAGAAAGTCTGGTAATAACCTTCCTTTCATTAGTAAGATGAAAAAAATTGTGACTAGGTACTTGATCAGATGTCACCTAACTAAGGATCAAAATTGCGAGATTATCCCTAATAGCTTTCAGCTAATTATCTCCCGAACAGAGTATTAAATAGATTAAACCTTCATGTATACGTCGCATTGATGTTCTCGTAATTTCAGGTAATTATGACCGAAACCTGATCGTCACGAAAGAGAAAGACGTGGATTTGCGTCTTATTTTCTGAAATACAAAATTTACTCGGAACAGCATCTTAATAAGCAAATTAAAATTTCATGTGTAATTAAATGTTTCATTAGAGCCTTATCGCGATGAGAAAGAAGTGTTTAAATTATGATTTTTGAAACTTAAAATAAAGCTAAAACTTGTTTAGAATGAAGCAGAAAGATGTGGACATAATCTTGTTACTTTCGTATATGATATCTGTCAGATAAATAGCAATCCAAAGCAAGTGCTGTCCAAAATTATTGTATTGATTTCAGCTTAGCGTTCAGAGATATATCAGGTTTTATTTGGCGATTTTTGTCAAATAAACGACCCATTTGAACTGTTTATTTTTTTCTTGGAAGTCTTGGGAAAATATATCGTCCACATACTATCGGAAACGCCGACGGTCAGCTCACAGGGAACTCCCGCGAGAGAGATGACCATTGGCCGGTTCTTTCCTCCCGGGGTTGTTGTGAGAGGCGATAAACGTCACTGGACTCGATCAATTGAAAAGAAAACATTTTATGTTGTATTAAGATAGAAATGAGCTAAATTTCAGATATCGAATTTTTTTCATGTTTGATAAAATTCGGAGTAGATCAAATCAACATTAAAAAATGTTATTTCACATAATGATGGTATTATCTATACACAATGCCATCATACTAAATTTTTTTGGTATAGAAAATAGGCCTAGTCCTCCAAAAGTAAATCTATGCGATTCAATAATTCATTTTATATTTAAAATACATGCAACAAAGCTCAAATTAATTATCTGTAAGATTACAGATTATTTTTATTTGTTTACGCATCCTCCAATTTCAAAATGTTTACCTACTGAAATTATTTTTAGTGATAACACCTACTTTCAAAATTAAATTATGATTTTCGAAGTCATATTAATTTTGTAAGATACAAAATTTAAATGATTTGAATAAATGTCTATGAGTTATAAGCCTCCAGATTTACAGCTTTATTATTTGAACAGAATTTCTAAGTTTATACATGCCTTTAAGTATTTCATTTGATTCATTTTTTTATATATAAACACTAAAATTCTCGGGAAAAATACATTTATTTTTGAAATGAGAATGATATAGCAATGATTAATTATTTTATTATTATAAATTATATATTCCTTAAATATTTGGAAACAGATATTTCTAGTGATTTTTTGTGATTTGATGTAAGTAACAACTGACCCAAAACCATGATGTAACATTTCTGCTTTCTCTAGTTTCTTTTGCTTCTTTAATTCTAAAATATTCTGCAAAATTAAACTTAGATTTTCTTTTTGCATATTTTTACATTGAGTTTAGTACTGTTTGGTCTGGTGATAGAATCTCGTATCAATCCTTCAAGCTCTTATTTCATCCAATCATGGGCCAATAAACATCATAAAACAAATATCTTTGGAAGCCTCCATTTGGAGGACTTTGAACATAAGATGAGACATGATATAGAATTTTGAGTGATGACTTAATTGCTTAATTTTGATTTCTTGGCAATAATATTGAAGAATTACTTCTAACTCCAGAGTGGTTTATAAATATTTTCAGAAGCTTTCATTTGGAGGATTCTCATCTTAAAATGTTGACATGTTATGGAATTTTTAATGTTGACTTAATAGATTTAATTTTGATTTCTTGACAGTAATAGTAAAGTGTTACTTCTGACCTCAGATTAGCTCTCAAATATCTTTGGAAGCCTCCATTTGACGGAGTTTCAATCTAAGATGTTGGCATGATATAGAATTTTGAATGCTGACTTAATTAACTTTAATGTTGACTTAATTAATTTTAATGTTGACTTAATTAATTGATTTAATTTTTGATTTCTTGAAAGTAATATTGAAGCATTACTTCTAACCATAAAGTGATTTAAAAATATCTCTGGAAGCCTTTATAATGATGTGATTGATGAAGGTTTTAGCTCGGATGTTACCATCGTTAACTAAGTATATCTCATAATTACGATCTTCCTAACTATAGTTTATAATTTAGCTTTAAAATGGATCATAATATAACAAATTTGTCAAAAAAAGTGTAGTAAAATTTTTATTTCTTTGTTATTATTATGTGAGTTTTTTTTAGACTTTTTGTCCTAGATGATACCGGTTGTTGTTGTTGCTCAAGCTATTGTAGCTTATCAAATTTTTTCCAAAATAGATTCTTCTAGTATTTCAATTTACCTGAAAGTCATGTTTTTGAATTAAGTGACGAAAAGCCACACAATATATTTTTCGACTTCCTGAAGTCTTTCACATTGTTGTATTACATATTGTATGCATTGCGACAGCTGAAAAGAGTTTTAGACAATCCGCCCACAAGAAAGGAAAATTGCAATCAATTGAAGATAAGTCTAGACTGGAATGTTGGGTGTGGCAATTTTTTATTTTCTCAGAATTCCAAATTTTTACCTTGGGTCGCTGCAGGTTTTGTATTGCCAAAATATTCATTTTGAGTTCGTTAGAACAGAAAGTTTATTTTTACAATACATACAGGAAACCCCCATATAACACGATACAATCACCTAATGCAAGAAAGGAAAGGGTGGATATGTACCGATAATTAAAACACCTCATTGCGTTTTTATGTTTGAGTGAAATACATTTTTAAAAGCTTAGCTATATTTTTATATTACAAAATCATATAGACATTTTTTGGTGAAAATATATTTTCAAATAGATCGAATTCAGAGAACATGGCATACTAGAGATGTTGGTGAATTCCACGTATTTTTTATATCGAATTATAACACTTATGAAGGATTGTTTTTAGTGGATAGATTAGTGTTAAGTGACAGTTCAATAAAGCAGTATATTTATAAAATATTTTAGATGTTAAAATATACTTGAACAAGAGAAGATTTCCCATTTGCAGCTTTTTTTAATTTAAAACATATTATTGTTAGCAGTTATAGAAATACATTATATGAAAAGAAGCAGCCTTGTAAAATCTTTATAGTGTTAGTGGGAAAACCTTAATTTATTCTGCAATTTGTCAAATTTCTCTCTTCTGATACAAGGAAAAAAATAATTCTGTATTTATTAACAATATAATCTATTTGTTATTTTTTTTAAAAAGAAGTTACAATGAATTAAAGAAGTTAATTAAACTGTACAGATGCATCTCTCATGAATAACAAATTACTTGTTAAAAAAAAAGAAGATATTTCAATATTCAATATGCTTAATGCTGAGGAATTAAAGTAATTACCATTTGTTATGTCAGTACTTATCAATATATATATTGATAGTTATATATACAATGTTCAACCTTTAAAGTAACATAAACAAACTTAATTATGAAGTTTATTTGTTGTTAAAATGTTATTGTTGCAATGTATGAATTTCAATTTTAAGAATTTGAAATATTTTGATTGCATTAAAATATACTTCCGTTCTTCTCTAAATTCGAAACTTAGTTATTAAAAATCCTCCAAAGGATATTTTGTTTTAGATAGCAGTTATACCGATGAGATTGATTTGTAATTTGACTAGAATTATCAGAATTGGTAGAAACGAAACGAAATATTTCCTTAAAACATGGACTGAGAAAATTGCATGAATAGTTTGATTGATATTTTGTCATGTAAATATGATAACCGAAAGCAGATAAACGAAGCAGAAAATATGTATGAAATAGCATCTTGAAATGCGGAATAAAAACATGGAATCTGTTGATTTATATAGCAGTTATACAGATGAGATTGATTTGTAATTTGACTAGAATTATCAGAATTGGTAGAAACGAACCGAAATATTTCCTTAAAACATGGACTGAAAAAATTGCATGAATAGTTTGATTGATATTTTGTCATGTAAATATGATGACCGAAAGCAGATAACCGAAGCAGAAAATATGTATGAAATAGCATCTTGAAATGCGGAATAAAAACATGGAATCTGTTGATTTAGATAGCAGTTATACAGATGAGATTGATTTGTAATTTGACTAGAATTATCAGAATTGGTAGAAACGAACCGAAATATTTCATTAAAACATGGACTGAAAAAATTGCATGAATAGTTTGATTGATATTTTGTCATGTAAATATGATAACCGAAAGCAGATAACCGAAGCAGAAAATATGTATGAAATAGCATCTTGAAATGCGGAATAAAAACATGGAATCTGTGTAGCTTTCCAAACTCTGAAACACTGAATTGAGCGGAAAGTTATTTTACAAAGTTTACATTGAAATTTATTATTTTAATTTTTATATTACATGTGTTTGTTTCACGCTGATATATTAATCTTTTCTTATAAAAATATCTCCCACGAACATAAAATATAATATCAAAAATCAAGGGGAAACTTTTATTTATTTTTTTTTTTGCGTACATATCTTTTTCATAAAGCATTTGATCTGAAGTTTTAAAGGACGGTCGTGGTCACCTAGTGGTTAGATCTAGCTTCTTGGTCAGAGGACTCTAGGCTCGAAACCTCATTCCATTAAAGATCCATTGGAAAAGTGTGTTTGGAACATGTCAAAACTGCCTTCGCGGCTCAATCACCTTTCTGCTAGTATGGCGTGAAGTCTTGGAGAAAGGCAGCCAGCTCATGTACCTTCCTCTTCACCTGATTGCGGCTTAAAACTCCTGATCGGTTTGTATAATTAGATTAACTTTGATTCAACAACAAACACCAAAAATTTCTCTCAAAAACATTCAATTTTATTGTAAAAGAATAATTAAAGGTATATTATTAGAATGCTTATTGCCACTTTTTAAGATGTATAAAAGGACATGATTAGATTGTAAGTAGTTTTTAAACTGAAATTAAATTCATGGGATTATTGTCCTCTCGAGTTTTTGTATACTTCTATAATATGAATCTTTCTACATTCAGTTTCGTTACATATTGAAGATGACAGAGAATTTCAACTTCTTCCCGAAGATGGAACAAGTCCAAAATTTCATTCAGACCTACAGCTTTGATCATCGAGCAGGTTCAAAATTTCACTCAGATGTACAGTTTTGATGATCTATCAAGTCCAAACTTTCACTCAGATGTACAGTTTTGATGATCTATCAAGTCCAAACTTTCACTCAGATGTACAGTTTTGATGATCTATCAAGTCCAAACTTTCACTCAGATGTACAGTTTTGATGATCTATCAAGTCCAAAGTTTCACTCAGATCTGCAGTTTTGACGTTATTAATTAAAATTAATTTCACCATAAGTCAAATTTAATTTTTTAACTTGTTGTGTGTTTGAGCCCGTGTTCACATGTTTATGAATGACCATACCTACAGGCATTCGACCATTTGACATTTTGGTGTACATTTTATGACAGAGCTTCAATTATGGTGACAGAACCATTGCCAAATTTCATCCTATTAGCTTCTAGAGCTTTTATGTTAGCTACTTGCATTTCGGTAGACAGATTTCCCGCTGATAAATTTCATCCAAAATCTGATAGATCTTTAAAATAATGATGAGAAGATGGCAAATAAGAGAGGTAGATATATTTTCAAAAAATAAATTTCTCGAATTAGTGAACGTTAAAAATGAAGAGTTTCATCAAACAATCAAGGATGAATATTTTAAAGATTAGATTATTTTCGCTTTATATATGAAAAAAAAAATTCAGAGGTTTGTTATTTGTTATTGTTATAATTTTGTATTTGTTATTTGTTATTGTTTTGATTTAATGTCAAAAATTATTGAAAAGCGCTAAAAATTATTCTGTAAAATTTGTATATCTTATGCTTTTAAGCCAACTCCTAGACACTTTTACAATTCTTTGCAATCAAATTTCTATGTATCTTCAAAAGCGATACTTTTCAGAAATATATGAATAAACGATTAAAACTTCTATAACTCTTCTTCATCAGCACTTTATTTATTAAATAAATAACTTATTTAGGCATATTTGAAGATTTCTTATTTTAACTACAGATTAAAATGAAATTATTTTAAAGACTATTAAATGTTTTAAAATTTATCTCCATGTTAAAGAATGATGGTTTATATTCATCTTGAGTGTCTATAACGGTAATCTGGTATTATTTTAAATAATTTGGTGTTAAAGAACGATTTATAAATGATGAGCTAAATTCTAATGAACTTAAACGTAATTTGACATTAAATGTTAATATTCAAATAACTTATTCATAATATGAATATCGTTATTTCCAATGTAATACAATTTATCATATTAATGTATTTCATTTTCAAGACAATTTTGTTTTGTTATGAATAAAAATTTTATGAAATAAAAAATTTAAATCTTCGAGCTATAAGAATTATCTCTTTATTTGAAGTATTTTTCATATGATTTAATTATATTCTCCAGGATTCTCATTTTGAAGTATTTCTGATGTACTCTAGAATAGAATATTTACTTTGATTTCGTTTGATATGTAGTCTAGCTCTCCAATATTTATTCCATTACTAGTCTAAAGCTTCAATAAAAGAAAGGAGAATAAAGCATAAAAATGAGAATATAAATGATTCAAAAAGTGTAGAAACTGCATTACAGAAATTGCATTCTACCTGGAAAACTTTTAAAGTGCACTTTAAATAGGTATTCTGCACTTCGAGCTTTACTTGACTTATTCCCTGACAAAAATGTATTTGAAGAAGCATTTATTCAAAAGTCAGAAAGAAGAGAATCGTAAGAAGTCTATTTAATAAAACATACATTCAAAGCTGAGATGGAGTGGGAAGATTTATTCTCTTCTTTGTATAATTACTTTAGTAAAAGCTTTTAGAATTCATAAACTTAAAATCGGAAGCTTTTATTGATTTATAATTAATTCAAATCTTGTCATATACAGAAGTTTTTTAAAAAAATTATTTAATAATATTTCATAAATTACCATTAATGCCATTTAATAGCATTCGACATCTGACGATTATTTGTTTGTCTAATGTTTTAGACTGAATAGTTATACATAACGAATAAGGCATTTACAAGTAATTCAGGTACAACATTGTTTCTTTATTTAATCATGAATTTTAAAAGAACAGATATGGTGAAAAGCATTTTAAAATCTGAGAAAGAATTCATACGATAAGAATTCATAAAAGCATAAATTTTACGAAACTAATAATTTCCTTCAATTAACTATAATTGCTATATTTGGCCATTTTCTTGTTTAAAAATAGCATTTCAGTTTTCGAAAGTTCAAGGTATTCTTTATAAATTATTTTTAAAGGATATGAAAATATGAAGATTTATTAGTCTTTATTCATCTGAATTCATGACATTTTAAAGCTAACGATCAAGCATAGTCAAGACGTCAATGATACATGTTGTATCTTTGATGCTAAGATACAACATGCAGCCGATACATACATACTATATCTTTGACACAAAATATAGCTGCATGTTGTTGATCGTTTCTGTCTATTTCCGTTAATTTTCCTTGTTTCTACTATGCATGTCAGTAGAAGAAAAATAAATTAAGAAAATAATTAAAGAAACGAAAAAGAAATTAAATTAAAATCAAATCGAGAAATATCACAGCAAATGTTGGACTTGGTAATAAACATGTTCTAGAAACGAGAAAACAAAAACAAATTTTTTATTTACTATTTTCAATTAATCCTTTGGGTACCGATTTATTTGAAAAGAAAGGTTTCAATTGTTCGTTCCTTTCAAAAGAAAAGAGCGAATTTCATTTCCGGATTGTACGTAATTGTACATTGTCCCGGATCTGTAAATCTGTCTTTCTAGCGGTGACGCTAAAGTAGTAAGAAAACAATATTACGGATTCTTGTTACGAATCCGTAGTATTGTTTTCTTTGGCTCTTTAGTGTCAGAGGTGTGCAAATAATGAAGAAATAGGAGCTGTTCTTACTAAATAACTAAAAGAATTCCTAACTTACAGTGCCCTTAATGTTTCTTTAAACATCGCCACTGGTGGAAAAACAGATATAAGGGACAGATCCAGAAAATTTCAACACTTTATAATAGATAAATAGTAGGTAATAAACATAATCAAAGTTGCAGATACCACCGATCCATGTGTTTCGCGTTGGATTCAAAAACTCTTCTTTATTTTAAATCTGGAGAAAGATGAGATTCAGATATAAAGACAGTTAATTCCTATATTTTCAGCCAGTATACAATATTCAAAGTTATGTTCTGTAATACAAAGGAGAAGACTATATTACCAGCGAGATCAGGATGTCTTATGCAAGGATATCAGGAAAATTCTGAACAATTCATGTATGATTTAACGGACTTTGCTGTCTAAAAATGATGTCCTTTTGGCGGGAAAATTCGTTGGTTTTGGAAGGGAGGCCATTTCCGTGTAAATTCTGAATTTGGGCAATAAACCCTAGACTGTAGACTAAGAAGCTGTTCTTTTGAAATTTCGGCCAATAGTGAATAAAATTCTTTTTTCTGAAGAATTTTCTGAAGCGCATCTCTCTTAACGAACTTGAAGAGTCTTAAAGACTTTGCGAAAAGATGTGAAAAGCAATATGAAAATTATTTAAATAATTTCTAAGATTGTTTTTATTTATGATACTGAATATAGCGGCTGTGGTAACATATAATTTATAATTAATGCAGGTGATCATCCGCCAATCAAGCGGCATTCAAGAGGTTTGTATCTTGCTATGAAAAAGTATGAGCATTTGGTAATGGAGCAATCGAGCAATCTTGGTTTACAGTGTTTATTAAGAAAAAGTACTAATCGATGCGATTTGGTGTTTATTACAGAAAAATAAACAAAATTACGAAAGTGAACAGTTATCTTCTTCCACGAATAGATGTAACTCTGTAAACTTTAAGCGGAAGGCAATGAAATTAAAAGGAAAGTATTAAGGATCTGAAGTATCTATTTCCAGAACAACTTTTACTCGGCATTCGAGCAGTGTTTTCAAAAGTCGATGTCAGTGTTATAGAAATAGTATTATTTACGATGCTGGATTTTGAAACTGTATTACAGCGAGCTATGTAGCCTACAGGTTTCTTAAAAGTCAGAAGCCTTCTCATGGGAACATCAATAATTCAAATAAGAAATTGTCGTTAGTTGAAGTAGAGACAGAAGTATTCGATAGAATTTTTAATGGCTATTAATTACTTACGTGTAACACAGGGATTTCTTGTAATTACTCAAGCTCTTGCTAATGTAAGTGGGAAAGTTTTCTCATTTTCAATTATCTGGAAAAGCACGTCTCTTATTCCTTCATTTACCTGAATCTGAGAAGAATCCCTGTAATTCGTTCTTCCTAATTGTATCTCGAAGGTAGCAAGTAAACAATATCACAGATTCGTTACAATACAAAGGCAGTAGATTCTGTTAATTAACGAATTAAACTCTTCATACATAATTTAGGAAAAACAAATACATGACGAGTCTCAGTCGTCAAAGAGATTAAAGATTCAAGAGATTAAAAGGCACGGAAATTACACATACAATATGTGATCAAAATTATCCTGACACTTTCGTATTTACGCATTTCTTTAGAAAGGTTGCACCAACTGTCTTTCATTCATGTATGCAAAGTGCTTCAACTCATATTTTTCATATAAGAGTCTGCCGTAAAAGCATTTAGGCTTTCATCCAGACCCTGATGAAGAAGAAAATGATTCCGTTTCACAGAAAACTGATAAAGAGTTGCAACTTTCACCAATGGGTTTGTTTGCAGTACGCAATACATTAACGTATTTTCATAAAAATACCAGATATATTAAGTTTAAAAAATCCCAAATATACAACATGAGTTTTGATTATAACAAGCAATTTACATCTAAATTATGGAAAATTTACAGAATAAGTAAGAATATGCCAGCATATTATATTAGAACTTGGAATAAATACTTCGAATATTCAAAAATAAAGGGATATTTGTAGTTGACAATTTTTAATCGCGCATATACGATTTATAGCATATTCCCCCCATAGTTCCAAAACCTTATATAAGGCTACATTATGTAATAAATACAGTTGAATACCATTAACCCTTATCGTGGCAAGATTGCTTTTTTGAAGAAAAGCAAAAAAAAAAAAAATGAATTACAGGTAGCTTCTTTACGCTATAAAAAACATAAAAAAAATCGTGTAATAAAAATTGTTTAATAAAACTAAGTCAAAAATTATTTTATTGTGGTAGTATATTTTTATAAAGTTGTATGTATGGTATACTATACAAAATGAACATAAGGGTTAAGATTCAGAAAGATATTAACATTGCGGCGAGCTGAATTTCATTTGTCGTCTAAGAGAATTTAAATAATGGAGGAGTGTATTTGTATTTTTTAAACTTCAATCTCTGAAGAGTTATACTTCATTGTATCAGGTTTTAAAATATATTAACAACCAGCGCATACTTATAAAATATGTGCATAACTTACATTGGGATATATTAGACCTCATAAATAATAATAAAATTTATCATATTATTTTTAAAAACCTTATAATTGTATAGAACTGAAGTCTGAATTCTGAGTAAGTCAATCTATCTCCTAATTAATAGTCCTAATTTAACCTGTGGAATAAACTGGAACCTCATATTCGATCTGAACCACAATTTTGACTATATAGAGAATAAGTGGTAACAAAATATATGACCAATTATCTGAACTGCATTTTTTAAAAATTTGACAGCTCTTATTTCAAACTAGAAAAACAAAATGACGTATTTGAACGGAGGTAGTATCAAATTACTGCAGTTGGCAATACATATATATTACGAAACTTCACATGTTGCTTTCTTTTGTTTCAATATGCCTTTTTGTTCAGGTGTCTTATAAGAATCTTTTTCAATATAAGTCTTAAAAAATATGAATATGAATACGAATTTCTTTTTGCTCCAAATCAGGCCACTATTTAACTTTCTCTATATATTTAATAAGCCTGTTCTACTCATGAAGTAGTGAAATATCACTCGAATATCCCGGTTTTAATCCTAGTAAATTGTCCCAACTATCAGAGTATATCAGCGACTCTTAGCATTATGCATCATTTCTTAATCATATATCCCTTTCGATGAATTCAGGTATTTGAAACAATTGATATCAAAATATGCCATATACTACTTCTATGTTTTAAACTATTTTTATTGTCTCACATGTAAAGTAAAGAAATATTGTGAATTCTTATAAAATATTGTAATCGGATATTGTATTTAAATATTGTAAATACGACCCTGAGATTTCAATGAATCTGCAAGATTTATACCCAAGTGAGACTGAAAAATCCTTTCCGGAATTATGTCTATCTGTGAACATAACAAATAAAAACCGGAATTAACTGGATGAATGACATTTTTTATATGTAGCCTAATATGTATTCGATATCTCTGCGCACTAACAAAAGCTGCTTCTAAGTTTTGTTATACTATAATTGCAACAGCTGCATGCAATCTAACATAACACTTGCATTCTAACATAACAGCAAGATTTAATATCTCCTTATACTGGATTATTGGTTCAACCAATTCAATGGTGAAGGAATAATTAGGCAGGCATTTCCAAGCAGGAGGCATCATGTTTCCCGGATCTCAGTACCTGTGATATTTAGGTTAGGACCATCTGAAAAGAAAACATTCATAACTTGAAGGATTGGTTGTACACCGCTTAAGCCATACAAATCAAATTGAAATGCGGCATTCTACAGCAGAACACTCAATCATATAAGGCCTTATTTTGATACATTTGAGAAGTGGCGATATTGATGGTAAAATAAAGAGATATTAAATTTTATCTACTAACAAAGCACTGTATTTCTTTTGACAACAAAAAAGTTTTGATAAATATTTTTTTGCTGGAGAAAAAAACCCTGTTCGTTAGCTTTCTTAGAAATGGTTATTTTTAGTAGTTTAACACCATTATTCAACTTAATATCTAAAAAAAGCAAATACATAAGCAAAATATAGCATCCTTTTATCACATTTGATATAGGCTACGGAATTTAAGGAACAAAATATTTAAAAAGATATTATATATTCAAAACTGAACTTCAAACATCTTCCGTCTTGTAAAATGAATGCAAATCTCTAAGTAAACCAAAAATCATGTTAAAGACCGATATGCAGATTCTCGCTATTATACAAGTATTCTATTCAAAATGCAAAGTGTTCAACTTTTTTCGAATAATAAATAAGGAAGTTTTGAATAAGGAAGCTCAGAGTTTGAATATATATACTTTTTCATATCAAAAGAGTATAAAGTATTTTATATTTCAATAGAGCACGTTTTGCAAACGTGGAAATTATATTTAAGAGAATTTTAAACATTTTAAAAGGTAGTCGTATCTTCGGCGGATATATTTTTACTGTAAACATTTGGGATCGATAAGACGGTCTTTTTTATTTAACTAAAATAAAAACATATTTTCTTGATTCTCTAAAATTATTGGCTGTAATATATGACGGTTTCATGGAATTTTATGCCAATAAAATATTTTGGGAATTTTGACACTCGGCATTTTGATATAACAGGGATGATATGCCTATTTTAATTCTTATGCCTATTACTATGTTCCTAATTTGTATTTTTTGGATGCTTAATTGTGCGATGAAGCTTCAATATAATACCGTAAAAGGCAAAAAGCAATTCTTCAATATGCTGCGTCAATATAATAGCGAATGTGTAATTTATGTTCTTGTATTGATTGAATGATTATAAATATTCCAAACAAAATGCAGTTAAAAAGTTAAATAAATTCATATATTAAGAGATTTAAAATAATTTTGATAATAACTGAATTTTTATTTACATGTATTGACTTTTAGGTGCTAAAAATGTTATTTCAATGCAATTTATTTTGTCATTTTAAGTTCAAAAATTTTGCTTTTGTCTTAAGCATATTTCTTTCTGCGAAAGTCGTTTAAAATTGGTATATTTTGCACTAAACTAAAGGATTTTGTAGAAAAAATCTCATGTTTATCTCCTGATTCGTAGCAAAACTTAATGAAAAAAAAAGCGAATCCTGTATTAATAACCATACATTTTAAAAACAAAAAAGAAAATTAATTTATAATCTCGTATTTGAAAAAATAACATTTAAATAATTCAGAACATTTTCATGTTGATATGGATTCTTCAAATCATTTTTAACAGCTGTTTTTCCTATTTTAACGTAACAAAACATTACTGTCACTTATTGATGGCTTTCTGGGTGTGCTACTAGCAGATGGTTTATATTTTCTAAAACTATTATTGAATGACGATAAAAAGCACCTGCCTCACAAACATTGAAAAACAACTCATCCTTTGTTTGTTTCCTTTTTTTTTCTTTTCGAATGATGAACCGGGACACACGTCAACTTTGTATCTGGAATTCTGCCGTATTCGAGGAAAATTCTAGTTTTCTTAATTAAATATGAGTGAAATATTTCCAGTTAAAGACACAATTATTTGATATCCATTCAAGTAACGTTCGAAGGCTGTAGATTGCGTGACTTTGATGACAACAGCTGGTGAAGGCAGCTTTTAATTTAGTTTAGAGGAACAATGAAAGCCTTGGCATAATTTCCCATCATGTCAGACCCATAAAGCACATTCAAGACACATTATTACCTGGAAATAAAATCGTTTTGATACATTTGGGTAATCTATGCGCTCTCTGCAGCTATATTATGCAGAGAAATCGGGACACATTTAATGGCTGAGGTTTCTGTGAGATGCTAATTTAGCAAGTCTTAAATTATGGTTATTGAGAATACGAAAGGATTTCTTTCCAAAATAAGCAAAGAAAACTACTTTACTTATAATTATATATAAGTAAGGTAGCACGAGGGGACGTTAATGAAGCTATTGTTCTGAAATCTATTTACTACTTTAATATAATTCAAAAGAATATGAAACAGATAATATAGAATAATATAATTAGATTAATAGATTTCAGTATGTTACCGATGTAAAACATTTCATTAGTTTTAAAGAAAATTTTTTGTGCACTGTTTCCGTTTGTACGTTAATTATTTATACAAAGGATTTATTATACAAATTATTTATACAACATTTTGCATAATTCATATACATTAGAAACTTGTAATTTACAAAGTATATGCAATACGTTTGTTAATTTTATTGAAATTTTAGCATTCAGGTCATGCACATTTTCGGTAGAATTTTAGGGACATCTTTAGAAAAATTAACTTTCAATATGTTATTTTCCATTTACATACAAGCTATTTATGTATTAAGGTTGTTCCCTTTTAGCATTACATTTTTTATGCGTCACACACATTATAATTTATAATGCTCATAATGCATATTTTGAACTGTTTAGATTTACATGTGTTTCCTATAGTTTATATTTACATACAGATGATATGAAAAATGAATTGTTAATTGTTCATCTAGCGAAATTTCTTCTTTATTTCATTTTTTAGTATGTTATGAATGTGGTTAGATGAATAAAGTTTTTCTTACAGTTCTTAAAATTATTTTATCTATAGTTTCTCTTATTAGATTCGCAATTAAGTTGAATAGGAATTAGTATATTTTAGAAAATTTAAATATATGCTAGGAAAGAGGGATTTCCCAGTAAACTTAATTTAAAAATGCAATTACTTTTATTATATGTTATAAATGATTTGTCTTTATACGAATATGTGAAATTCAGCAATCAAGTTCGTAATTTTTTAAATATAGAAATTTAATATCTTTTTAAAAATGTGAAGATTTTAATAATTTTTTAAAATTACCCATTATTCATAAAAAAGATTTTAATTGATAAAATTTCTATTAACGTTCTTGAAATATGAAGAAAAATCTTCACCGATTTATATAAAAACTTTAATGAATTATTAACGATTAATCACTTAAGCATTCACACTTTAAGAAAAGGATTTAAGCATTCACATTTTAAGAAAATGATTTAATCTTTCAAGAATTTTGGAAAGTAAATTAAAGAATTTCTTTAAAATCTATACTTATAATAAAGCTCAATGTGTGTGTGTGTGTGTGTGTGTGTGAGTTGGCGCTCTACAGGCCAGACCGTTTGACATACAGCTACCAAATTTGGTACATGTATACCTTGGAGGTTGGGAATGTGCACCTGGGCTTTCTTTTTTCGAATTTTTAATTAGAATTTTAATTATTAATTAAAAACTAACTTTCCCGCCAAAAAAATCTTCCATTTTCCCCACCGCCAACTTTTCCGCCAAAAAAATCTTCCATTATCCCCAGCGCCAAACGAGAAAGGCTTCAGTTTTCTTTTCTCCCAACAGTAATGAGGCTAGGGTTAAAATTTTCCGGCGGATTATTTCAAACGATTCTGTTTGTTTTCTTAATGTTTGATGCATTTAAAATTAAACATTGTTAATGAATCAATCTTTCAGATTCATTCTGAAGTACTTTGGAATGAAAATAAAACAGAATAAAGGAAATTAAAAATTTCTAATCCGCATAGCGTTACCCCAACTGTCGTAGAAAAAAATCACGTATTTGCGTTACGTAACCGGCGAAGAAAATTCACGCATGCGCATTCTGTTCTGATTGTTGCCATGACAACGTTATCAATGGATGATTTAAATTATTTTTGGGTTAGTTGCATGCTTTTGTAAGTAAATTGTATTTATGTTAGTTATATATTTTTTGTATATACTTATAGTTTTAAGTACATCGTTTTTTAAGTAGTTTTTTTAAAACCTGTTTTCAACCGTTTATTTTAAACGATTCGTTTTATTTTCTTAGTGTTTGATGCATTTAAATTTAAACATTGTTAATTAATCGATCTGCTCATAATGAATCTAAGAAAATTTTGTTGACCAACTCTTGAGATATTACATAAATTAAAAAAGATATTCTTTAGTGCCCATAAAGTTTAAACGCTGAGTGACTCTATTTTCAGTAATCAGATTATAAAAAAATGCTTTGTTTCAGTAAAAAATATTATTATATTAATTGAAGATAAATTCTTTCCACTTTAATTTAAAGCATAAATTCTACCGTTTTCAACCGTTTATTTTAAACGATTCGTTTTATTTTCTTAGTGTTTGATGCATTTAAATTTAAACATTGTTAATTAATCGATCTGCTCATAATGAATCTAAGAAAATTTTGTTGACCAACTCTTGAGATATTACATAAATTAAAAAAGATATTCTTTAGTGCCCATAAAGTTTAAACGCTGAGTGACTCTATTTTCAGTAATCAGATTATAAAAAAATGCTTTGTTTCAGTAAAAAATATTATTATATTAATTGAAGATAAATTCTTTCCACTTTAATTTAAAGCATAAATTCTACGGGTGCTAACAGAAAATGAGAGAGATACATATTACGTTATGACTGAAGGCCTTTATAATATTATGAATGAATTATATGATAATCAAAATTTGAAGTTTTAAAATATTTTGATGAAGAAGCTATTAAAGTAGAAATTGCATAAAATATTTAATTATTAAAATTTTAACGAACATTAAGATTGGCGAACCGGCTGGTCGCCAAAGGCGGCTAGTATAAAATAAAACCTCATTAATTTAAATTTGTTATTAATTAAAGCTTAATTAACATCATCATTCTTTAAAATTACCGAGTTTTCCGCAATTACTCATTAATCTTGCGCTATCCCATAATTTTATGTGCATACAGCAAGGCCGCGGTGGCCTGATGGTAAGGTCTCGGCTTCGGAACCGGAGGGTTTCTCGTTCGAGGCCCAATTCCACCGAAGAACCGTCGTGTTAGCGGGTCTGATGCATGTTAAACCGTCCAGGCCAAACGTCCTATCGCAGGTGTGGTGTGGAAAGGGTGGTGCCAGCTCGGGTGTCGTCCTCGTCGGGACGTTAATATAAAACGGGACGTTAATATAACTAAACTAAAATTAAATTTGTATATTAAAATATTCTTGTAGTTGTATATAAAAAAATAGTCTTTTATTCATTATCCACTTCGTTATTTGAAGTTCATTTGAATTCATCTTCAAAACTTTACTATGCTCTCTGAAAGTACAAAGTAAAAATATTATTAAGTAACTGATACTAAAGATAAAAATCTAGAATGTTACAAATTACATTTCCGGTGTCCAACCAAAAAGAGATTTTACGTTAGAGTTAGTAATATTATCCTTGTTACGTATATTTCTATGCTTCAGACGTATTGTAACAAGTGTGCTTTATGCTTTTACTAAAATGCTGAAATAAACTGATGGGAAAAAGTATGTTTAATACTTTCTGCATGTTGCATAAAATAAACAGCTATCTGAAGTTAAAAAAATCAAACATTATGATATTAACTAATTATATCAAAAATTGTGTTACTTTCAAAATTGTATTAAAATCAAAAATTGTGTTTTATCAAAAATTGTGTTGAACATTGTTTGGAACGTTTATTATATGTCTAATATTACGCACGACGATCCCTCAAATGACATTCTTTTTTACTTTCTCGTGTACAAAGTTTACAAAAAAAGTATTAAAAATTTCGACCTCCAGTTTGATGAATATTTACATTTTAGATCTCTTTCAGCTCGTAAATACATTTTTGGAACTATTTCTGTGAACGACATCACTCAAAAGCGCTTTGAACTAGATGGATGCAATTCGGCATGTCCGTGTGCAAGTGGACATGATAGCTAGAAAACGGGAAAAGCTAAATAAATAAAATTTGGTATACAATTTTAATAGTTAAATTGTTGGTTCGTTTTAAATTTTGAATCAAATCCGTCAAATAACTACGTATCTGTACATTCGCATGCATGGAAAGAAGATAAATCAAAAACGAATGTTTAGATAAATGAAATTAGATGATAATAAAAGTCATAGAATGTTAAGAGAAGTTATCTTCGTACTAAAATTGTCGTTATGTGCCAAATATTGAATTAATTAAGGAATGACGGTCTCAATATTCATATTCAGTGTGATAAACCCAAAACGCACAGGTTTAGATAAATGCAATTTTGTATTTGATTTTGTTCTGCAAATTTTGTCTGTTTTGGGTTTTAGTCTGTTAACGAAAAGGAATCCAAAATGCGTACTTAGTTTTATACCTTATACTACGCAGCACAAAACGCTCATTGCTGGACTTCCAAAATTAAAATCTCAGCATTAGTGGTGTTCATAGCTTTAAACAGAGTACTTTTTTTTTGCGAGGAGTTGGATAAGATCTTTATTAAGGAGTTTGCTAGAAAGCTTTGCGGGGAGGTGGCTACCGTTTCCCTCTAGTTATATATAATGTCTTTAATATGTATAACTTAATACCTATAAATTATTTTGTAAGTTTGTTTCATCCAAGCATAGAAAGCCCCTTCAGATTTCTTGCAAATTGTTCTGATGTCGATGACTGCACTTTTAGAAGTTATAGCGAAATAGCAAAAAAGTACAGACATTAGTAATCCAGCATCTTCCAGATTTCGTGCAAATTGTTCTGATGTCGATGGCTACACTTTTTGAAGCCGCAGAGAAATAGCAAAAAAGTGCAGACATTAGTAATCCAGCATCTTCCAGATTTCGTGCAAATTGTTCTGATGTTGATGACTGCACTTTTAGAAGTCATAGCGAAATAGCAAAAAAGTACAGACATTAGCAATCCAGCATCTTCCAGATTTCTTGCAA
This sequence comes from Argiope bruennichi, assembly GCF_947563725.1. Taxonomy (NCBI): domain Eukaryota; kingdom Metazoa; phylum Arthropoda; class Arachnida; order Araneae; family Araneidae; genus Argiope; species Argiope bruennichi. Next base: position 21,365,788 of record NC_079163.1, read on the forward strand.
ATTGTTCTGATGTCGATGACTGCACTTTTAAAAGTCATAGCGAAATAGCAAAAAAGAACAGACATTAGTAATCCAGCATCTTCCAGATTTCTTGCAAATTGTTCTGGTGTCGATGACTACACTTTTTGGAGCCGCAGAGAAATAGCAAAAAAGTGCAGACTTTAGTAATGCCGGGCTTCATTCATAATTTCAATCATACATTCTAAATTCATAACTCATTCCTAATTTCTAACTGCAATACATTCACTCCATTAAATACGAAGGTTAATGAAGATAATTGAAAACGCTTGCAATTATGGGCAGCTGATTTCACGTTCGAAAGCAAAAAGTATTCAAGCGATCTTAGATTTCGCTCACCACTAAAAGAGGCTTAATAGAGTTTCTTCTTGTATAGTGCACGATTCATAAAATGTCTTTACTGGTAATTATACGTCGCTGAATTATCGTTCCGGAGGTTACAAAGGAAAAGCAGCTACCAATCAAAATTACATTTCAGCTCCCAATTCCCAGTAGTCGGTATGTGTGAGTTGCAATGCTAGATATAGAATCCCGAGAGTTTCTTTTAAGTTGTCAAAGAGTTTGCGCTGATCATCAAGATTGATTTGAAAAAAGGCTTCGCCGTGAGAGCAATTTACTCAAAATGGCGTTAGTTCAATTCCTCTTCTGCGTGAAGCAATAAATTTTCGACAGAAATAGATTCCGTTGATATTTTTATGATACTTAGTTTCTTTGAAAATTGTATAACAGCTCAAAAAATATAAAAATAATATTGCAATGTAAAAAAAAACTATGCAGTCAATGATATTAAATGCTTGAGTCGTCATTCTATCTTTGTTATTGTGACTTTTCTTTTAACCCTTAACTGGAGACGTGCGGTCTGTGAGACCGCTAGCGATGGATTTTCGGTCACCTCTATTCTATTTTTAGGTCAGTTGAATGGATTGACCCTGTAGCTTCCTATTTTGTTTCAATATACGTGCACTTTTTCAACCGATTTCAGCGGATGCTTTTTTAAATAATTCAGTTATTTCTTTTAGCGTGGTCTCTAAGACCGCACCTCCCTGTTAGTGTCCCAGCAATAAACAAGGCTTAGCGGTTGGCGCTAAAACTTGGGCCCCAAAATATCCAATTTACTGATCCTAATATGAAGCAATGCTCCAGACACTTTTAAATGAAGCAGAAAGGGATTTTAGTGATAAGGATAATTGTACAGAAGAGTTTTTCGATGAAAGTTAGCATTCAACTGATTCTGATATGTATATTCAAACATAATTAATTTTTCTAGTGATAATGCATTTTGAAAAATTTATAAAATATATTAATATACCAAGAGATATATATGCAGAATTTATATGTTGATTTTTATACTAGTTCTTAGCCTGTATGTTTAAAATGCCCTAGAAACCTGTCCTATGAAAGACACACAAGCCGATAAAAAAAGGACCAATTTTACCCATTGTCATTTTTTTATTTTTTATATAATTGTTGAATTTTACATTATATTGTCTTCTATATACCTTCATATACTGTAAAAATAAATATGATTTAAAAAGAAAAAAATAATATGTTTTTCAAGAATATTATTTATCGTAACATGTAATTTGAGAAGGAAATGTATGTTCCAACGAATTCACTTTTTTCAATGATAATATATTTTCTAAAAATTTATAAAACATATCTATATATCAAGAAAAATATCTGCAAAATATATTGGCAGTTTTTCATATTAATACATTCATTAGAATATTTAATTTGAGTGTAAATGAAATGCGGTCTCGTAGACCGCACCTTCCCAGTTAAGTCCTAAAATTTCACCTCCCTAGTTAAGGGTTAAACGTAAATCATTCTGATATAAAACTAAAATAAATTTATTAAACATTGTTTAGTAAATAGCATTTCTATAATTGTGATAAAAGTATGGATATGTATATCTGAATTATTTTTTTAATCTTTTGAGATTTAATTTATAATTCATTATTCATTATTATAAATATTATGGAATCTTGTAGAATATATATATGTTATCATAAGTCATTTGTATAGGAACACTAAACAAACAGTATCAAATACAAGAACAGCGTTGGGAATCAACAGATTTTTATTGTAAACTTACTTTGTAGATCACTAATATGCCTGAAAAACAATAAGAGAAACTCTTGTTGGCAAGCCGGGAGATAATTGTTGATTCCTTCTATCTAGCGATTTAAGTAAAGACATTTTTTATCTTCCCTCCCATTTTCTCTTCTAATTCTTTAATGGTTGTAGTTATGAAAAGAAAAAAGGGCCAAAAGAGAATACAGCCAATGAGAGCTTTCCTAAATATTGTCACTTGCATAATTTAAAAAGCAATCGATGTTGAAAATCACTTTTCCGTTCATAAATTTTAAGCTATCTACAAACTTTTAGAGCAAAAGTTGTATTGTATGATGAAATTATGATTTTCTTACTGCGTATTATTACTCTATCTTCAATCATTAGGGAGATATGGAAGTTAAACAGAAAATTTCAACTTCCCATTATTTCTATTCCCTTTGATCTGGATGTCCTATCTATGAACTCGGAAGAGATTTTTAGCCTAACTTTTAATGATAAATATAAACATTTAAATGAGGGACGTTTATGGATTCTAAAAACTGTAATCCGCAGAAACATTCCTATTGTTATCTTGCAAGGACTGTTGCAATATATATGCTGTATAAGGAGTCTACCAAGAATTTCTTTTATAAAACAATAGAATCTCAACAATTCAGTCGCTAGCGTTTTTGACTATACCGGACGGCAGGGATGCTTTACATTCTATTTTCGTTTAAAAAGTTTGTCTCTAGAGAGCAAATAAAAGAATAAAATATCCTTTAGGGATAAATTTAAAGAAGTTAGTTTGAAATTGCTAAACTAAAGTGTTTTAAGTTAAGATAATTTTCTCACCATTTTTGCTAAGAGAAACTGAAGAATCTAGGAGATACATTTCCTGAATCATGTGCTATGGAACCCACTTCGTGTAGCGAAACCTAGCTTATTAAACCCTCTATCAAAATGAAAAGAAACTTAATTAAAGGTATTTTTAATATGAAAACATTCTTATCGATTCTCGTCAAAGAATGAAATAATGCTAACACGATTACAGTTACAAACAAAATAAAATGGATGCCAGTTGTTTTGATGCAAAATTCCAATTTAGAAATACAAAATTTTCTGAAATTTACAGTGTCATAAAAAACCAAAAAATTTGGTATTTAGCAATACAAATAAGATTAAAAACAAAAAAAGTATTAAGTAATAATGAATGCATTAAATAAAATATTAAATATTACCAAAAATTACAATTTTAGAAGTAACATATAGATGGTAGAAAATTCCATTTGTTTGGATGCGGAGTCCCTTTTACAAAAATATTTAATCTAGTTTGAAATGTCATAAAAAGCAACAACAAATTACGTATTTAGAGATACAAATGTTTTGATGCCGAATCCGAATTGAGACAAAAACGATTAGTGAATTTTGCCATTTTATAAAAATATTTATGAAGGGATGCAAACGATTATAATTACAAGTGTTATACGATTGGTAGAAAGCCAGGTGTTTTAATGCAGATGCTATTTTAGAGAGACAAAATCGTTTTCCAAAGCTTGGAATGTCGGAAAAAAAGTATTAAGTGAGTGATACAAACACGAGTGTAATAACAAATAACACATGCTTGTTAGAAAAACCAAGTATTTAGTTGTAGAATTCTAATTTATGGAGATAAAACCATTTTCTGAAACTTGCCATGTCATAAAAATAAAAATTATCCACCAGGTTATTTCATATTAAGCAGGACATGATGAATTACTCGGGCCGTAAATAAGGTCTCAAGGTCAGGATGACTGGACAGATTTGACATGCGCAGAGAATGCTCAAAGGACCCGTCAATTTCCGACCTCCTCCCAACTCACTCAAAAGCTCATATTTTAGGCAAAAAGGGCTTTTTCATGGCATGATTTGAATACAAATGTATTTAAAGGCGGAGAAGTTTCGTCAGAAGTAAAAATTCGATAATTGCATTTCAATTTCTTTTTTCTTTTCTTTATAAAGGAGATTTGAAACCTTTAACCTTTAGATGGGTGGTACAGAATGCAGAAAACGGGGGGGGGACTCGAGTAATTAAATCATGATTTTTAGAAAATGTAATTTTTAAAAAGAAGTTAAGTTAATTTGGGGCATAGTCTGCATATTTTACTCATCTAAAGTTCATCTAATTGAAGATTATTTCTTTATTTTGTATGAATAAGGGCTTTGGCAAATGGGGGAAATAAATTAAACATTTGAAATCCCTAACTTGGAAATGAAATTTTTGTAAAAATAAAGAAGAGTTTTATGTTTTTTCTTACGTTTTGTTCTGGGATCAATGATAAGAGTTTTTTTAATGCAAATATATTAACTTGGTTGAGGCATACCATTATCTTTTTCAAACATGTGATGATAATAAATACAATTTTCGACAGGCTACAGGATAATTAATTTCGTCTCAAGAATATTTAAACAATTCAAATATTTGTTCTTTCAATGTTTTTTCATATAAAATGCGAATAAATTTAAAAATAGTTAACAAGCAAACATGATGTTGTATCGAAAACTAAAATAAATCTCAGGAACATACTTCCGAATATTTAAAATTTATTCTTGGTAAATTACAAAATGAATACTTTTACACATTTCCCTTTAAAATTACCAATTGATAATTTATTGCATTTATCGTTCTTATATTTGTTTAAGTAACGTACATTTTTCCACAGATGGGAGAAATGGACATGGTAAATCTTTAATTTACCCAATCAAAGGACTTTGTGTTATCAAATTCTTCTGCAGCTTCAACTTCCATTTCTACATTTTCAGACTTCATTTGTTAAATTTAATTTGAAATTCAATTTTAAACTTAATAAAAATGAAGATATATTTTAATTTATATAAAGACTTATAGCCTTTATTTAAAAAATCGATAGTGCCAAAAATTAAAACATTTTTAAAAAAAAAGTATCAGGAATTTGCAAAATTCTATTGAATTTTTAGAGAATCCTTTAGCCGAAAGGAACATTAGCTGCATAACATAGATCTTTTGTCCTGAATACGAAATCCATTAGTCTACCAATTGAAATCAAATACAAAATTTTGAAGATTATTGAGGTTATATTCAGAAGAAAGAGGATTAACTCTTCAGCAACAGCTTACAGCAGCAATACTTTTGGTGATAGTCTGAAATTATTTTCTGAATATACTAATTACGAATAGAACTTGCATTTGAAATTTCTGCTTTGATTATAATAATTATTTTTTTAAAAAAAATATTGAATTTTTTTTGTTTAAATAATTTGAAAAGGAATAGTTCAGTTGTTTAGCAAATTGTTAAAGTTCGGGTTGAAATTCGAAACTTGATCTGACTGACACTATTATTTTTTTAAATTTGTAAATGCATTTTATATTGAATAAAAGAGTTAGAGAAAGTATTGCTACAGAAGATTTTTCAAAGAATGAGTTTTCGGAAGAAAACAAAAATACTTCCTAAAAGTTTGAAATGAGAGCAATTCGAATTTTATTTAAACTCAATTTAAATACATTAACTAAAAAGTATTTAGGCTTAAATTTCTCTACGTTAGATTTAGTAATTTTTGAAAACGTTTGAATCAATAAATTGATCTTAAGTTAAATAATTATGAGCATTTATATCCAGTTTTAACAATGACATAATAAAGAATTCCTTATTGATAAATCATCAATTATTTATAATCTTATTTTTGTTTTAAATTTCACTATTTTTTTCATTATCATACATCTTTTAAAGGCGAAGAATTTAGGAACGTGTTAATATACCAAATAACTATATTTTATACTAGTACCCTTGAAGAATTCGCTGGAATTTTTCGTTTCTTGCAGTTCTCATAAAAAATTGGGTGCATTAGTCAGTTTTCAATAAAAATGTGTGCTTATTAAGGCAATCCCATCCTTCGCGTGTGTGCTATCTACTTTTTTATTAAACGCCCACGTTGTTCTCCGAATCAGCACTTAGGCTAATCATTTTGTTTCATGGTGAGAGCTACACGCAAGCCGAAAACTGCGGCAATACACAGATTCCTATTTCCGCCTCATTCGCAAGAGGCGAAAGAAAAATTGAAAGAAGTAAGCACTTTTTGTGACAGACAAAAATAAATTGAGTTAGAAATATAAAGAAAAAAAATATCTTATATATTTTTTCTCTGCTTTTTCTTAATCAGGGTTTCTTAAAATATAAAAAGCAACCCCGAATAAGATGGTATAAAATGTTTTTTTGAAACTCTGATACGGATTATTTTCTTCTGATTCTTCAAAACTAATCAAGTAAAAGTTGTAATGAAAACAATTTTTAAAAATACACTTTTAATTGTGAACTTAAAAAGAAGAACTTTTAAATTTGATTTACTTTCTTCAGTTAAACTTTCAATTCATTTTACATTATGATAAGTCGTATCACTGACTCTTCGACCCCCCGAAGGCACACGGAAAAAGTATACTGAATGACCGCAACAGCAACATTGGCGGAAACTGTGGTTCAGTCCTAAGGGCCATCACCGGCCACGGTACAACCCTTCCCGAAGGTAGTACGTTTCGTCATCGATGGGGGAAGCCAGATCACTCACCTATTTATGTACCCACCAAGGTGACAAGATCCAACCACCATACCGGAAGCATTTCCTCCTCATTTCGTTCGAGGTGCCCCCCGGGGGTTTATACATTAGGATAAATACTACAGAAAATTTTAAATGATTTTTATTCTAAAGTACATAAACAAAAGACGTCACACGTAAATAAAATTTATTTAAATTAAACAATTAACTGATAATTTAATTTTTAAAACTGTTTGGAAGAATATTTCCCTTGATAACACACTAGTGTATAAAATGTCATCATGGGAAAAAGGGAAAATTAATTAATAGATTTAATCTTCACAAACAAGAGGGAAGTCAAAACAAAAGGTCGTAAAATCCTATAAAATGATATCGATTTCAGTAACTTTATGAAACATTATAAAAAGACATTCCAAAATGAACTTCCTTTAAGTATTTTATCAACTTATATCAAGTTTCATTATTAATTATACACTTTCATTTAATTTATCTTGTGTATAAATTGTAATTTGTATAAAATGTTTTTAATTGTGTATAAAATGTCATCATGGAAAAAAGGGAAAAGTAATTAATAGCGTTCATGTTCACAAACAAGAAGGAAGTCAAAACAAAAGGTCGTAAAATCTTATAAAATGATATTGATTTCAGTAAGTTTATGAAACATTATAAAACGACATTCCAAAATGATCTTCCTTTAAGTATTTTATCAATTTATATCAATTTTCATTATTAATTATACACTTTTATTTAATTTATCTTGTGTATAAATTGTAATTTGTATAAAATGTTTTTAATTGTGTATAAAATGTCATCATGGAAAAAAGGGAAAAGTAATTAATAGCTTTCATCTTCATAAACAAGAAGGAAGTCAAAACAAAAGGTCGTAAAATCTTATACAATGATATCGATTTCAGTAACTTTATGAAACGTTATAAAACGACATTCCAAAATGAATTTCCTTTAAGTATTTTATCAATTTATATCAATTTTCATTATTAATTATACACTTTTATTTAATTTATCTTGTTGCTTGTTTATAAGAATGGAATTTTTTAACCAAATTCTCCAGGTGATCTTAAGTGATCCAGGTTTCTTTACAATTGTGTCTGATTTTTGAGAATATACCTTAAAAATTTTTAGAGTTTAATTATCAGTTAATGAATTGCTTTAATTAAATTGTAATTCCATATCAGTGACGCCATCTGACTGCAAATTTGAGAAATAATGATTTCAAATTCCTCAGTATTTATAATAATGAATTATTTCATTATTATATCGCCAGTTATATACTTATGGTGATGCTATTCATTAAACAGATGAGTGTAAAAATATATCGAATAGAGTAAGTTCAAAATTCAAGATGGAATCTGTCTTTGGAGCATATTAATATCGTCCTTTATCCTGACAGTTTAAAACACATATGGGTTTTTCTTCCTTTTAGTTCTTTGTTCACAAGCATAATGATGTCATGAAAGAACTCTAATTAATTATTAAAATATCTTGACTTGTCAAAGTTAAATTGTAACACGGTAGATAATAGTCACTCATATGATAACATAATTAAAAATTCATTAACACGTTTTAATTGAAAAACTTACGAGTCTGTAATATTGACTTTTGTTTGAGTCCGATTTCTAGTTGAAAGGGTTTTAGATAATATCTGAAACACATGACGAATCAGAGAAATTGTAATAAAATATAAATAATTACAATGAACATCTCTCAGAGAATGAGGCAAAGACAAAAAATTTACAAAGAATAGGTTTCATTGGGTATTCTGACCTTTATCCTTTTGTTTGGTATTATGTGAGTCATTTCAATTTAAAATACAGTAGGCCCTCCATAAGTCGGCTTTGTTCCAATCTGTAGCCTTCGGTAATTCGGCGCTTTCTGAAGAGTGAATGGGAGGGAATCTTGAAAAATAAAATAAGTCACGGTATATAGCAATACATTGGAATGCCATAAAGAATATTCAGGGGTTTTAAATTTGTAATAATTGCTATACATCATTTTTGGTATTAATTTATTTTATTTTTAATAGTGAACGATTTCGATACTAAGAGGAGATTTTTTTTAAAGAAGTATAATTTATTTTGCGCTTTCGTTAAGCTGGCAGTATCTACCGGATTATTTAGGAATTACAAAATAAATGAAAGCAATTGGATGAGAACTTAGAAAGGATGAGGATATTTCAGATCAAGCAAAATTTAACGAAATAGTATTTCAAATGATTTCTAAGGACCCTGGTGAATAAAAGACAATCCAATTTAAAAATTGTTAATTCTAGAACAAAGAGGTTGAAGTAAAAGAAACAAACACGTTACTAACCAAAGTTTTGAGCAAACATTCACAAAACTTTAGTGAATTAGCACGAAAGGCATAAATGAAAGAGAAATGACGATGATGAGTTTGTAAGCCTTATGGACCCCGAAATCAATAGTGATAATGGACCCTAAATTCAATCTTTGTCTCTCGGGTTCACTTTCTGTTCACTCATTTCTCTTGATAATTTCTCTTTCCCACATGCGGGTATCCAAATTGAATTAATTTCTTTATTTCCTGCGCTTTCCTAAAATTAGCATAGAGTATTGCAGGGACAATACAAACCCAAATTTAATTACTAGCTATATTTTTTTGCCTTCTTAATACTAGCATGCGCGCAATGAATGACATGCAAATCAGTTTAAAATTTAATTTGGGCAAACTAATCCATGATTTATCATGTCAAAATACACACAATATCTTTCATGATTTATCATTGCATCCGTACCAGATTTCAATTTGGGAAAGCAACCACACATCTTGAATTGAAAAGTTTTTTTAAGATATAATCGGCTTACCTCCAAAAGTTAAAGTGCAACCTGTTTTCTGAAAGTCACTATTAAATGTATGCAAATAAAGATGGTAAATATGGTTTAAATGAAGGATTTGGGGTAACTTTAATTAAATTACATGGAAGATAGATATCTACCAATTACTAATTTTTTTTTGTATTTTTATAAGAGCCAAAGGAAAAAAAAAATTAAGAATATCTTTCTTTGGAAACTATATCAAAGGAAGAACGAACAATTTGTTAGTCATTTATTTCTTCTACAAAGATATTGTTAATAATGTCTCAGCAAAGGTATTTATCAGATTTATAGAGATTGCTTGTCATCGTGTGGATAGAAATGTTTGACATAAGTTAATGCTGCAAAAGTAAGTAAAAGCTAATACTGCTTTTTAATGTAAGTTAAATGCTGTGTGATTCATCGACTCTGAAATCATTTGCAATCTGAAAATTCAGTTTGAAAGAAGATCTGTGTATGACCGCTTTGTTATAATCCTTGCTCAAGATCGCTTTCCAGTATTTTCAGTCCAAAAAAAAGATAATTTTTAGTCTGCCTCAGCTCGTTTCAGATCATTTCATTGGAACCAAGACTAGAATGTTTGGTTCTACAGTACGAAGATGCCTTCACTATCAGGAAATTTATACAAGAACAAAATTTGTGTGTGTCCTTCTTAATCACAGGCAGAGAGCATGTTACCTGGACGAAAAAGAAATGGGTGTCAATACTCTTCACAGATGATTTCTGTTTGACCTACAATTAACAAATCTGGCACAGGTATACCTTGGAGAAACGATTTCTTTTAACATTTTAATTAGAATTTTAATTAATTAAAATTTTTCTCAAATCTTATATTTTTCCGCTTTAATTTCCGAAAATATTATTGTACGAAATAAAATTTTCGCAGTTAAAAAAATGCTTTTTTAATGATGTAAATTTGTATTGAATTTTGGCAATTTTTTAAAAAGTTTTTTTGCCTAATTTCCAACAATAGATTACATGATTGTCCTGAAATTCAAACTGTTTTCATTGTTCCATTAAACATTTGATCGCGTGATTTTACTGCATTATTGAAAGCTAAATAAGAAAGATTTTGTTTAAACTGTGCGAATTTTACAGGACGATTAAAAAAGTGAAGCTATGACATCACGAAATTGAGAAAATAAATTCACCGGATATTTACATTTTTAACAGCGTTATGTCGTCATGGGACTGTCACCATTTGTAAAGTAGATACACACAATATACATTGTAATAAGTGCAGTTTAAGCAAGACAATTCAAATAATAAGGGTTTATTGTCAAAACATTTGGTGGAGTAATGGACATGATGTTATATTTAAACCATTTCTCTAAAAAAATATAACTAATATTCTTGGAGAACCAGCTGGTCACTTGAGGTGACTAATATACAAATAAAATAAAATAAAGAAGATGGAATTTAACAAGGAATCGTCATGAATTTTTTATACTTTCAATTAAATTTTAGAATCTCGAAATGAGAAGCAAAGATCAATTATGGAGCAACGCAGAATCCAATCTTATTTAAATATTTCGTAAGGATGCTTTGAAGTGCCACCTGTCTTATGAGGTAGTCCCAATAATGCTCTATCGGAATAAGGTGAAAAAATTGAACTGTGTAGCACTTTCGCTTCAAATCTTGGTACTCAAGATATTAATCGAAAGCTTAACTAATGATCTTTTCCCTGACTTTATTAATTTTTTAAAGAAATAATTATCTTTGAGATTTGAAAATAGACCTCAGGAAGTCATGTCCAAATTTCTTATTATTACTGTTAACCATTAAAGAAGATTTCTTTCGACAAAAACAAAAACACAAGCATATGTATTTTGTGTTTATATCATATATAACTATACTTAGAGTTAAAATACCATTTTTGACCACTTTTCTTATTTATGTAGTCGTAAATATAATTTATAGAATTTTTTGACTGTTCTATCAAAACTCTGATTACCAAAAATTAAACCCCATCTGTGTATGTCACATTCATCAGACTAATTACATGTTTTAAGTACAAATGAATAATAAAAGGAAACACTAATTTGTGTTGGGCGTGAACACGTTTTTCATGGAAATTTAGGTTTTCCGGAAATTCCACCATCTAAAATGAAATCGAATAGGCTTTTGCATGGGCTTTCTAGTAGTTAATTGATCTTAACAAGCGCTGCTGAATCCATGTGTGACGGCACACGCCTTTCATTATCTATAATTACGTAAGCTGATGCAATTATGACGTCAAACGAAAAGAATTTCACGGTACATTTAATGTACATAATGCTTTTGTGTGCTAGCTCAGCTTTGTTAAATAGAGATTGATTCGGAAACAATACATTTTTAATTATTAAAAGTGTAAAGCTTTATTTTTCGACATGGTTGTAACTTGCAAAACGATTAATGATTTTATTTTTGACGGTATTTATGAAAACAATTTTGCTTTCAGATTTGAGTTGTATTTGAATCCTATTTTTCGACATGGTTGTAACTTGCAAAACGATTAATGATTTTATTTTTGACGGTATTTATGAAAACAATTTTGCTTTCAGATTTGAGTTGTATTTGAATCCTATTTTTCGACATGGTTGTAACTTGCAAAAGGATTAATGATTTTATTTTTGACGGTAGTTATGAAAATAATTTTGCTTTCAGATTTGAGTTGTATTTGAATCCTCTCAGGAAGCAGACTCTTCTTCGGTTTTATATGAAATTCTAAAGCTCTAAGGACTGATATGTCGCTGATAATATTAATGCTATAGTGTTAATTTTTTCAAAATAAATATCTTCATTTAATCTCTTAATAGCATTAACTAATAATAAAAAATACTTATGTATAATCGTGTAAAAATAAAATGGGGTCTAAAATTCTGAATAAATTTTTTGATGATCATTTAAAATAAAATTGATAATAAGTATCTCTATATTATCCTACTATTATTAAATTACCAAATAGTTTTATAATTTAAAAAATAAATTGGAAACCAGTTTAACCTGAAAAAAATATAATTTCTGTAAAATATTATAAAAAATTAAATAATAAAAATAAATTTTTTCCAGATAAAAAGAGTAAATATCACTTCCGAAATTTCATTAATCCTTACAGGGCCTATGATTCATTTAGATTCACGGGAACAAAATGTTTTTCTATTCATTTGTGCTTTTAATTTCATTTGTGCTTTGAGCGCTTCGATGGTACAACGTGATCTGAATACAAATGAATAAAGAATGAATTAAATTAATTGATATATAAGAAAATAATTAGTTTATAATAATTTGTTTGTAGTAATTGATATTAAGAGTTTATACATTGTCCTACTGTTATTTAAATACCAACTAGTTTTTTTTAATTTAAAGAATAAATGGGAAATCAATTAACCTGTAAAACGTATTATTTCTGCAAAATATTATAAAACTGCAAAAATACTTTTCTTTGGCTAAAGAGAAAGAACTTCACATTCGAAATTGCATTAACCCTTACAAGGCCTATGATCACTTTAGATTCATGAGAACAAAATGTTTTTCTATGCATTCATTTCCATTTTTAATTTGAGCCGTAAACGCTTGGATGGAGCACCATGATTTGAATACAAATGAATAATGAATTAATTAATTTAGTTAATATATAAGAAAATAATTTGTAATAAATGAAAAATTTTATTATGAACTATATCGAATTTTTAAAAAAAATCTTTTTTTTTCATAATAATTTGAGCTGGAATAGGTTAAATATGCGAAAAAAATCCTCTTTTACATCAATACATTATTAAGGTCATTCAAAATCATATAGTACGAAACAGATTTTTTTTTGCGTAATGTTAAAGAAATTTTAATTCACCCTAATGATGTTATATTGATTTTTATAATTATGCTGCTATTATAATGATACTTATTATTTCATAGCAATTATGTACTGCATTATCTAAATTACAGTCAATGCTCATGACTCATCATAATTATGAACTAATAATAATTTTTAAATGCGAAGGGCTGTTAATTTTTAATTTAAAGGCACTTTAAAAATTTTGATATTATTAAAAAAATATCTATTTTCTTGAACAGAACCTTATATCCCTTTTTTTACAAGGAGCATCATTTTCAGCTGAAAATTTATTGCCTTCCCAAATATAAAAAATAAATAAGTCGATACGAAATATAATAACATGAAAATGTTTTAGGCGTAACTCTTTCATTTTCATATCCTAATCGTCATACAACTATCGAAATATCAGTTCTCAAAATTATAAGCTGAAATTAAATTATTCAAAGACGCAGTATTCGATAAAAAAAATTACACATAATGCACAAGCAAATCAGCACTCTATGGATTCTAAATTGAATCAGCAAGACAGTGCATTCCGGAAACGAAAGGTGTCATGTAATTAGTTTATGATAAAAGCAAAGCAGTTAAGGGGTTAATTAGTTTGTCTTATCTTCGCCTGGCTTAATTCCATCAGCCGCTGCATTCAGTGCGCAACAATTTCATTACAGAAACAATGTTAGAATAAAAACATTATTTTATTAATTAAAGCGAAAGTGAAAATTCTGTTTTGATGACTAAAGAAAGCATTTTTTCTTCTCAAAGGCAAGGTCACATAAAAAGAAAAAATTAATTAAAATAATGAAATGAAAATTTAATGAATTTAATGAAAAATTTAATGAAAGAAAAAAATTTAATAAAAGTTGATTGATTTGATTCTAATAATATTGTTGAAAATTGTGTATAAAATTAATTTTGAAAAATTTATTAAAATTAGAGAAGAAACTGCAATGAAACTAAAGTGGTATTACTGAAAATCTATACATTTTTTATAAATTTATTTCCCAGTGATGTAAAAAGAGGTTTTTTTGTGGTAATATGCTATAAAATTATTGAGGTTTCGGTTAATTTTTAAGTAATTAAAATCTTAGTAAAAATGTTGAAAATCCTTACTTTTAAAAAAAAGGTAAATGCTGCATAAAAGGGAAATGTGCTCCAAATTTGGTAGCCTTTTGGCTGCCTTTTAACGCATTTTGAAAGACTTTTGCTACACGGAATTTGGAAAAAGGATGCCATCCTGTAATCATTACTATATCGTTTAAATGTTGATTGTTGATAAAAAAAAGAAATTGAATTGATAAATAAAAATGATTATTAAAATGAATTAAAATTAATAATTCAGTTAATTTTAACGAAATGTTTGAAATCTGGTGAATTTATTAACTAAACATTTTTTTTATTAATCTATCAAAACTTCCTTGATTCATTTATTTATTTTTTACGCCACTGCTATTGAAGTTGCTAGCTATTGATTTTGAGCCTGCAGAAGTGGTATCCTTAAAATTTTCTTTCATGCCCTTTAATAAAGGTGTTATTCTCTAAAATTGTAGAACTTGCAACGCCCGTGAGCGCGACGAGTGCTCAAATTTTTATTTTCAGAATCCCGTACATGAGAATTATGTGCTTTGCAGTATAATAAAAATACTGGTTTGGCAAACGAATATAATAGTTAAGAAATATCTATATTTGGCGTAATCTAGTGTTTTTTACTGAATTTAGCGTGTCATCTTTGGCGATTAATTACTGGCATGCAGTTAATACGTAAGTACAAGAAAATCGAAAAGGTTTTAGCAGTCACTATCCGAATAGATTGAAACGAAAATTTGGCGCAAGATCATTTATCAGATTTCATTTATTTAAATCATTGTGTCTCTGAATTCCTGGGTTTACATCACGCGAAATTACAGACCGACAGACAATCATTTCTCTGACGGATTCGGTTCAAATTTGCTAAGCATCTAAACTTTATTGTCTTAACTTGTATTTGGAGAGACGAACTGATAGACTTCTTCTGATTGGATATCTTTCAAATTTTTTTCTTTGCTATAGAAAACTACAAATTAGGTATTAAACCCATTCATCTGTCTAACATTTTTAAATTATCGAGACATTTTTAAATTATCGCGCTCTCAGACACATAGACGTAATTCCAAAAACCCGTGTTTTTCAACTTAGAAAGATTTAAGTTTGGAAATTCGCCAAAATCGCCAGATCGTATTTTTTGACAATTATTATATACTTCCTCTTTGTATACTTCGTAAATGAGAAAGGAATCGAATGGGCCATCTTGTAAGATAAATGGTTCGTTGAGCAAATGATCTGTCAGGAAAATGGATTGTTAGGCAAATCGTCTGTCAAAAAAACATCCCAGAGCTATTTCGATGAATTTTTTGTTATAAATATTCATTGCACATTTATAAGGGCCATTTAAGCTGCAATTCCTTCATAACAACAAATGAATCTTTAATAGCTCTTAGAAAGGGAATCTTATTTTAATACTAGAAATCTAAGAAAATGTTTAGCTTGCAAGATCATACCAATAATTTAAAGAAATTTCTAGAAGGTATCAAATAAAGATAAGAAAAATCGGATTGTCAGATTAAAAACAAATGTATATCTTCATCAAATGTTTGATGCAATCTGTCATATTTGTTTCTCTATGCGTGAAATACAAATGTGAACACGATAATTAAAAAACACATTTAGATAGATTTATAAAATTTGTCTCTTCACCAGAGTGGCAAAGTTGTATCAAATTATGTACATAATCGACCCTGTGTTGCGATCTGTCAGTTCTTCTCCAGTCTATTCACAGCGTGAATATTTGAAACGCAATGACAA
The DNA here is from genome assembly GCF_947563725.1 of Argiope bruennichi. Taxonomy (NCBI): domain Eukaryota; kingdom Metazoa; phylum Arthropoda; class Arachnida; order Araneae; family Araneidae; genus Argiope; species Argiope bruennichi. The sequence continues at coordinate 21,381,924 of NC_079163.1, forward strand.
AAAAACACAACAAGTATGATGAATTAATTTTAATGCATGATCTTTATATCAAATTATACATCATTATCTAATACACGATAGTTAAAAAAACGCAATTAGTTGGATTTTTAAAATTTAGCTTATTTTGTTATAGCAAAGCTATATCAAATTTTGCACTCATGCCATATTGTATTGCTGTCTATCAGTTTGTCTATTCGATAATATTTTAAACGTAATGATTAAAAAACACAACAGGTTTAATGAATAAATTTTTATACATGATTTTATATCAAAATTATATTTCATTATCTAATTTCACTCTAAATCCATTCCATCAACGGATCATCATCCTGAAATACAGGTTCATCAATTAAATTAATAAAATTATGATTTGCCACTCATAGTGTCGTTTGTTTATGCTAATGAGAAAAATTTAATTACTGTATTATACAATACTTAAGTTAAGGAATTGTAAATTTTAAACTAAAGTCCAGAAAATAATTAAAATTAGAAATTGCAGATTTTAGTATACTAATAAAAGTATGTTCTAAAAAATTTTTTTGTTGAAATTATTGATATTTTATAAGAGGTTTTACTTATCATATTAGAATTACGAGTGTACTTTAAATTTTGCTTTCAAATGTGAAATTTCATTTCCTTATCGCTAAAACATTATTTGAACTGAATATAAAATGGAGCATACATCGTCTGATAATGAAAGCCCCGTAAAAGATAAAAACGAACAATAAAAGATTTATGAAAACACCCTTACTTCATCTTAAGGAGATTGTATTATGAGCCCGAAGCAATATTACTTCAAGCATCAAATGACTATGTTATTTGGATTTGATTAGAATAAATCATGAAATGTAATATTCAATTGTTTTAGTGAATTTATATTTTGCTTGTAATGAAATATAAAATATTCAATCACCATTCGTTTATACAAATTTTTTACCTTTAATTCTCTTTTCGCATTTACAAATAGAAATTTTAATAAATAATAAATGCCTTAATTAGGTAGAATGAAATAAATTTATATCATGATTATTGAGGATTGCTGCTCGAGGTATTATTATTTCTTTGACGAAATGAAAATTCAATCCAATAGCATCTTAAATATTTTATATGTAATTATATTATTGTTAGGTTTAGTCTACATAAAGAAGATCTATATTACCGTGTTTTGTGGAGATATTTGACTAAATATTTAAAATTAATTATGGTAACTGATTTCATTATGAAATAACAAATTTAGTTCGATCAAAAGGATTGAAAATGCAATTTCGTTATACTTATTCATCTCGAAATTTTTGAGGAAATGCGGAAAAATACTTTTCATTAAAAATTATATTAAAAAATAATTTATTTTCATTCCAAAATTATTGTGTTTTTGCATTTCTTTAGAACTTGCATCACTTGCCATTTTTATTCTTTAAATGACAAAGTGAAAAAAACGTAATAATGAAATCAAATGCCTACTTGTAAAACTATTTATATTGTTAGTAATGTAATATTATAGACGTATTCAGAGTGGCAGTGACCAAATAACAGAGTAGTTATTCCTTTAACGGTATGCGAAAGTGATTGTGCGGGGTGAAAATTGGAGTTGGGGATTCCAGCCTAGTTGTTTTCCGACATTTCTAAAACATGACTTCAATCTCAAAATAGTATAGGTAGAAAACGGAGTTTTTATCTAACTCTAACTCGTAAAAACATTCTATGCAAACAAAATATGATGGCTTTTTAGGATTTTAAATTAAATTTTGAGGATTTAAAATTATGATTTTAATTACTATTATGTTATCAATATTATGATTTTTATTATTATTTTGTGATTATTATTTTGATTTTAATTATTATTATGTGATCCTTATTATGATTTTAATTATTATTTTGCGATCGTTATTATGCTTTTAATTATTATTTTGCGATCATTATTATGATTTTAATTATTATTATGTGACCAGTATTATGATTTTAATTATTATTATGTGACTAGTATTTTGATTTTAATTATTATTATGTGACTAGTATTTTGATTTTAATTATTATTATGTGACTAGTATTATGATTTTAATTATTATTATGTGACTAGTATTATGATTTTAATTATTATTATGTGACTAGTATTATGATTTTAATTATATTTTTACTCATGCCGTTTGGCGAAAATTTTCCTTTTTATTTATTATAAATATTTTCAGTGACTGATAATGAAGCGTGCATCTGAATATACTGAATATATTAAAAATACAAATTTTTATATTCAGAAACATTTAAAAGTAATATGCCAAGAATATGATATTTTACAAAATTGTAAACATTTTAATTAATCAAACGCGTCCCTAGATATTAAGCCACATCACTGTGAAAATGGATTAAATACTTATCACCAACGCAATTTAATCCATTAAAACGATGCACGTGTATCTTAATAGATTATTGTTGAAGAACAACGACCAAACTTATCCTAACTTGAACTTCACTTTGCGTTTATCAGATAACGCTCTTTCCATGAGTCAAAGTAGGAAGTAAGATTGTTAAATGCTTAGTTCTTGGAAACTATACCCTTTCTAATTAAGTATTAAAATAGAAATTCAGGAATTGACTGTGAGGGACAGAATTTCTATGAACTCGCAAATTGGTGAAGCATAAAAATAAGGATAAACCTTTCTGCATGATTTTTAATAGATTTTAAATTAATTTTCAGCTTTCCAAAATAATGAACTAATGACTCTCTTAAACTAGAGAGATAGAAAGCATTGCAATCCTTTTAAAGGATTCTGGGTAGTAAAAGCCATTTTTGAGTGAATCAAGCATTATTAACAGAAAAGGAATTCCATTTGTTTGTAACGTTTGATGCAAAATTTTGTTAATAACTTTATGGGTTTCTAAATTTGTAGATCTGAAATTGCCAATAATTCTTAGTAAAATGTGCACATTTGAATGCTTAGAAGAATTTCGAATGTTGTTTAAGACTTGACTTGAAAAAGTAAATAGAATATTTTTTATTCTTATACTTTCTTCCTTGTACGTTTTTATTGAATCAGTTTTATTTTGATGAATATTAATTTTGATTTTTTGTTTAATTCAGAAAAATTATTATTTTATTATAAGTTCAATTATTCAAATGATTTTCGGAAAGGAAAAAATAAATTCTGGTTCCAAATATTTTTGGTTTTTATTCCTCTAAATATTAAATATATTTTTTAAGTGTATTTCATCCAATATCTTTCTTCATTAAAGGAATATTCATAGATTGAATCGTTGTTCAGAAACTTATTAACGAAAGAAAAATCTGAATAATTCATTTCATATTAACTAAAGAAGCATTTGAATAATTTAGAAGCTAACATGAATTTGTATAACCTTTTTAAATAAAGAAGAATTTACATAACCTATAAACTAAAGAAGAATTTGCATCATTTAATAACTGAATGAAAATTTACATAATTTAATAACTAAATGAACATTTCCAGAATCTATTTTCTACAGAAATCATCGAAAGTATTAAATAAATCAATAAATATGCACCAAAACATTTCATTACAATTCATTTATTATCAAATTATCAATAAAAAAAATCAATAATCGTAGAAACAACTAAATGTTTCAAATCAAATATAGATCTAAAAAGTAGAAAGATTTAAAAAAAAAACATTTGAGCTTAAATAACTTTCTTCGTAAAAGCAACAATGATTCATCCAGTTAGATATGATAAATATTATATCCTTTAATAATAATCGAATCTATTCGATTGACAAAACCCGAACCTTCTTATGCAAACGAAGATTATTTATTTTTTGTTTTTATATTATATTGTATTTGTATTTTTCCTCTAAGAAGAACTGAAAATAGAAAAAAAGGAGCATATGAAAATTTCCGATTTGAAAAATTCAACAACTTGAGGCTAAAGTTCCGTTTCTTTTGCTTTCTTGAACAATAAGTTGTTTTATTGTATTTCTGTTCGATCCTTTCATGCATATCAAACGAAACCATCTAAACATTGTTGAAACTCAGTATTTGACATTTACTATTTTTATATTTTGTAATACGATTATATTTCTTGCCACAACAAGATTCAACTTTCCCGATAAACGGTTCTTGTTTCATCTGCTTTTGCATCTCGCATTCCTCTTTAATATAAAAGGAGAAGTTTTGGGCTAAAATTTCTGTCAGTTTTCTTTTGTTATTGTGTGGAATGATTTCTATGAAAACGGAAATCAATTTTTCATGCTCATTGTACATTGTAAAACTGCATTAATTGAAATTTTTAATTAGCGGAAATAATTGCAAAGTGTTCTTCCTGAATGTCGTCTTGCATTTTGAAACAATGCCTGTATTTAATGAACACTTCTAAGAATGAAATTTTAATGAATCATTTCTGGATATACTCCATATGTATTAGAGGTACATTAATTAAAGTTTTAAATGAAAGGAAATAATTATAAGGTGTTCTTTTTGAATTCAGTTTTAGATTTTGCAATAATTCTCATATCTGATGAACTCTGCTAAGAGTAAAATTTTAATTATTCTTTATTTTCGAGGACCCAGTCAAGATTTCAACTCTTAGAATTTTTAGTGCAATCCCTCTTTTCACAACAAGAAAATGATGAAAGAGATTGAATGAAGCGTGAGTTATGCAAGAAATGAAATACTCACTTCGGATAGAAATAAATTTGAAAACAATGTGTAGTTGTTAAAATTTCTAAGCATTTTCTTTTATTTAATTCCAATACGTGCGATTCTCCAAAATAGGATTACTAACCACTAGCTAAAATTATTTCTACCTGATTAATAGTCTCAGAATAAAAGATAGACATATTAACTATTAAAATGAAATTTAAAATTTGTATGCGCTAATAAAATCAACAGGAGTATTTCCCTTCAAAATTCCCGAATACATCGATAATATTATCCTTAGATTCCTCATATTAAAAAAAGAACTGAGTATGCATTTTGGAACAATACCTCTTCCCTTCAATCAAATTTGTACATTACCATGCTGTTTTGTATTTTGGACTTAGCTTCCTAATATGGAAAATATATTTAAATATGCATTTTGGAACAGCAATTCTTCTCTTCCATAGCATTTGTACACTACTATGTATATTACCATGATACTGTATATTTTGGACTTAACTTCATCATATGGGAAAGAGATTTAAACATGCATTTTCGAACAAAAATTTTAAAAACTGTGTGTTTTGGAGCTAGCCTCCTCATATGAAAAAGTGAACTGACTGCGCATTTTGGAACAATACCTCTTCCCTTCAATCGAATTTGTACACCACCATATATATATATATATATATATATATATATATATATATATATATATATCATGATATTGCGTGTTTTGGACTTAGCTTTCTCATGTATTTACCAGCGGGAATGGTCTCCTTGAAACTTTCTTGCGTATTCTCTAAAAATTTCTCTCCCTTTACCTCGTGTAAAATTTGGACCTTAAGCAAAGTGGTGAACTCCACGAGTAATCAGTTTTTATTTAAGAGTCCCGCACAAAAATATTCAGTGCTGCTCAGAACAGGGGAAAAAACAAACACACCCGAGTTTACACTTTAGACTCTTTTTTTTGACTGAGTGAAATCAAAATTTGATATACAGTTACAATTTCAGTAATAATATCACATATCAAATCTCAATTATTCAAGTCTTTGTATTTTTGAGTTGCAGCATTGACATGCATGAGATTGTAAAGATTGGCGAAAGGCTAACCTTTTGTCAAATTTGGTTCAGAATTTGGTATAGATCTATATTGTACATACTAAAACAATCTCTCTATTTCATTTATCTAAGTCTTTGCATACTAAAACAATCTCTCTATTTCATTTATCTAAGTCTTTGCATATTAAAACAATCTCTCTATTTCATTTATCTAAGTCTTTGCATACTAAAACAATCTCTCTATTTCATTTATCTAAGTCTTTGCATACTAAAACAATCTCTCTATTTCTTTATCTAAGTCTTTGCATACTAAAACAATCTCTCTATTTCATTTATCTAAGTCTTTGCATACTAAAACAATCTCTCTATTTCATTTATCTAAGTCTTTGCATACTAAAACAATCTCTCTATTTCATTTATCTAAGTCTTTGCATACTAAAACAATCTCTCTATTTCATTTATCTAAGTCTTTGCATACTAAAACAATCTCTCTATTTCATTTATCTAAGTCTTTGCATACTAAAACAATCTCTCTATTTCATTTATCTAAGTCTTTGCATACTAAAACAATCTCTCTATTTCTTTTTCTAAGTCTTTGCATACTAAAACAATCTCTCTATTTCATTTATCTAAGTCTTTGCATACTAAAACAATCTCTCTATTTCATTTATCTAAGTCTTTGCATACTAAAACAATCTCTCTATTTCATTTATCTAAGTCTTTGCATTTTTGAGTTATTATACTTACATGTTTACAAAAGTACAGACCGTAAGGAAAGCAGTCAATCTTTTATTGGATTTGGTTCAAAAATTGGTACGCATCTACAATATAAATCCTTAAACAATGTACCAAATTTTATCCATCTAGACTCTTACGTTTTGTAACTATCATGTTCATCTCTTCACGGACGTCCAGACAAAAAGATTTACTGAAAATGGATTTTTTCAAGGTTTGATAGAATTCTAGAAATTTGGCGTAAAAGCCACTTACCAAATTTCATTCGTCTAGCTCAAAGCGGTTGCGAGTTATTGCGCAAAAAGATAGAGAGAGGGAAAGACAGGCATAATTCCAAAAATGTGTTAATCAGGGTCACGGATGTTAACAATGTAGATATTTGTCAAAATCTGGAAATCGAATTTTTTACCGGTTATAATACTTTTCCTTTGTTTACTGTACACAATTCTTCATATCTGAGAAAGGAAAACGAATAGATCACTATTACTTCTCTTGTACCGATTTTGTATATTACCTAGTGTGCGTTATGTACCTTATCTAGTTTTGTATATAACTATGATATTGGTGCTTTATGCTCAGCTTTCTCATATAATAAAAAGAAACAAGTATTCTTTCCTTTGATCGATTTTATGCAAAGTTAAATGCTGATCTAAAATTTTGGCTTAAAAGTCTCACGTTAAAATTTATATATTGAATTTATTACATATAACCACAAATAAACGGGCCAACAGGCAATCAAACTAATGGTGCATTTTGTCCAAAATTTGATACATCTTTTAAAATTCTAGTTACAAAAACAAACGCCAAATTTCGTGTACCTCTTTGTATTTTCTATTTATTTCGTTCATATGCTGCACACGGATGGGTAAACAGATAGTTAACTTTTTCTTCAACGGGTTCTTTACAAATTTGGTAGAAATAGGAATACCAACAGACAATCAAACTAATAGCGCATTTCGTTCAAAATTTGGTACATATTTTAGAGTTCTAATTACAAAACTAAATGCCAAATTTCATTGATTTCTCTTTGAGTTTTCAATTTATTTGGTTCACATGAACACGGATGGGTAAACATATAGTTAAATTTCAATTAAGCGGATTCCTTACAAATTTGACAGAAATAAACATACCGACAGGCAATCAAACAAGTGGCGAATTTCCTCCAAAATTTCGTACATATTTTAGAATTCTTATTACAAACCAAAAGCCGAATTTCAGAGACGTACCTCGTTGAATCTTCTATTTATTTCGTTCATATGCACACGGATGCGTTAACAGATAGTTAAATATTTCTTCAACGGGTTCCTTGACAGAAATTTCTATTTCGGATTTAAAGACCGTGTACCAAATTTCATCGGTAAACTAATTTCCTTTTTGAATGTGTTTGTGGGTAAGCAGATATATTGCTAAAAATCCTTTTTTCGAGCCCTGCAAGTAGGGGATCTATCTAAACCTGGCTCTCGAATCTTTTTGACATTTATAATGCGTTGTTTTCCCATCCCTCGTGAATAAGAACATGGAAATAAAACCAATAGAAAACTACATGTAAGCATTTGCAACTAAGTCTCGTTTTATTCCAAATCTCTAATATATGATGAAAAAACAAATCTTCATGTACTTTATGACTTTAACCTTAAACTTCATCATTCATTTCTTAAAAAATCCGCAATGCATTAGATTCACCCTTTTCAAATAATCTTTTCATTGCAATATGTTACTTAAATTTGAAATAAAACGGTAATAAAGTAGCTTCACGATACATCTCAATGATCTGCCACTTAAAAAGCGCATGTCGGCCATTCACATATTCTTTATTGCAGCAATATGAGCAACAAAAGAAAATAAATGTCCAAAAATGGGCCTCTTAAGCAAATTTTATCTTCTTTCCCCCTTTAACTGATGAATTACGTAGAATCATCATATAGGTTGCCATGGCAAGTTGTACTTGGACGTCATCATACATGATGATTTAACTTACTGTTTATCTCAGGAAGAATCCCCGCTTAGGAGAATTTATGGATATTTCTTATCATTTCATGCAGGCTTCAGTTTTCTGAGAGGGCTTTCGTGAGGGACACTGAATCGAGTGGAAGGCGACTTACTATTGATTTATTCCTGCATAAATGTAAGCGAATAGATAAGCTCGACTTTCTAGTCTTTTCAGAGTTAAATATTTTATTAAATGTTTTTATTTCAAGAATTTTAAATTTGAGCTGTGTATTTCATTTGATAGGGATTGCGTTATAAAACTTCTATCCAGGTATCGGATCTTCTAAAATTTTTGATAAAGTGGAAAATTAATCAAGGAATTTTTCATTGGCTTAAAATAAAAGAAAACTTTGATAATCAAAACAGAAATACCTATCACAGACTATTGATTTTTTCCTGCATAAATGTAAACGAATAGATAAGCTCGACTTTCTAGCCTTTTCAGAACTAAATATTTTATTAAATGCTTTTATTTCAAGATTTTAAAAGTTGAGTTGCGTATTTTATCTGATAGGTACTGAGTTTAAAATTTGTATCCAGGTATTGAATTTTCTAAAATGTTCTATGAAGTAAAAAATTAATCACGGAATTTTTCATTGGCTTAAAATAAAAGAATGCACTGATAATCAAAACAGAAGTACCTGTCAAAGACTATTGATTTATTCCTTCCTAAATGTAAGCGAATAGATAAGCTCGACTTCCTAGCCCTTTCAGAACTAAATATTTTATTAAATGTTTTTATTTCAAGATTTTAAAAGTTGAGTTGAGTATTTTATCTCATAAGTAATGAGTTTAAAATTTGTATCTAGGTATTGAATTTTCTAAAATGTTCTATGAAGTGAAAAATTAATCACGGAATTTTTCATTGGCTTAAAATAAAAGAATGCACTGATAATCAAAACAGAAGTACCTATCACAGACTATTGATTTATTCCTTCATAAATGTAAACGAATAGATAAGCTCGATTTTCTAGCCTTTTCAGAACTAAATATTTTATTAAATGTTTTTATTTCAAGATTTTAAAAGTTGAGTTGAGTATTTTATCTCATAAGTACTGAATTTAAAATTTGTATCCAGGTATTGCATTTTCTAAAATGTTCGATGAAGTGAAAAATTAATCACGGAATTTTTCATTGGCTTAAAATAAAAGAATGCACTGATAATCAAAACAGAAGTACCTGTCAAAGACTATTGATTTATTCCTTCCTAAATGTAAGCGAATAGATAAGCTCGACTTCCTAGCCCTTTCAGAACTAAATATTTTATTAAATGTTTTTATTTCAAGATTTTAAAAGTTGAGTTGAGTATTTTATCTCATAAGTAATGAGTTTAAAATTTGTATCTAGGTATTGAATTTTCTAAAATGTTCTATGAAGTGAAAAATTAATCACGGAATTTTTCATTGGCTTAAAATAAAAGAATGCACTGATAATCAAAACAGAAGTACCTATCACAGACTATTGATTTATTCCTTCATAAATGTAAACGAATAGATAAGCTCGATTTTCTAGCCTTTTCAGAACTAAATATTTTATTAAATGTTTTTATTTCAAGATTTTAAAAGTTGAGTTGAGTATTTTATCTCATAAGTACTGAATTTAAAATTTGTATCCAGGTATTGCATTTTCTAAAATGTTCGATGAAGTGAAAAATTAATCACAGGATGTTTCATTGTCTTAAAATAAAAGAATGCACTGATAATCAAAACAGTAGTACCTATCACACATGTTTATTGTTTAGTTATAAACAGCTGCAGATAAAGTTGTCATAATTGATTGTAGTGATATTGAAGTATTGATACAGAACATTTACTAAATAAATAAAATATGGAGAAAGTGGGAAGTTAATAATTTTTTTTACCTTGATTAAAAAAAACAATGAATTTTTACAATTTAATGAAACAAATGCGTAAAATAATTAAAAAAATGAAAGGCTAATCCTTTTAAATCCGGTAATATTTTAAAATTGTTTTGACTTCCTTTATTATACCCTTTTCTTCTTTCATATAATTATAAAATTGGGTGTAAATTATTTTAAAATTAAAAGAGAAAATAGTAATTGCTTCTACTTAATTATACTCTACCGAATTCTATTCTACTGAATTCTGATTTATTCTATTGAAAACACATTTCTATCCAGACTTTACCGAATTAACATTAGGGAAAATATTCTATCCACATATGGAATGGAAAATATATATCCATATAAATTTTTAGACATGACTTCTGGCAATTGTAGTTTGAATCTGCTGAGCGCTTCATCTGTTTGTTTCCAAAATTAAATTTCATAGTTGTATCGCAGCTTTTTAATTGATAATATTATTTTTATAAATATTTACTGACTAAATAGGTTCTCATTGTTGTTAGTCTCGATGTTTATTACTTGAAAATATTCAATAGAATGTTTTGTTTCCATTGAATATTTGCTGCTGCCTCACGCAGAATTAAGAGAGAAAAGCAGGCAAAAATGAAACAAATAACAAATATGTAATATGGAAATAGTGGCTGTCCCTTATATACTGGACGTCAGGTAACACTAACCATATGAAGAAAAAAATCTGAACATAATGCAAAAGAAAGCTGGAAGGTTTTTTTGCGTAGAATTATAACCGCTCTATGAGATTTCTCTTGGTCACATGAACAACATCCTCGAGATAGCTCATTTAACGCCAAACATAGAAAAGTATATTTGCGGCCATTATTTGTATTTGATAGCTACATGCATGTGACTATGTAATTCTTCCAAAATTAGTTAATGTATCTTCTTTTATTCTTTCATTCTTAGGAATGTCGTAGTTTATGTCTTAACGTTTCTTTTGCTTTCTGTTGAAAGCAAAAGAAACGTGAATGAACGGATGAATGCTTTACATGTTAGTGAAATGACTATGATGTTGATTCTATCTTTTTGACCAAAGTGGATTGTACAGTAAAGAACGACCATAATCTTTTAAAAGTGATTTAAAAATATCAAGAATATATATATTAATATCATATATGTAAAGAGATAAGTGAAGAATAGATGCGATATGTTTCATGATAATGACGTCTTACGCAAGCAATATCCATATATTTTTCTAGATATATATTTCTTTATGTTCTAGTAAATTATTATTTAATGAATATTTCATTAGAAATTTTACTGAATATTGAATTTTGCTGAAAAAATTAGGAAGATGGTAGATCTTAGGAACTTAATTCAATAATCATAATTTCCATATTAAAAATGTAAAATAAATTTTTCTGTATCTCAAATTCATTCAAGAACTTTAGCATCCTTTATGACAGTAAATAATTAATATATTCTTTACAAACGAAGTATATGTATATGCCAGAAAGAGATAGAAAATTGCATAAACTTTTTTTTCTCATATCTTTTAATGTCGAAAAAAGAATTAGAGTTTCATAAAAATGTTTTTTATAACCGCATTTGCATATATGCTGGAAAATAAAATAACCGACAAAAATGCTATTTATTTAATTTAATAGAGTTCCTGAAAAATTTTATCAAATAGATGATATATCTTCTTTTACTGTAAACAGCAAGAATAGAACTGAAATAGGTAAATGCTGTAAGTTTATTACATCCCTAAGTATGATCGCTACCATTATGCAAGATTCCTTGGCCTATATAGGCTATAAAAGTATTTGAATATTGTGCCAAGTAAGAAATACAGTCACGCTAAGTTCAGTTGTCAGAAACTATAATTATTGTCTCCGTTCGTGACATAAAAGCCACACACTAAATAAGGCTACTAAAAACTAGTTTTTCAAGGTGCTTATTTTTATTGATGGTTAAAAATATCTGCATTAGAATAAATTTTTTTAATACACTGTCATTGATGATGGATCGCTATTGAATTCGTAGCAAAGCTAAAAATATTTTAAAATGTCTTATATATCTGCTTTGAAAATATTTGATCTGTAATAAATGGAAAATATTAAATATTTTTTGAAATTTAAAATATATAAATTTTTAATAACAAAAAAGAACCGGAAACGGCTAAGAAGTTTGATTACTTTAGACGTATGCTTCTAAGAGCTTATTTTTTTTTGTTTTGTTTATATTTAAAAATATCTGCACTTAAATAATTTTTTTATACGCTATCATTGAAGACAAATGTCTATTGAATTCATTGCAAAGTTAAACACAATTTGAAATGTCTCATATATCTGCTTTGAAAATATTTGATCTGTAATAAACGGAACATACAAAATATTTTTTGAAGTTTAAAATATTCAAATTTTTAATAACAAAAAAGAACCGGAAATGGCTAAGAAGTTTTACTCCTTTAGACGTATGCTTCTAAGAGCTTATTTTTGTTTACGGTTAAAAATATCTGCACTAAAATAATTTTTTTTAATAAGCTGTCGTAGAAGACAAATGTCTATTGAATTCGTTTCAAAGTTAAACACATTTTTAAATGTCTGATACATCTGATTTGAAAATATTTGATCTGTAATAAATGGAAAATATTAAATATTTTTTTGAAATTTAAAATATATAAATTTTTAATAACAAAAAAGAACCGGAAATGGCTAAGAAGTTTTACTCCTTTAAACGTATGCTTCTAAGAGCTTATTTGTGTTTATGGTTAAAAATATCTGCAATAAATAATTTTTTTAAAAAGCTGTCATAGAAGCCGAATGTCTATTGATTTCGTTTCAAAGTTAAACACAATTTGAAATGTCTTATATATCTGCTTTGAAAATATTTGATCTATAATAAATGGAAAATATTAAATATTTTTTTTGAAATTTAAAATATATAAATTTTTAATAACAAAAAAGAACCGGAAATGGCTATGAAGTTTTATTACTTTAGACGTTTGCTTCTAAGAGCTTGAAACAATAAATTCTGCTTGCTATATATATACTTTCAGTGAAGATAAACTTTTATTATAGATACATGGAAACTATAACAACGGGGAATTCATTTTGTTGAAGTTCTTTCATTTCTCCAGTAAGAACAACGGTCATCTATTGAGACAGTTCAGATTGCAAATCGTTTTGTATTCAACTACTCGCCCTGTGTTTCCCCTAGCGGTTCATCTTCCGGGTATTGATTGTCTCCGTTTTTCACCGCAGAAAAAAATGACTCGTTTTTCAATCAGTCAAAATCTGGTTGCTTTCCGAAAATGCTTGCCTTTAATTTCTGTTTTGAGTTTTACTAATGGAAAGTTTGCATTTGCGGAAGTCTCTTTAGGGTATTATGAAAATTAGACGAAAATAACTTACTAGACATGATAACAAATGCTGAAAATTATAAAGTAGATACTGTAAAGCGATATGAAATATAATGGGTTTCATGTCGAGCATATCAAATATTGTTGTCTACCGACTGCTTTTTATAACTTCATTTCATACCTTTCTATCTTTCAAATAATTAATAAATATCCTATTTTTATTCTCTATTCCAAGTATTTGCATTTCTGTATTTGTATTGAATTATACTGTCAAAGAATGGCTTATTTATTGTTTAAAAATGTAGAAATGCTATAAATTGAAGCGTGCGGACAAATAATTTAAGAGGCATTTAGTTTACTATTAAGAGTCGTTTTATTAATATATCAAACTCCTTTAATGAGATATTCCTGTTAAAAATTTATAAAAAGAAACCAAGATTTTAGAAATAAAGATTAATTCAACTAGTGAACTAAAACTGTACTAAATTACACACAAAATTTTTAAGTAGACATAAAATTATCTGAAATTGGATACACAAACGTAAAATTGATTAAAATTACCATAATTAAAAATAAAAAATTATTCAAACCATGTGCAATAATTTCGAGAGCAAAATTATGATAATGGATTTCACATAAAACCTTTTTTCCGTCTCTACTCATTTGCAAATAGAGGTTGTTCTTGTGCTTGCCCTATGCTGAGTTAATCATCTTTTTTTTTATTTCCAAAATCATTTTATAATTTCATTATCAAAATTTGTAATCGTTTTTTTTATGAAAATCATTATTTGATTTTGTTCTTGGGTCCTGGTGGCCTGGTGACCTGGTGGTAAGGTCTCGGCTTCGGAACCGGAGGGTTTCTGGTTCAAGACCTGATTACACCGAAACACTGTCGTACAAGTGAGTCTGGTGCGCGCAAAATCCGCCGAGGCCTAGCGTCTTGCCGCTGATGTGGTGTGGAATTTTAGAGAGAGGATACCAACTCAGGTGTCGTCTGCGGTGTCATCTGACCGTGGTTCAAAATAACGAGGTGCGTCCTAAAATAGCTTTAATGTTGCCTTAACCCTCCAAGCGGCAACCCCGGAAAAAGACGGAATCTTTTCTCCCTTCAAAACGGCGGACCCGTCTATAGACGGAAACAAAAACTCCCTTAAAACTGTCACTGCCCGTATTTTTACGGGTTCCAGTTTTTCCCTACCCCCAATCTCAAGCTGTGAGATAATGAGAAGGAAATGTGAGATAAGGAAAAGTGAATCGTTATCAGTGGACGATATGATTGATGTCTTCCTGCTCGCGCCCTCTTAAGCATTTTAAAATCTCGCTTACGTTCTGAGGCGTTACTTTTGAGATTTTGATAATAATTACGTATCCAAAATGAAATTTAAATAACGAGAATAAAATTGAAAGTATGAAAATATATACCTGGAATGAATACATACATAAACGTATTATTATTAATAATTTGAAACATAAGAATTTAAAGCTTTCTAGCATAAGAAAATAGTTAATGTAAAAAATAAATAAAAAATATATAATTAAAATTTGACAAGTTTCTTTTTTATAGCGTGCTTTCATTTAAGGATTTTAGAATTGGCATTGCTTATGCAACTTATTTTTGGAAATAAGACACTAAACTTATTTACAGAATTTACTTAGCGAACGAAACTTTTTAACTTTTAATGAATTATTTTTTTTAGTGTTCATTAATAAGTGTATTTCAAAACGGGGAGATATATAGAACCAATATATTAAAGTACGATTTTTCGGAAAGATTAGTATTCGTTACATTAAATCCTTATTTTTATAACGTAATAAACTATATATGAAAATTGAATATTTGTTTCATTCTTTAAACCTTATAGAATTTCACACTCTTTGACGAATTCGAACAAAAATGTAAGCATTGTAGAGATATAAGTTTCATTGTTTTTATATTTTTCCTCTGCTTTTTAATAATATTTTCAAAGTTAATATAAGCGCAGTTTTTAAAGGTTCTATTTTTTGTATCGAAATATTAATCTTATTTCAATGTACAATCTTATATATACATCGCACGATTCTGTTTATATGAAAGTGGTTTATATTGACATTTTTACTCTTAATGCTGAGTAATTTAATCCACGAATTTTAATCCACTTGAAAGTGAGTGAATGTGTGAGTTAAATGTGAGAATAAATAATTTTAAAATTGTTACCATTATTTTAACTCCTTGATCTAATTTTATCTCATATGTTAGCATTTAAAAATTTTTTAATGCGTACAACTGGCATTTAGACCATTTTCTTCTCCTGTTTGGTCAGTTCGAGTTCACTGGATGTGATTTTTAACAAACAAGACGGGATATGATCTTTGATTTATTTTATTTTTGATCACGAGAGTAAAAAAAATTCGGAAACTCCCACTTCCATGTAATTTGAAATTCTTTATTCTTAATAACCTTTAGCCTCACATTTTCATTTTTTAAAAACAGAACTAGTTTGAACAAGGGTGTCAGACATGAAGGTCGCTTGCGAATATTTCTATTAAAGTAGCGAATATCTCTAATTATAATGAATATGAATGTTCGTATTGGCGATCTCCAGATCAAACTGTTTGACTTAGAGCGAACGCACTTCGCCATTAAATAATTAGAAAACTGTTAACGTTCACCTCGAGAGGAAATTTTCAAAATTTTAATTAAAACTTCTGTTAATTAAAAATTATTTAAAACTTTACCATTTATCAGCGATAAAATACGAAATTATTCTAATATAATTTATACAATGTGTCATTTATACATTTGAATGTATCACCAAGAAAAATCATTCTTTGAGGTAAAATTAAGATCTTGAACTTTTAGTGTCTTATTTATTGCGATGCTAATTATGGAGCATTCTCTTCAGCCACATGGTTTATTTGTATTTCAGTAAAGAAATCTTTACCCCTTTGCTTTTTGCTTAGATCTTTTTAACCTCTAAACTAAATCATCATCAATGGGTAAAAAGCCGGAATGAAATATAAGGATAACAATGAAAACGTTTAGTTTCAATTCAAAAATAAAATATATTTTTAAAATATGCTAAAATATTTTTAATTTAATTAAAAGTGGGGGAAAAAAATTTGAATTCACAATTAATGTATAAATTATTTTTCTACTGTGATATTTTCGAATGAACTTTAAAATTTTAATAATTTTTATTAACCCTTTAAAGGGCCTTTTTTTCCTAGTCATGTTGGAGTAAAATGTTTTTAAAATTAAGATTGGCTTAGGAAAAGTAATTCATTCAACTTATTAGATCAGTTTAATCTGATTTATTAATTAATTTTTCCAATTAATAACTAAGAAATAAATCAAGACACTTCATTTTATTTGAGATAAACAATTGAAACCTCTAACCTACAGTTGAAACCTTACTGAAAAATTCGTAAGAATTTATGCCAACTTACATAACTTTATTCAAAAATTGTTGAATTTGGTGATGAGCATACTTCCCTTGTCCCTTGAAAGGGTTAATTAAAATTTTTTAAAAATGATTCCCACTGTCCAATGTATGTAGATGCAGATTTTGGTAATTCTATTTCAAATTGTCTGGTCTGAAAAGTACCAATACAACCAGACAAGTAATGACACACACACTTGTCCATCTTTATTATTAACTTAGACGAATGTTTGTGCGTGGCGTCTATTAGATCTTCTATATATATCTTAGTGGAATATGCATCTTAGAAAATGAAAATGTGTAAAATGTTTTTTTGTTTTCTTTTTTCTGAAATTTTTTAAAACTTATGAATTAAAAATAAAATGAGATTTTGAAGTGTATTCCATCATAACTTTCAAAATTATTACAGAATAAGAAGGAATTTTTGGAAATTTTTATTGAATAAGAGATCATTCAAAGTCATTTCAAAAATTAAAAAGAAATATTCAGTATGTACATAAAACTTTATTGCTGAATGATTCTATTCCCTGTATTTAGAAATTTAATAAGCCTGATTGGTTTCAACAAAAAAGGTTTTGCATTAATTGAAGTTTATTCACTCCCGTTTTAAATTAAGGAATTACTGTCAAGGAGCTGACAGAAAATTAAAAAAATATGCAATACAGAATGGTACAATGAGTCTGCAATAGTATGAATTATATGACTATCAAAATTTGAAATTTCAAGATGTTTTGCTGAAGAAAACATTTAATTAAAAATTTTATATTGGCTAGTAACCTCGACGTAACACATGTGCTGATCACCAAAAGCAATAAATAATGTAAAAGTAATAAGTAAAAAAGATCAATGCAACTGTATTTGCAAAGCTTTTAAATTCAGATTTTTCTTTTTAATGATTCGTTTACCCCACGGTTTGTCGTTATCCGATTGCAAAATAGTAAGAGCTTTGATTCTAACCCGAAAAACTTTAAACTGAGATTTTTCAAAAATTGTAATTTATTTTAAAACAGTACTTAATATTCTGTAGGAACTTGATTTGCAGGCATTCAAAAAATTCCAGTTGCAAATGGTTAATTATGAGTCTAAATAATCTGTATTATTTGAGTCATTTTTCCAGGCCAAATTTGTATCATGAATATTACAAAGAAATATTTTGACAATTATTTTTATTTGTTACAGTCATAAGGCGCATCGACCAGTTATTTCAGCATTACTGAATAACTGGCCAATTAAATATTGTACAGTATATTTAATTATAAAATTTTAATCATGCAGATAAATACTGAAAATCGATATATTTGAAAGTGAAACATTGTATGAAATTCCCTAATTACACAATTATTTTTTTTGAATACTGAAGAAACAAAAATATAACGTAGTGTCACTTATCACAATTAATGTTTTAAACACGCATTTTAAAATATTAAAATAAATTGGCAATGCGCTGAAAGGGGTTTTTAAAAAAAATTAAATCACTTGCAGGTAATGTCGAGAAATAATTTCACAGTACTACGGAATAAAATAATTTGCGAAACATATTGCAATGAAAAAAATATTAGACGAGGACTTTCATTTTATAAAAACAAACTAGTATCAAAATAAACATGATAATAACTTATTCCTAACATAAATTTTATGTATTGTTTTATAAAATAATCGAAAAACCTCTAAAAAAACCAATCACATTTTCGCATTTTCAATCGATGTTATTGTCAATCTCTTCCTAAGCACTGAAAGAAAAATGCTCTAGAAATCGAAAGACTACGATAAGAAACACCTGCTACTCACAGCATGAAATTTGCTAATCACTTCCCACCTGCAGCGCTGAACTGACCGCAAAAGGGGAAAGCAATCCTTTTGACCAAACCGCGACATTTTTAAGGTTGAACCTGTTATTCCGGCGTGCCGCTTTCGGTAAGGATAGCAATCTGAAAGCCGCCGCCAGGAGGGTTAAAAACGAGTCTTTCATATAACTACACTAAATTAATTTGATCCTTCCTCTGGGAGGGAGGGCATTCAAATATGGGGGGTGAGAAGTCGCCAGCAAATTAAAAGGGTTCTGCTTTCCCTAATTGCGCAAAAATGGGGGTGTTATCATTGCCGATGACGCGACATACCTCTGATGTAAGGGGTTGTGCAGGTGTCTGTAATGAATACTTTGTAATTGGTCTTAGTGTTCTTTTTATGATCCGCGGAAGCCGATCTAATACTAGAGTCAGATGATTTGTATTTAAATTGCCCGGATGGAAAGTTTAATTATTTGTAAAATATATTATGTTCTATTGATAGGTTTTTTTCAGTTTCATCATAAGTATTGCTCTTCTGAATACAGAGTGTTAGAATTTGGAATAACTTTTCCTTTGACCACTAATTATTTCCCAACGTCCAAAATAAATTCGAATAAACTTCCGGAAGAAATCAATAATACTTTTAACAACTTGAGCTATTGATTGAGCTGGCTGATTACACCACGGTTTCATCAATGTTTTCATTGCGCTTTTCATCTCCATTTTTTCCGAAGATCCAAATTTTTCAAAAATAAATTACTTCCGAAGAAAATTGTTTCCAAAGATGAAAGATCTCCGTTTGAGAGGATCTCCTTTTGTTATGTATTTCTACTGAAGTAAAGTGGTAAGTCTACGAACTTTTGAAGAAATTTTAAATAAAATGACTTTTTCGGAATCTTTTAAATTCTTTTTCTTACATCTTTCTGGGAGGCAGCCGCCACTGATGATCTTCTTTATGTGATTACTGAATAATTTATATCTACGTCTTACTTCTGAGATATCATAATTAAAATAAAGGACGAGATTTAGCTTTTAGTTGTTTCTAAGGCAGTTCTTATAAATATAAATGATTCTAGTTAAACCTTAATTATTCAATAACATTTCTATTTAAAAATCCTATTTAGCTATTTTTTCTAAGAACTTTTTATTGAATAATAATTGAAAGAGTTCCAGATTTTGAATGCAGAATTGTTATACAATTTTCTAAGTCTCGAGATCTTTTGAATAACGTATTTGCTTTTCTGACCACAGAAATGATCTTAACTGGTGTTCTTCAGCATTTAAATTGAATCCAGCTGAATGCATCTAAAAATAATACAAAAATAAAAATAAATAAAATTGAAAAAAAAAACCTGCTGGAGTAGTCTCCTCACAGCTTTCTTGCATACTTTCTAATAACTTGTCATCCAGAGAACACCTTGTATAGCATTGGCGCACAATAGTTACGAAATATTAACTTTTGGCATTGAGTTAAGCACTTTTACTGAATTTATCGTGTGATCCTTGCCGAGTTTTTTTTTTTTTTTGGCAATTATTCCTTGACATGCGGTTAGTAGTAACCGAAAATCGGATTTGTGTTTTTTTGACACGTTTTTCTCCATCGATTCAAAATTTGAAACAAAAATATGACAAAAAAGACTGCACTTGTAATCACAAAATCCCATTTAAGTTTAGTTTAGTTATATTAATGTCCCGTTTTAAAGCAACACTAGGGCTATATTGGGACTTCTTTCTTCCCCTTCTTCACACCACACCAGCGGGAGGACGTTTGGTCATGACGGATTTAACGTGCAACAGACCCCCTTACACGATGGTTCTGAGGTGGAGGGTTTCAGGTTCGGGTCACGAACCTCAAACCCTCCGGTTCCGAAGCCGAGACCTTACCACCAGGCCACCGCGGCCCAACACGAAGTCCCATACCAAATTTAATATATTTAAGTTTATTTTATATATTTAATTTTAACCCTTTTGAGTTTTTGCTTTGATATGTTTCTGAAAGTACAGATCTACAGACAGTCACTCCGTAGTTGGATTTGGCTCAAAATTTGTCTGCATTATAGATGTTAAATCTTTGTTGCAAATTTCATGTATGTAGCTCACTTCGTTTTGTAATTATGGTGTTAACTTATATTCACGCAGGTGGACAGACGGACTTTCTCTGAGTATATTTTAATCAAAATTTGATAGAAATCTGTAAATTTGATGCAAAGACTGTATACCAAATTTCAACTTTCTAGCTCAAACTGTTTTTATCATGCCTTCAGCTTTACCTTTGTAACAGACATTTTTCAAAAATGAGTTTTTCGAGCTGAGGGAAGTATAAAACGTGGAGATTCGACTAAAGCACGAGTTCGAAGTTTTTGATGATTACTATAATTTCTCTGTCCTACCTATACGAGAAAGTAAGAAAGTGGAATGGAATTATGGCAATCGAACGATAATGTTTTACTATTTCTACATCATTTATTAATGATGTATAAATTATCTACACAGTGTTATTACATTAGATGGATTTTTATACAGATCTCTTTATTTTGATTAAAATCAGACCATATATCCAGGTGTGTAACAAATTTTATATGTAACAAACTAGTATTTCCAACTGGTCAGGAGGTGAAAGTCATTATGATGATATACAAACAACAATTTTGATAATTATTTGGGGCATTAAAGTATATAACGTTTTTAGTGTGTTAAAATGAAACATTTTTTTTTCAAAACTCATAAGAAATATATTTGTTTCATAATATTAATCTGTTATAATGTTTGAAGAGGCATTCAAGTGACGAAAAAGATACAAATAGTTTTCAGTATGTTACACTTGATTTTTTTGTCACTTTAAAAATGATATCAGGTTTCTCACTGAAGAGTATGAAAAGTTTGAATTGCTATGTAAATTTTTTTATTAATCTCCTTAAAAGAATCTTTATCCATACATTTTTTAATCTTAAAAGATTTACTTAATTGGAGTTGAAACTACTCCCCCCCCTTTTTTTTTACCCTCTCGTATACGAAGTCTTTAAAGAAAATGTAATGTAAACTTCTAAAAATTCAATATCGAAAATTTGATGAATTTCAACGGCTGAAACCTTTCTTAAAATATATTTTAGGAGTTATGTTTACTAGTCTGTGAATTAGCTAGACATATGAAATTTGGTATATGAACTTAAACCAGTGAGTTAATTTCTATCAAATTTTGAATGAAATGCATTTAGCGGATGTCTGTAAGTCTGGTTGTATAAGTACAAGTGAACACAATAATTACAAAAGATAAAGAGCTATATAGATACAACTTGGTATACTTCGTATATTTAGAATTTAAAATGTAGAATTTTATAAAATTTTGAACCAAATCTATCGAAGAACTGACTTTCTTTACGAACTGTATTTTCCAATGCATGGAAGCAAGATAACTCAAAAATGTAATGACTCAGATAAATAAAATTGGGAAACTGATCTAGCATCTAAAATGTAGATCTGTAAAAAAATTTGAACGAAATCGGACAAAAAGTTAGCTATCTGTCAGTCTGTGCATTCTAATGCACGTAAACGTGATAACTCAAAAATGCTATGACTAAAATAAATGAAATTTGGTATGCGATTTTCTTATTAAAATTGTAATTTATAAAATTGTAAATTTTGGCTTCAATTGGTTGAAAAAAAAACCCCGTCCCAAATGCATATTCGAGTTTCCTGTATTTGTGTATTAACCGCACGACAGTGATTAAATGCCCTCTCCCTAAAAATTGCCAATGATTGCTAAATTCACCCCAAAGATGGATATTTTGTAATTGTTGTTCGCCAATGCAATGCAATCGATACTCATGTACTAGCTTTTTTCACTAATCTACAAGGCACACAATTCTCATGTGCGTGACTTTGAAAATAAAAATCTGAGTACTGGGGATGTTCTCAGCCTTATTCTCAGAGGAAGCTGGATAACAGCTTGATTAGAAAATATGCGAGGAAGTGATGGTGAGGCCATTCTCGTTGATTTTATTTAATTTTAAAATTCATCATAAAAAAAGTAAGGATTCAGAAAATTGGATTTGTAGCAAACACTTATATATTAGTATGATTACCTTTATTACGACGAGAAAATTGTGACTAGCATTCATACGGTTCTAAACAATGCTGTTTCGCGCGTCAATATTTTCATATAAAATTTTGATTTTTCAATTCATGGTTTGGATTTAACGATTTTTAGTGTTGCTTTCTTTCATTTTTCAAGTTTTTAACGCTTCCACCCTCGAATTTTGCAATGGCTAATAATTTAGAGACGTTTGAATTTATATAAATTCTTCCGATAATATATGTTCCTATAACGCGATTTCATATTATGCGACACATGTTGTACGGGACTTCTCTGTGCTTGCATTTTGTTTGATGATTTCTTTTGTAAAATCATTGAATTTATTCAATATCTAAAAGCATAATAAATACATTGCTTTTAAAATTTCACAATTAACACAACAACATTTTTTAAACTTGAAGCTCCTCTGAAACATGCATGTATTCGGACAACAATTTGTATATTCTATTTGTATAATCAAATTTGTAGCATAAAAATTTCTTTTCAGAAACTATATATCACTATATTATCTCATAGTTTATAAAAGATCACCTTTGACATTTGAAATACTTCCATTCAAAGAATCTTACAGGAAATCCGTTTTGAAATATCTTCCAAGTTATAATATGGATTTTTAGATGCAAACTTGGCTTTCTGTTTGGGAAAACTTTTATCCGTATTTTTCCGCTTTTATGTATTGCAAAAATATAATTTAAATATTCAGCAGAGAAGCTATGAAATATCCTTCCCTTCAAGAAAATTGGCAATATCTGGATAATATAGTAACAGCATATATCCTGCACGCACGTTGGATTCGTACATAACCATTCAATATTAACTTCACGTGCTTTATGAAAGTTAGGGGTTTTTTAACTTAAAAAAAAATTAGATACGTTTAATAAAGGACTCCTAATTTTCTTTAGTGTCAAGATTGTGAAATTTAAGTGCAATCTCATAAACTTAGTTGCCACTGCAATTTGAATTATTGAGTTTTCGAACATTGTTTATCTAAATTCTACATAATGTTGTTTAAGTCTTTATTTAATGGTTTAGCAATTTTTTTTCTGCTGGCTAAGCAATAAAAACGCATTTTTCGGTTGGTTCACAAATAATTGTAATTTTTCCCTACTGAATAAAGCATCAATTTTGAAATAATGAATGAACTTTTATCTATGATATATTTCATGGGTTTTCCGATAACATTCTGCAATTTTTGTTCGATTGGCGCAAAATAATTGTATTTTTCTCGTATTGAATAAAGCGTCAATTTTGAAACAATGAATGAACTTTTATCAATGATATATTCGGTGTTTTCCAATAACGTTCGTTTATTTCTTTTCCCAATTTTATTATGCAATATTCATAAAATGTCTGAACTTATCAACAAAAAAAACTGAATGAAGTGCTCTCTCATGGTGTCATTATCATTATGACTTTATGATATATATGTAATATGTAATAATATTTTAAACTCTAATTTAAGTGTTAATTAATTTCGCAATTTTTATCTTAAATCAATTCATATGACCTTCATTCTAAAATGCTCTTTTATTTCCTGATCCAATTCAAACTTTTATTTATTTAGTTAATTCAACACGTGGTCTGAAAAACTGCTTACTTCTGCATTTTCTCACGCTCCAAGTGAAGGGATAAAAATCTTTAATATTTAACTCATTCTTTCTATCTAAATTTCCCTATCCTAACTCTACACATGTCAATGAAATCCCTATCAAACCCTCATTGTAAAAACCACTGAAAAGAAAATTTCGGTCTATTTTGCTCTTCTGATCTTGTGTCGCGTTGTAGACTAACGTATTGCTTAACGCTTTTTGACTTGTGCAAAAATTATGCCTCCTGGGATAGAATAAATCGAAGCTAAAAATTCAAAAGTGATTTTCTTCTGGCCATGCATCAGCTGAAATATGTTTACACACACACACACACACACACACACACACACACACACACACACACACACACACACACACACACACACACACACACACACACACACACACACACATATATATATATAAGCGAAGAATTTGGTCAGAAATTGGAGTTTACAATGGACGTTATATTGTTTTTAACTATACTCCAATAATCTGTACGCATCTTGTAAAATTTGTATGAGATTCTTTCAATATTTAGAAATGTAATCCATAAGGGATTTATCAGTTCCTTATCTCCATCTCTTATTGTATGTTTTAATTATTTGAACAAATAGCTCGGTAGTTTGGCAGCTAATAAAAATACAGTATCTTTATAACTGTACCAAAATGACGATTTAATATTCTTTAGAAATAATTTAGTTTGTCTTTCTAGTTTGTGCTGGTTTATCTTGGTTGCTCCAGGAACTTTTTAATTGATGTTATGGCAAACAATCTATTTTTCATCGTTATTTTTTTCGGAAATGAAACTTTTTGTTATACTTCAAGTGTAAACTACAGATATTATACGTAGTAAATACTGAATTCCTTTCAATTGATATAAAACTCGAGAATAGAGCTTTTAAAAAAATACTAGATTTTACCAATGCCTGTCGGAAAACTAAACTAAACTTCGAGACTTCTGTAATCTTATGCATATGACAATAAGAATCGGTTATAATAATCATCAATTTCAGTTGGTTGACAGAGAGGTTGGTCATATTTTAATGAAAATTAGGGGAAACAAACTTGTTAAACCAGTTCTGAAAAGTGATTTATAATTATCAAGAGCGCCATAAGCATGTCTCATCTGTCCAGGAACATTTGAAATTTTCATCACTTAGTACAAATTAAAAAAAAAAAGAGAAATATGATGAAAATTCTCTTTATTATACTACATATTAAACTTAGCAATTTACAAATGGAGTAGAAGTAGAATTACACGAAATTTGCCTGAAAAGTTAGTTTAAATGATTAGATAACTAATATCAAATGGGATAATAGAAATTATTCTTAAAGGCAAATAAGCTATTTGCTTGGGAAAACTGAGATAATTTTTCACAACGGTATGCATTATTTAGAATATTATCATTCTAAGTTGCAGAATTCATATTTTTATTACAATTATCTAAGCAGTATAACATCAAAAGATTTTATTTTCAGTTTAATTGTCTACAGTTGTGAAATTCAAATATTTAGAATAACTTTTATAACTTGGTTTTAAAGCCACCTTCCCCCCGAAATCTAACGTTCTGGTCATACCCATTTGCTACACACAAACACTAATAAATCACAGAGATAGATTCAGAAAATTAAGAATTTATTTCAAATTTATTGGTCAGAGAATGAGATCCTTTAAAAAGGTTAAGAATATCTAATTCACTTCGTCTACATCAGACATAACAAAGAACATTCTTTTTTCAAAGACATCCTAGGACCGTGGTGGCCTAGTGGTAAGGTCTCGGCTTCGAATTCGGACGGTTTCAGGTTCGTTACCCGATTCCACCGAAGAACCATCGTGTAAGCGGGTCTGGTGCACGTCAAATCTGTCCGGGCCAAACGTCCTCCCGCTGGTGTGGAGAAGGGGGTGCCAGTTCAGATGTCATCCTCGTCATTTGACCTCGATTCAATATTACAATACGAGGTCCGTTCCAAAATAGCCCTAGTGTTGCTTTGAAACAGGAAGTTAATATAACTAAACTAAATTTCAAAGATATCCTTTCATAGTTGCTCCTATGTGAGAAGTGGATCAACATTCTCTGGCACAGTACATTCAAAGCAATGGAATATCAGGAATATCATTACTGCCTTATCTCTCGTCATATGGTCCTTCTCATTATCTTCCATGAAGCTAAGAGGTGGTGAAGAATTAGGCTCGATTCACATACGAGATTCCGGTTTGACAAGGGATTAGCGACACAAAATGTCGTTGAGGCCATTACCGACATGAAGAACATTGACTGCAGTTGGGTAATATACACATACTTAGGCGTCTGCTTCGATTTCACTTGGGACTCTAGAGAAAATCATGAGCAAGAGCGGTGCTAATTAGACCCGATAAACACGCGTCGGGTATGCTATTAACTGCAGGAAAACGTCGAAGATGCGATTAGCGGCTTCTATACCTGAGTTATTCGGAAGTTAAATTCCGGATTATAATAATTGCTGTGGCAGATAGGTTAATCTGCCTATACGGTATCGCATTTGCTATGACTAAAGATTGGTCTTGCGACAGAAATTCCGTATGGTGAAACTCTATTAAGTGTAAACATGCACTGAAAATGTATAAGATGAAGGTCTCGCTGATTGTGAAATTCGTTCTATAATTCGCCTTTTGAATGCTAGAAATATGCGACTATGTGAAATCTATAGACAAATCTTTAAAGTGTACGGCGATATAATTATGATTGAGGGGGTAATTAGAAGATGGGTCCAACTGTTCAATTCAGGCAAAACAAACATGCGCGATGAAGAGTAAATAAAGCAGCCAAAAATTGGCAAGCCTATCTTGAAGTTGATACGAATAAGGGTGCGAATAGACTTTTCACGGTCTATAGTCTTTTGTTGGAGCTTTCTGAATATACGGTTCTGAATGGAATGTGCCTGAAATTTTGGGTTACCAAATAGTGTGTGCCAAAAATACTTACAGAAGAGAAAAAGGTAAGCAGTTTGATACTGCTTTCACCTTTATGCACTAATACAACGCCCAGGAAGACAAAATATCTTTACTGAAGACATTTTTACAGATGATGATAATTTTCCTATAGCACTTTATCATCAAAACAACAAACAAACAAAAAAAAAGGAACTGGAAGCACCTCGCCTCGCCTCGCTAATCCGGCAGAAATTCAAACGGACCATATTCACATGCAAAAACATCTGAACCATTTCTTAGCCGGATACAAAACACACAATGCCGCTGCTTACGGTGTTACACTGAAAAATCTCCGATGGGCCATTCAAAACAAAAGACAAGTTAACTTGAGGATGAAGATGTGATGAACTACGCCTTTAATTTAAACAATTAGATTATTAGAACGAGCAACTGGAAACAGTGCGAGACTGAGAACTTGCTTATCATCGATGGGGCTCAGTTTTTATACATCTAATGCAATCCAATCCAATCCAATTTGATTATTTAGCCCTTTCTAGGGCCGTGGGAAGTATGTTTCCTACCAAATTTATCAATCTTTGTATGAATTTATGTAGGTTGGCATAAGTTCTGACAAATTTTTTTAGAAAGACAGAAACTTAGATGCTTTAGTTCTTTATTTTACACAAAATGATGTGTCTTGATTTGATACTTAATTATTAATTAACCAAATTAATTAATTAATCAAATTAAATTTATCTAATAAGCTAAATGAATCCCTTTTCTTATTCTAATTTCAAGCCTAAAAATATTTCAACATAATATGACTAGAAAGCTCTAGAACCTTCCAGATCTTAGATAAACAAAATATAACAATTTAAATAAAACAATTCCAGTCTTTGAATAAAACACAGTGGCTGGAATTCGAACCACGACCAGATCAATCTTGAAATAGATGCTCTGCCAACTGAATCACCGCGACTGCTGAAGATTCTGGTTTATGCGGCAATACAATTTCATTGCATGGCAATTTGAGGTCACACACCGCTTATGTGCTCAAAATATTCTTTGGTTGGTAATAAATGAATTGTCCAGCTTGATCTGATCCAAGTGACTTTCATATATTCTGGTACTTGATTGGTCTGCGTGTTGATGACGATGAAAAAGTGAGAGAAGCCGTAACATCTTGATTGAGCGAGTGGCCACCTATGATTCTGGCATGCAAGGCTTGTTTCTCGATATGATAGATGTCTTAACTACTGGGTAACTATGTCGAGAAATAGTGCCACATTTTTAAATCGTTATTAAATATGTATCTTTGTGCATAGCTGTATCCGTTTTTTAATATAGTACAGAACAACTTACTTCTGAACAATTCTTGTGAGCATTTGTGTAGTGCACACATATTTCCAAATTTTCTTGGATTTCTGAAGAAAATTCTGAGCAAAAGTGCTGCTAACTACTCTTTCGAGGTATGTGTGCATTATTGAAATACCATGAATTTACTTCACGCTTCTAGTAGCTTTTCTTATCTTTTTTCACTAATGACGTTACCTACATTAATCGGACATGTGTTGCTACATAATAAAGCAAGTAGATAAAATTCAGTAAATGAAGCTTTCACATTCTGGTATTAAGACTTTCACTACTGACCAGGCTGGATATACCCGACAGTGGAAATTCTATCCTGGCAGGACAGTTTCTTTTTCAAACGAGAAGTGCAGGATTACAATGAGTTATCACCAATGATCCTCGCTTTACATACGGCACATCTTGTTTCAAACAGAGTCCAGCTCTCAAGGATGAAATATGCTTGGCTGTCGGGTCGGGTCAGTAATAAAAGGGTTAACAACATGGAAAATATTTTTTTTACACTGGTGCTTAATGACAGTACTTTGTTATGTAATAAATTACCCAGTTAAAAAGTAAGGTTATAAAATGGTAATGAAACATAAAAACTCTTCTTACTTTTAAAGTGTATGTGCAAATCAAAAAAAAAAAAAAAAACCTTAAAAAGTATTAATGCAATATGCTGTTAAGTAATTAGTGATAAAAAATAGCAAAGGTTTACTTTTTTGTGTAGCCAAACCAAGTTTTTGTGTTATTCTATTATTGCAATTATCCATTTAAAAAGGAAAGCTTAGTGAAGTATTACTTTATCAAAGCTGTCTTATTCTCTCTCCAAATCTAATTATATCTTAAAACTCCAATATTATTTCATCTTAAAACTTCCTATTCATCCAACAACAAAGCTGTTATTCTAAAGAAACGCAGTTCCTAACGAAGCAGGAAGACACTACCCCATTTAGAGATGAAAAATTATTGCCTAAGAATTACCTGAATGCAACGGAAATGTATTTCTTTGAATGGAAAACAAAATCGCGTGATCATGAGGCAGTTATTTTTAGCTGCATCTTTGCGGCATTCAAAGAGGAATTATGATCGCCGTCATTTATCAGAGAGATGTAATTATACGAAACATATGAACTTCTCTTTCGTGATGGATGGCTAACGATTTAGATTTCATCGTAAAGAAGAAGAAAGTTTCCTTATTTTTCGTGAAGAACGTTTTATCGAGTGGATTCAAGGAAAGTTATCGTCCTCGACTACCATTAATGGCTTACGTGGGGGGATCAACCACATGGCCGAAAATCTTTTATCTAATTGAGATCTTTTGTACTCGGCTAAAAATACCAAATGAAACTTATTTTCAACAGAAGCAGTTTAGAGAATTACTTTCATTAAATATTCTATATATAGACTTTTTTCTACTTTCCATATAAGAAAAATTATATAATAAAAAACATTAAATAAAAGCGATTCCTTCTTCTGTTCGGTAAATTTTTACTTCCTTTTTTTGAAAAGTTAAGTGAAAGTAACTACTGAACAATTCAAATTGTATTTGGTTCACTGCTCGCTTTGGCCATTTAATCCTATTTGTAATTCAAATTACACTGAATAATCTGAGATAGATATAAACAAAGTAATAAATTCTCTCTAAACCACTTAAATTGATTGAAAAATTTTGATTATTCCTTGCTTTAGAAATAATTTAATCTTTAACCTGAAACTTGTATACTAAGAACAAAGTATACAAGTTTCTTGTACTTGTATACTTTTAAAAACATACTCATCTATTCATCGATCAAAAGAGGAAAATAATTCTTTAGATAAAGAATAAAGAAAAGTTTTTAAAAAACATGTTTATTTATTAATCGGACAAAAGTTGAAAGTAATTTTTTATAAAGAATATTTGGAGTTGAATAAAAAAATAAAAATAAAAGCTCGAAATTATAAAGAAATGTTTGACATAAACAGTAATTTCAACTCCATTAATAGAGTGTTTTTATTTTTATTTTTAATTACTGCTTTGGGAATTTCCCATTAATAATATTCAAGGCTGTTCAATTTACTTACATTTTTTAATGCTCCTTTCTTTTTATATTTTATTTCCATCTCTGTTTTTTTATTAAAATATTTTCTTCATTTTAGTACAATACTAAGTCATAATTTGAAAAAAAAATTTTGTCATTATTTATCATTTTTTCGTAGCAAGAAGAACATTTTTTAAAGGAAGATCTGGAGGTAAAAAGTAAAAATGTGTAGCTCTAAAAGAAATACTCAACGTAAACTAGATTTTCCATCTCATTAATAATATATTTTTATTTTAAATTAATAATGAAGAATTTTCCTACATAATTATTTAACATACTTCCATTTTTTTAAAGTATTGTTGTCAATGTCCCTCAGTGTTTTTACTTTATTTCAACTTTCAATTTTTTGATAAAAATACTTTCTTTATTTTATTACATTAATAATGTCATTTTTTTGAAAACCTTTTTATAAATTTTTATAATTTTATTTTAAAAGTTATGAGTGTAAACATCATGGAATCTTGTTATCAGTTCATCTCAAATACGCTATCAGATGACACCTCTAATATAGAATAAAAATTTACTTTAAACTAATCGAATAATAGATAATTAGATTCTAAAAATATTAAATTAGTACATTGTTTTCGAGAACACACAAATGCACAAATTTACTAAAATCTACTACATCAAGAAGTGAAAAATCGATTATAAAAGTTCATTTTTATAAACATGAAATATGTCAAGTTAAATAAAAGTTTACAAAAAATATAACAAAAGAATAATTAAAGATTCATCAACTTTTGCATATTATTCTGTGACTAATTTTGCAAGTTTGGAATTTATGATGAATCTAATTTCGGTGTAATGGAACAGGACGAATAAAAAATATGGGAATTCTAAACTAATTAAAGACATGGCGCGCAAATTAATTATTCGGAGAATTTTTAAATTTAATGCAATGCTAGCAATGAGTTCAATTTATGATTAATTCATAAATCTTAATTGAACAATGGCAATTTCTCAATTACTTTTTAACATCTGAGGCAGAAACTGAAATATTTCTGTCATCTTCATATGATCTATAGTGCCTTTCAAAAGATTCTAGCAATTCAAACCTTTTGCAGTCAAATATGTATAATCAATTTATTAGAGAACCAGAAGAATCTACAAATTCTTTTATTTTATGATACGCCGCCAGTATAATTATTCTAATTTGGTGAAAAGGAACGAAATGTCTTACTTTTATTTAGGTAAATAAAAATACTAAAATAAACTCATTTATTTCATATTCAGGATACATGAAAGTTAAAATAAAAATAAATAAATAAATGTGCTTTTTAACATATTATTCAAAATAACAGCAATGAAATCTTTTGATTTAAAAAGCGCGGAGTATAGATATTAAACAAACTGTTAAGGTAAACAATTAAGAAATATTAAGAGTGCAATAAGAATATAAAAATAATCGGAAAATGAAATAAAGCATTTAAAATATTAATTACTGGGAATTTGAATAGTTCCTTTATCTTTTTTAAATGAACTACAACAAATAAGAAAGCGCTCAGATTTCTGAGAAAAACGAGAACTTTGATTTTCTAATTATTTATTTGTTGCAGAAAGTTAAACACGAATTTATATTTACTTATTTATTAATTGCATTACAATCTACGGTAAAGATGCGTTAAAAAGAAGTTAGTTAATGAGCTATTTGACTAATTATAAATTAATTGATGATAAAGCGACTTGATGGTAAAGATTTTATTTGAGAATTTAAATCATTTAATGTTTATTTGTGGATTTCTTAAGCATAAAATATAATTAATGGTTTGATTTAGTCAAGTCCTGTACTAAAAATATTTTACAGGTAAAGTTTAATTATTTAGAATTAAATATTTGTAAAGATTTAAGTATCAAGTTTTGATTTTTTTTCTTTTCTTTTTCTAATAACTTTTAGAATAGAATTCAAATTGTCACTTTCTCAAAATTAATTTAAAACGGAATTTATAGGAGTCAAACAAGAATTTCAGTTTACTGGAGTAAAAAAATAAATGAATTTTTAGTTCCTCTTTCTTAGAATTATAATGACGAATTTGATAGCATATCAATCTGGCATTACTTCAGAAGATGAACAATTCCTTGAATCTCTGAAGCATATCTTTATTCGCAAACGGATATTTCCTTATAGGCACGTTTA
Source organism: Argiope bruennichi (assembly GCF_947563725.1). NCBI lineage: Eukaryota > Metazoa > Arthropoda > Arachnida > Araneae > Araneidae > Argiope > Argiope bruennichi. Next base: position 21,414,865 of record NC_079163.1, read on the forward strand.
GAAACGTCATTTACGAAAGCGAGTTATTCCTAGTTATTTGATATTAGCATTTTTTTTTCATTCGTAAATCTTTTAACCAAACTAAAGGTTAAGTTTTTATAGTGTTCCAAAGAGGCGTATTATTTCGGAAGCTTGTTAGAATTTTTCCGAAATCATTTATTTTAGTAGAGTTTTATGTTGTATTTATTTATTAAAATAATGAGAAATTTTATCCTTGCATGTTATTCCGCTACAGGTATTTTAAAACGCCCACCTCTTTTCCTATGTATTTAAGTTACATAAGAAATAATTTTTGGCTCTTAAGTTATTATCTTTAGACTATGTTTACCTAATTAGATCCTTCTTTTTCGATAACTTTCTTATTAACGATAGTGCTTAAAAAATAGAAATTGTTTCTGCACTTAGCAAAACATACAGCAATTTATATAATGCTATATTTAGATTTTTAATTTGATATATGTATTATGATAAGGACATAATAACATAAACGTGCTTTTCAGAAAACATTTTTTCAAAAAATCGATTTTATCCCATTTACGATAATTAAGGGAAGAATAAAATTATCATAATACTCAAATTATTTTAGATAATAGGTTGCAAGCACTCAACGCAGCCATTTTTTAAAGCATGCGGATATGGTTTCGTTTTATATTATGAATGAAACGTTATGCTTAAATGTATTTTTCTCCTTCCAAAAGCATATGCTAATATTGAACGAGTTTAGTATATAGCAATTTTGTGGAATAATTTACGTATTTTAAATGCTTAGAAGTACAGCCCCAGCTAGCCACTAAGCCTACAATCATCTGAATATTTCATTTGAATAGTTGCGTTTATGTTAGCTTTACTGCAGTGTTTCGTTGGAAACGTAACAAAATTGATGACTAAAGCAACTACAAGCTCACGTGTAGTACAGGTATTGAATAGACTATTTGTTATGGAGACAAACAAATTATCTTAATCTCGCCAAGTATTTTGCTTAAATTCTAATTAGTTTTTCATGAGATTATGAAAAGCTATTACCCCGTCGGAAAACAATAGAATGCGTTATTTCCGAAATCGTAGGAGGGAGAAGGTGATTACGTGTCTTTTGATCGTAAAACTCATGTGAAAGACTTCACTTAGGAAATTTCATTACTTTTATCTGTCAATCGAATTTTCATTCGATGCCATTTATTGATTAATCTGCTTTTATAAGCGAAAGTCGGTAGCTCTGGTCAGGTTAATGGCCTTTGAGCAATGTCATAAGAGAAGCAAGAAAATAATTTAAAACAATTTTTTTTTTGGTTCGCGGACTTGAACAAGGTTCTAGAATTTTTCTTTTTATCAAACAATCATGCCATTGAACTTTAATATTCAACTTACTCTATTAACACTGAATTCAGTAGTGAAGATAAAATACTGGAACTTTGTCTAGTTTTGAATAAACTGATTGTTATTATTTCCGAATATATAGCTGTTTTATTGCGATCATTTTTTTTTATTTTCATAGCTTATTTAACTAACTTAGTAATTGATTTCTCAAGAAATGACACTTTTTTTTGTGATTGTTTGTTATTTTTATAACTGTTGTTGAGGCTTTAATTTATGAAAAAACTTCTTTTTCATTATTACTTGTCCTTTTCTTAGCTTCGTTGATGATGCTTTGATTTCTGGAAAATCTGCGTTTCATTGTAATTATTTGTTATTTTCATTGCTTAATTATCAAGACTGACGTCAAAAAGGCTGTTACCTTTATTGTCTTGCTGAAAACTTAGAAAATGTAATATATATCATTATCACATGTAAAAACAAACAGATAGTATATCCACAAAAATTGATAATAATTTATAGGGATACACTATATATCATTGTTCAGAAATTAATTAAAATTTTTTTCTTTGAAGAAATAACATTATAAGCATGATCTTTTAATATAATGAAATTTGTAAGGTGTTATATAAATAACAAGTGATAAAGAAAACAGTACTGCTACAAAGCTCAAAACTTATTAGAACTTCTTAAATACTTTCCAATTGTAAATTAATTATTTCATATATGGTAGAATAAGCAACGGTCATGTGAATGACTAATCAGAGTAGGGTTTATCCAATTAACCTTGTTCTTATTTTTTTTATCTGAACATTTTCAGATAAAAACGCATAATACATGCATGTAGTTCGTATTTACAGGCATTCAAAATTTTACTCTGAACGCCGGAAGGGCCAAATCGAAGGTACTGCATTGTGGCGACTTCACCACCAATCAAAACATCAATTTTCGGTAATCCACAGCTGCCTCCATTATTGCTACAGCTGCTTCCCTGTTTACCCTGCTAAAGGTGCAACAATCTTCAAGTTCCGAAGAAGTGAAGGGTAGGCGGTGAAAGTAGGCGTGTATTTCGCATTTATATCTTTGTACCAACAGTCACAAAAATTAATAATTACATACGGTAGTTAATTCGAAAGAAATACCAAATGATTCACAAATAATCTATGATAAAATAAGTTCCGGAACTTTTTAACTATCATAGTGCAAATACAAGCAGTAAAATTATTTTCGGATATAATTAGTAGTAAAATTATATTCTGATATAAAATCAATTATTCTGCCACTTTTGGATATCAGTGGGATATATAATGAATTAAATATTTATTGTGTTTAATTTCAGTAAAATATTGTTAAAGTAAATATAAAAAGGTTGAGAAAGATAGCATAATTCTTGGGTAGAAAATATTAAATTTTCGTTTTTGGATTCGCAATTTCCATGAATTGCACTAAAAATTGCTTCTCAAATCCATTTTCCGCACACGAGTAAAACTTTTCTTTTGATAAATTCCTTGTTTTATGGTGAAAGAGCATGCGATTTAATGAACCATCTTGTTTTGAGCCTTTCAGATGCGATAATTAGATAGAAAAAGTTTTCCAGATAGGAAAAAAGCTAGCTTTGCAAAGTTCTTCTCTCTTCAAGCGTAAAACTGCTAAGGAAATTAAGAAGTTCTCGAAAAAAGGTTCAAAAGTTTGAAGCAACTGGAAGTTGATTTTTCAGCCATCCTCTTTTAAAAGGTAGTTATGGAAGGATGATTTTTTAAAGGAAACATATCGTATTTACGTTTTGATATTACAAAAGGCAGGGAAATATTTCAGTTTAAAAATTTGTTGAACAAAAATAAGAGTTTCTGCATTGAACTCCTTAACTATTTTGCTTTTTTCACATTCTAATAAGAGGACACATTCCTTTTCCGGAAATTCCTCGTGCACTCTCTTGTTGATTTAATTAAAAATCATAGAATATTTGAGATGTTTGTGTATCAAGTGTATTTTTTATATCGAATTGCAAAGTTTTTAAGTGATTTAATTTTAGCTTATAAATTAGAGATGCGATAATTCTATAAATGTATGACGCATGAGTATGTTGATTAGGAGGTTTCGTCCTCTTTTTGAATGGAAATATAGGGGGTGCTTATAAATGAATGTCCCAAATTAGAGGGGCTATTAAAAGAAAACAAAAAAAAAAGTACAACCTTCTTTTTCGTTGGAAATTACAAAATAATATTTGAAAGTTTATTTGTGTGTCTCTGTATAATGATATATCTTAATCTAGTTTAAATCCTAATCAATTTCCTACTTTTTTATGTTAAATGAGTCCATATTACTTTATTTTAAATTTTTTTCTTATTTCCTGATCCAAATCCTACATTTTTATTCAATTATTTCTAATATACGCTCTGAAAAATGGCTGAGTCTATAATTCTCAAGCTTCGAGCGAAGGGATAAAAATACCTATTGCCCACTGCATTTCTTTAAATATACCTGAAATTCTTTTTCCTGAATTCCGCGTTTCAAAGAAATCCTTGTGAGAATATCTTATTAAATGCACTAATGGAAAAACTTCTTTCGATTTTTTATTCTTGTGTGAACAATCGTGTTCCACCCTTGGTTTCCATCTTCAAATCATGCTTTCCCATGAAATAAGTTGAAGTCAAATTATATATTCATATAATATGCTATGTTCGATTCCTTTGGCTCTACCTACGTTAGGAAATCTGTATGTCACGTCCACCTGAAGTCCTTTACATTAACTATACCAAATTTTGTAAATATGTTGAAAGTGCTCGCTTATTTTTTATTTTAAATTTTATTTTAAGCCTCTAATTATCGATAGTGTTATAGAGTGTTTATAAATGAAAAATCCGACTTTGTAGAGCAATTAAAGGAAAACAAAACAAAGTATAGCCTTGTTGTATTTCAGAAATTACAAATAACAATTAAAAATTGAAATTTAACACCATTATACCGCATTAACACCATTTAACACAGCTGTTCATTATAAGCAGCTCTTCATTATAAGATATCAAGGCGATACGATAACTCAGGCCAAACTCTTTCATCATCTCTGATATGATGTTTTGAAAGCCTGCCGGTATGTATGTCTCAAGTTTATATACACCTGTTGGTAGCGGGGGAACAAATACCTGTTGTTTGATGTAACCCTAGAAAAAAAATCAAGTGTCATCGTACATGCGTATCTGCATCTTTTTAAAATTTCATATTAGGCATGTAGAAAAAATTGTGGGATGAGTTATATTACTACTTCGATATTCTTCGTATTTCTGGATGGGTACACATTTAGCGCTTACGACTATCTTGAATTTAAACTTGCAATTGTTATATTTGATTTCCGATGAATATCAAGGTTGTAATTTGTTTTTTCAACAGATCTTCTAAGTTGTGATATTCATTTATAAACCACCTGAAAAATAGTTCAATCCTGATTTCAAATGAATGCACGCTGATTTGATTTATTAGATTAACGGGCCTGTTTGAAGCAAAAGGCTCCATTTCTGGCACTTTCCTCGTAATTTTGAACTGTGGTCAGATAGCTAGAACGAACCTAAGCTGGCATCCCTCTTTTCAAACTTCATGGTCTTCCAACTCGAGAGCATTTCAATTTTGATAGTAAATTTAACTTGCAACATATCTCAATCATATAAAATATCAACAATTTTGGTGCAATGGAATCTCGGATCACGATCCTCCAATTCAGAAGCCGAGGTCTAAAACCAGGTAATTGTGATTTTCAGAATGAATATAACAGAGTACGTCCCATCCACAACTAATTCAAAAGTTACTCGGAGACAACTCGCTTTCAGAAAGAAAAAGTCAAAATATTCATTGTTCAAACATTCATTTCGTCAAAATATTCATTGTCTGTTTCCTCACAGTAATGTAAACAGAATCAATTTGGAGAGAGTAATTATCTGGTGTGCGATCGTTTGTTAGACTAACATCATGTTTTTAAGCTGAACCAGACGAATGTTATGGTCGAATTGGTAATTTTGAAGCGCGTAACGAGTGCGCACTCCGTCCGGCTCTCGGTTTTATTAAAATTCTATACCCTATAGGAGATCATTCGATTTACAAATAATTTTTGCGAGCATAATCGATTAATCTGTATGGATTTTGTATCAGGCTTTAGAGATCTTATTTTGCTGGTACAGGAAGAATAAGGATAATTAGGATCGAATTGGTAATCTTCAAGTATGACCATGTAGCGTGTGTGCACTCCCTCCAGTTCTCAGTTTTTTAAAAATTCCAGACCCTAATGTAGATCATTTGATTCCCAAATAATTTTTGCTAGCATCTACGACTAATTTCTATCCCAAGAACGATCGATATTGAAAATGGATCTAGTAACAAACTTCAGAGGCTTTCTTATTTTGCTGGAATAGGAAGAATAAGAAATTTTATATTTTTCCATTTGTGTTAGAATGATCATAAGCTAGCATTTTACCCAAATCAGTCTAAGGATTTCAAAATTTCATGAAAAACATTTCAATAAAGCAATTTTAAAGTTTAAGCCATCAGAAGTTCTAATTATTTTAAATTATGTAATTTCATGCTTATAATTCGATGATTATCTGGCAAAAAGCCTGAAAATCGTCACGGTAATCAGTACTAATAATCTGTCATCGAGGATAATCCATGGATTATACGGCGGTGCGGACTACCTGCTGGATTTTTTTTTCAAGGCTGCGAATTATGCACCGTCGAGGATAATACGCAGGAAATTATGGTATTAAAAAATCATACAACCTTCAAATTTTTGTATGTTCATATAGGAGGTAGGAAACTTTATCCTAAATGGTTTCAAGTCAAAATAGTCGATGAAATGGACGAGATTATTATATGAAATGAAAAATATTTTGTCTAATGAAAAATATTTTGTCCGTATAAAAATTTTATGTCCAAATCATTGTATAGAATATTTTTTTTATTATACTGTCAAAGAATTTATTAAAAAATTTTTCAAATCACACTTTTATTAGTACGCTTATTATCAGGTTTTTTTATTTTAATTATTTTCCGTTTTATAATCATAGGATTAATTATTTTTCTCTAACTTACTACTAGGTAACTTACTAGCATTATTGATAGTCGTTAAAGAAGAAATGTAACCGCTGCGGTCTCATAATTCAATTTAATTCATTATTAGCTATTAATTACTCTCTGAAAATATAATAAGATACATTTTATCAAGTTCACAAAAGGTGGAAAAATTAAAAACTTTATTTTTCTCTAACTTATTACTAGGTAGCGTTATTGGTAGTCGTTAAAGAAGAAATGTAACCGCTGCGATCTCATAATTCAATTTAATTCATTATTAGCTATTAATTACTCTCTGAAAATATAATAAGATACATTTTATCAAGTTCACAAAAGGTGGAAAAATACAAAACTTTATTTTTCTCTAACTTACTACTAGGTAGCATTATTGATAGTCGTTAAAGAAGAAATGTAACCGCTGAGATCTCATAATCCAATTTAATTAATTATTAGCTATTAATTACTTTCCGAAAATATAATAAGATACATTTTATCAAGTTCACAAAAGGTGGAAAAATTCAGAAATTTATTTTTCTCTAACTTATTACTAGGTTGCGTTATTGATAGTCGTTAAAGAAAAAATGTAACTGCTGCGGTCTCATAATTCAATTTTATTCATTATTAGCTATTAATTACTCTCTGAAAATATAATAAGATACATTTTATCAAGTTCACAAAAGATAGAAAAATTCAAAACTCAAGCACTTTAGAAATTAAAGAAAAACTTATTGCAGAATTCCGACAATACCTATATGAGACCAGACAAGTCAAACACTTAATTATTTAAAAATGCTCATCGATTGAAAAGCGATTGCTTTTTGAAATTAATGAAAGCATTGATTAATGAAATGAGACAATTTTTCGATAAAAATGTGCTTTCTGACAAATGTTTCAGCAAAAGGAGCTACGAATGGATAGACAGGAAATGAATCAATTTTATTCTTAAGTTACAGTTAATTCTAATTTTTCTGATGATAAAAGTCTTCGGAAAAATTTTGAAATGATCGCAGAATATGTCAAAAAACATGGTTTTGTTCAAAATAATAGTAAATAAAAATATTTTCTGTTACAAATAATTTTTGTGAAAGGTAGCAAAAATTAGTAGACTTTATTTTTTAATTCCATTTAAGCGATGAAGCAATTTTTCAGTATCAAAGTGTACTTGAGCAGCTCTGTAATACTGACTAATACCCTTAGGGAAAAAAACAAGAAAGTTAGACTAAACGGATGACCACTTAGGAAATTACTATTTGCCCTTAAAATACTTTTTTATCCCAGGACTAGGAAAGCAGTAACTAGTGAGTCTAGGGATGATTTCTTTTATTTTGTTCTTCAAAAGTAATGCCTAATTTTAGCTCAAAACTGATTACAATTTTCTTTCTAATTGAAAAGCATGTTGTTTAAAATGGAAAAAAATGTGTATTTATTTAAGTAGATTTCAATATAAAAGGAATTGTAGTAGATGGGCCACGTCCTGTATTTATGACATCCTTTTGATAGTTTTAGTGCATTAAAGAGATATCAATTTATAAGTCTAATTTCTATCTTAATTAAGTAATTTATTTTTGTGATTATTGATTATTGCTATTAAAACGGTGAACATTTTTGAAGGAATTCCATTTAGAAGACGTCTGCCAATCTGGCTGTTCAAGTGAACTCAATAAATACGAAACATGAAGAGCTACATAAATAAAATATGATACATAAATTTAGTTTTTTTTTATCAAAATTTTAACCAAATTTGTCAAAGGATGGACAGTCTGTCTGTATGTGCTTTCGCATGCAAGTAAACTCGATGACTTAAATCAATGAAATTTGGTATGTGATGTTATGACTATATCCGCAGCTCATATCTGATTTTACTTTCAATCAGCCGGAAATCGGGCTCCAAAATACATATTCCTAAGGTAGATTCTGTAAAAATGCTGGATTCGCTTCAAATCTATATTTCTTAGCTATTGTTTGCTATTACCATGCAAGATATTCGGGGCTTTACCCACGGTCCACTATTTTATGAGGGGGGGGGATGGGATAAGATATTTATAAGAGAGTATGCGAGAAAGTTACAGGGAGACCCATACTTAGAAATTTGTTCGATAAAGGTTCATCCTAACATTTAATGCAAGAGCCTTCCTAATGAACCAACCTTCCTTCATTGGTTCTAGACAGCTTTAACCCTTTGCATTCGGATGTCTTCTCTCAGTTACTATTCAAGACGGTGCATCATTTTGAGATTTTATTTTTTATTTTAATTGTTAAAAATACATACAGAATGTTACAAAGATGGAGATTCATTTTTCAGGGAAACTCAACTTAAAACAGTTGCATGCATTTATTTTTTTGGTGTAATAAACACGTCCATGTATTAAGTGAATAATTATGCTTCGAATTATCTTTCCAAGTGTTAAGGATTAAATTTGAATAAGAATTAAATAGCGGTAACAATGGTACTTTTTTTCTTCTCACCGATTCAAATGAAATATATATCGTAGAATTGTGCTATATGAAATCTGCTACAATAACAACAATTCATTTTGAAGCTTTCCTTATTGAGTAAACCTGAAATGATACCTACCAAGACTCAAAGTATCAAAACTTCTGGTAGAGCGCACAAGGTATCATTGATCTATTCATTGATTTCTGTTGCTTCGGGCTGTAACTCAAAATGTACATTCTTGAGTTGTGACAGTGTTTCCTCATGCATGCAGTTTATCATGTAGAATTATTAAAGCAAGATGTGAAATCTGACGGTATAGCGCCTTAAGGCTTCTGCTTGCTGGTTATTGTGGTGCGAATGACGTCACAATAAAATAAAATATACATTTTCTAGTTAAGCCATAATTGAGGGAACCTGACATGATACCTACTTGGATTAAAAATATCGAAATTCTGTTTACGATATTTCTTGCTGAGTGTGGTTGTTTGTTAATTTCTCCTATACGGTAATTGAAATTTGGTATATGTATTTACCCCAAATTTGTGGATTTCTATGAAATTTTGAGTAAAATCTGTTCAGTCTAAGTCCGTCTATTCGAATATAAGTTAACACGATAACTACAAAACGGGGAGAGCTAGATAGAAAAGATTTGGTACTCAGATTGAATATCTATGGTGTAGGCACCTATCAATTTCGAGCCAAATCCAACCATGATATAATTCAAAAACGTAGTGATTTAAATATGTCAAATTTGGTATGAAAGTTTGTGTCTACAAGTGCAGTTTTGAGTGATTTTTTTTGTTTCAATTGGTTAAGAAAAACATGTCTAAAACAAAAATTAAATTTTTGGATATTATTAAAGTATGCCAGGAATTAATCCCTAAGTATCATACAAGAGATTCAGTAAAAATGCTAAATTCACATCAAAAGTCAACATTTCGTAGCTATTGTACGCCAGTGTCATGTAAACTCCCTCTGATTTAAAGTGATTTCTGTTTCTTCAGGCTTTAACTCAACAGGCGATTTTTAATTTTTCATATACGAAATGTACAAAGAGAAAGTACTGTAAGAGTCAAGACTCTTTAATGTCATCTTAAAATTAAGCAAAGTAGTTGTTGGGTACCCAATGTCAATTTAGTAATGTCATTTCTCTGTCACCAATTTTATAATTATTTTAAAATATCTTTAATTATAGTTTGCAATAAAAATTTTCATTGTTGTAATAAAATTCTAAATTCTGTATGCGATATTTCTGTCCGAGTATGATTGTTTTTTAAAAATGTTTTCAGTTGCTTCCGGCTGTAATTCAAAATTAAATTTTTATTTTCTTGTACATGAAATATACAAAAAGAAAGTTTTGTATGTTTCGAGATTCATTAAAGTCACTTTGGAATTAAGAAATTTCGTAATGGGATATTTCCCGCTCACAATTTTAGAAATGTGTTAAAAATATCTTTAATTATAGATTACAAAAACAGTTTTCATTGTTGTAATAAAATTCTAACCCTTTTCTTTAACAGTTTTCATTGTTATAATAAAATTCTAACCATTTTCTTTAACAGTTTTCATTGTTGTAATAAAATTTTAACCATTTTCTTTGTTCTTAAACTCTCTTAATTCAGAGATTTTCTTTATTTTTTTAAAATTTAAGGTAAGATTATATCTATTGCACAGGCCATGAAATATGTTTTTGTAAAAATTTTGCAGATTCTTTACAGTTTTGAGGAAGCTATTGGAAAGTTTGAATTTCAGAATTTATCAATAAAAAATAAAATATCGTTTGCATATTCTTAAAATATGCTGGAATTAAATACAAGACCGATTTTTTAAATTGATATTTATTTTTATTCATTATTATTTTTTCTGCCACGACATCAAAAATTCACTCGCTATGAGAATAAAATATCGTAAAAAGATTTTTACATTGTTACGATATCTCACTTGCTTATTAGCCATGCCATATTTTGAGCTTTATATGTATATACCTCATCTAAGATTTATTCTAAACTCTAAAGGTCACGTTTTGGTGGTTGCTATAGAAACGGTAACTTTTATTACATCCGTCTCTGTAATAAACAAGAAAGAATTCTTTGAAAACATTTTTAATGCATGGAAATTCCGAAATAACGGATACAAAACTAAAACATTCATTTTTATGTTTTATATTTAAGCTCAATAAAAAATAGATAAAGAGACCATTGAATTAATTCGTCTGAATTTAAAAATGCTTGAGATACTGATTGAGGCATTTATTTTGAATCATAAGCCACCAGAATTAAATGAAAATTATCTTTTGGTATTACGCAAATCACTATAAAATTTACTACTCATTATCTGTAGAAAAGCACCTGGTTTTCTTAAAGAAACTTTACATAAAGAATTGAAGGAAATAAATAAAACAGACAAAAAAAGAGCAAGTTTACTTGAAAAAAAAAAGAATGAATTCTTTAATGCTTTTTCAATAATAATCTATTTATTTTTATATATCACAAATGAAACCAGACTGAAAGGATCAATTGCAACAGTATTATAAAGTATTGAAACAATTTTCATATAAATAAAAGTTAGCTATACCATTTTTTAATGCATCGCTTCAACTCAGATAAAGGAATTTTTCAATAAAAATTTTTTTTTGAATTATTTTTTGGGGAAAAAAACATTGCCGCTATAAATTCGATTAGGGAAAGAAGAAACTTGCTTTGCTTTATTGACAATAGACATATGAAAATATTTGGAAGAAAAATATCGTAAAAAAGGCCACGCTTCTTTATGTAAATGCTTTATATTTGCACACGAAGAACTGATGCATTTTATTTCGTGGCATGCATTGAGTCAGTTGGTTTATTGTTAAAAATAATACTGTATTCTTACTTGAAAGAATGATTTGATACTTATAACCGGAGATAGACATTCAGATATGGCGACTTTTTTTAATATTAAGTTTGGCTTTTTTATTCTTCACAAAAATACTCAGACTGGATATCTTTTTCTTCAAATTTTGTTGTAAAACAAATGCTGGTTGATATTATTCTTGAAAAATAATGCTTTCATCTGAAAGAGACCGTCTTTAACAAGAAATCGTTACTATTTGATGAATGTTTTGTTGTGTAATAATTCTGATGCAAATTACAATGTTAACCCTTTAACTATGGATAAAACTATGCGTCTGCAAAACCAACAGCAAAAAATAAATAAATAAAGTCTATTTAAAAGTTCATAAAAGCATAAAAACGTATAAAATTACTGGTGGATATATGTACATTTATTGGCAGGCGCAGTATTTAATAATGCTTAACCCTTTAGAAGGCTATTTTTTCTACTCACGGTTTATTAAAATATTTTTAAGATTGATATTCTCTCAAGGAAAGTGATTTTTTTAGCTTATTAGATAAATTTCATAAGAGTTATTAATTAATTTGGTTAATTATTAATAATAATAATAAGTTAATAATAAGTGACAAATAAAGACATACTACTTTGTGTGAGATAAGGAAGTGAAACATCTAATTTCTGTCTTAGTGAGAAATTTGTCAGAACTTATTCCAATGCACATAGTTTCATACAAAGATTGATGAATTTGGTGATAAGCAGACTTCTCAGAGCCCCAAAAAGGGTTGAAATGTGAATAGTCCATTGAATTTCTTCGGAATGGAATGCAGACTTTCGAAATCGCTTATTGATGACAGTCGGAGTTAAAAGGTTATAGTAATTCCATATATATTCCATGGAAATTACATATACTGTTTAAAACTAAAAATGCTATAAAACCAGGTGATTATAAAAACATTATCCCGATATAGCATTGGAACTGTACCTCTAACATGAAAATCATCAACGGTAGACAGATGAAGAAGAAAAAAAGAAACCAACCAATAACAGCAAGAAAGCAACAGAAATAAAAAAAAGAAAAAAAAATATGTGTTTCACAAATTTTCTACTTAACCTACTTCAACCACGATTACATTTTTTATGCAGCAGATGATGCTTAGAATCAAAGCACGAACCATGCGGACAGGAATCTGTTGAATTCCACGTCTCTGGTAGGTATACCTAAATTGTGTTCTCTTTTCTTCTTAGTCTATCTAGCGCTGGTTATTTTCGTTCAACTGGTACCGTTCCAACGCTATTTATTGTTTTTTGCTATGGTGAATACATTCCAATAAAAAAACGTTGGCGTTGCCATTTGAAAATTTGAAAATTTTATCACTGTAACCGTAACTGCTAGAGTTTAATTGTTGTTTTTCTTATGATTCTTCAGCGCACACTTTGAAATAGCGTGAACCAAAATTTTATTCCGTTCTTGCGAAGGCTATGACAGTTACGGTCTCATATATCGCGACAGTTTTTTTATAATCACCCAGTATATACTGGTCATTTTCGAACAGACTGTACTAATTTCTAAGAAGACTCAAAGATGAATCGGAATCATATAACATAGCAATACCAGACAAGCCATCGTTATAGCGTAAAGAGAACATGAAAAATAAAAACAGAAACTAATAAGCTTAAAAAAGTTTCTTATTAATCTCGAATGCTGGATATGAATTGGCAAAAATGCTCATTTTTAACTTACCAAAAGCAATTAGGAATCAGTCCTTGTTCTGAAGTTGCTTATTTCAGGTTCTGAAACCAGAAGACCTGCTTATTATATAATTCCCATTTCGGAAGCAAATAATCATTATCTTTCATTACCTGTTCATTATCTTTTTAGAAATAAACCAATTGGTCTTGCGAAACACGTCTTTTTCGTCCTAGAAATAAATAACATCAGAAACTGATGAGCAGGCATTTCAACCCAAGAGGTTAATACGTTCATTTCATCTTCATTATTTGAAATCAGGAGCAATTTGGAAGATATTGGAAACGATGGTAACCAAGAAGATATTTGAGACGAGATCTGCAGTACTTTACCGAGGACAAAAATGTATAAAACCTCTGGCGTAACAACATAAGAGGTACTCAAAACTAGATAAATGTGGCTGTTATTCCGACCAATATATCATATAACCGAAAACATCATGATTCCAACTTGATTACATTTCTTGCCCAACATAAATTGAAAACAGAGAAACATAGAAATAAAAATTTTTTGTCCAGTTATTTAAGTATCAAATGAAATTTATGACATTTTCCCTATCACATTCAAACTCATCAACTCATTTTCCATATGAAAATGGAAGCCTTTTATTTTGGAAGGAAAAAAGGAAAACACATATTGTTAAAAAAAAGAAATACATCACATATGGATCATTATGCACTTAAAACTGTTTTGAGCCAAATATGGTATTCATGTTTTCCCGATATAAATTATGCATAGATATAGAATTGCATGTCAGACTATTTTCTGTTTGAAATTTCTGTTAATTTTCTTAAATTTGTCCCTTGAAGAAAAAACTGTTACATAATTTCCTTAAAGGAGAAAATATTCGAAGAATAAGGGGTTCTATTAGAAGAAAATTCAAAGCCATTACCTTGACAAAGGTCAGGTTGAAATATTATGCACAGTTTATATTAGTTATAATTTTTTTAAAAAAAATATCGTTACACTTACGTTGGGTTTTGAAACAACACGAAGGCTATTTTGAGATTTTGGTAAGACAACGAGGAAAATATCAGACCCTGCATCCCTTTTCCAAACTTCCACGCAACACCAGAGGGAGGAGGTTTGATGGATTTAAAATTACCATGTCAACTTACATAACGGTGTTTTCGGGGAATCGGGTTTTGAATTTGAAGTTCATTATTAAATAGTGTTGAAAAGTAAAATGTAAAAAATGATTTGTGACTTCTGTAATCATAAATCACATTTACTGTCCTTTCTTAAAAATTGAGTGATATATTGTGTTAAAATATTTAAAAAGAAGAAGGTTAGAAATACTTCTCCAATTTTTCATGAGCCATTGCAAAATATATCTATCTAGAAACATTCCAGAAATATAAAATTCCAAAGTCACTTATGCTGCAAAATTTCTGATATAAACCTGATTATTTATGCATGCATTTTTATACTAAGCTTTAGAAGGCGTTTTGCTTAACTGAGTTTTAATAAATATTTTATAATAGTTTACTACGAAACTTATCCTGGTTTCCTGGTTGTTAGTATCTTGAAAATTCGAGGAAAAATATTAACATCTCATAAGATGAATTTTTTTTAACTTTAAGGGATAGAAAGTTAAGGTTAAAATATTTTTAACTTAATGGAGTTTTCGATTTTTAAAAAAAAATAAATATATAAAGCTACAACTTCTGGATGAATTTATAATATTATCATCCAAAGAAAATTGCGCATTACTGCAATTTGCGTACTTTAGTCTGCTTAACTATTTTGTCCTTTATAAACGAAGAAAACATTCAGATGGAGACATACAGTAAGAAAGTTTTTCTTTTCTTTTCCTTGGTATTCTATTAATTCATTAAATAAGCATAAATGAAAAATGGCAGTACTTAAAAAAATAAAGAATGAACCATTACGCTATTAAGATATATTTTAGATAAGAAAGATGGGGATAGAATATAGTTTTAAAATTATTCTGAGATTAAAGATTTGAAAAAAAAATCTATTTTATTATATTTGTCATTGATTTTACATAAAGACTGAGGATTTTCTTCTCATTAAATAAACTATATCTGTTGATTAGAGTTGAAGATTTTTACTTTATTTTTGATAAAAACTTCTCATTTTAACAAAAATATTATTTTAGAATATTTCTTATTTTTTTGAGGTATTGACACAAAAAGGTAGCTACTATAGGCCCAAAGCGTATTTTTAAAAATTCAAATTAGTAAAATTTAGGCACTTTCATCATAAATAAAGTGATAGATCAATACTTTCGAATGGAATGAATTAAATAGTAATTGTCACTCAAAACTAATAACTCCTTAATCATATTTAGTTTTATTTCGGATCGTAATTTGTTATAAAAGAAAGTCAAGTGAGATTATACTTAAATAATTTTCCTTTAAGTAAATTAAATTAAAGAACGAAAACGACCAATATGCGATACTATTTTTAAGCGAATATTTAGCATGACCTGTTATTTTTCATTCATTAAGAAGGTGAATAAACTAGAGCACAGAAGAGCCATTTAGCTGTCAATAAACATTTTGTAAAACGATATCCAGACAATTTGTCTTATCATATTTAGCAATGAATTAAATATTTCCCCTTATCTAAGATTCAAATTCCTTTCTTTAATTTTAAATACATTTATTTAAAGTGTGACGAGATCGCTTTTTTCATAAAGTACATTTGTTAAATTAAAAAGAAGCAAAAATTGGCTGCTCGAATGCATACCTAAATTCTAATTAAACTAAATCTTCATCGATGAAACTTCAATTCTAATTAAATTAAATGTCCATCTATGAAACTCCAATTGTAATTAAATTAAATGTTCATCTATGAAACTCCAATTGTAATTAAATTAACTGCTTATATATGAAACTCAAATTGTAATTAAATTAAATGTTCATCTATGAAACTCGCTTTTATTTAATTTGGTTGTGGCAGCGGTGACTAGTATTAAGGTATCGGCTTAGCGACCATAGAGACTAGGCTCGATTCCCGATCTCACCAATGATCTGATGTGTAGTGGACACAGCACACCCAAAGTTCGATGACATGAGCCCAATGCCCCCGCCTCCGACAGGGTTCAAAAATACGAGTCCAACCTCAAAAATAGTCCTTGCGTTACATCCAAACGGGCGTTAATGTAAATAATCTCAAATATTAAATTTGTTATTTTTCTTGTTTGTAACAATGGAACTTTGCAATCGAATTTTTGAATAGCAATGCAATCTCATAGAAGATTGGAATTTTAATATCTAGTTTTTTCTTGATAACGATTACTATTTTAAATATTTTTAAAACTTAAAAATATCATTTAAAATTAATTTGATTAAATTTTGTCCTTGCAATTTTAATGATTTCCAGATAGTGAATATGAGAAACGATATATATAAAGATTAAAAAGTTAAAAAAAATCTGCTCTTTTATATATTTAGCAAAACTTCATTTCTAAAAACTATTCTTAATTAAATTTAGTTTGACTATTTATTTATTTTACTCTGTAATGTTTTTTTTTTTTGGCTCTCTCACTGCTTTTGATTATCTCACTAACTTCTAATCTAAATTAGAAACTCTCAGAAAACTCTAAAACTAGGCGAAAGCAATTTAATAATTAAGAGACCAGAAATCAAGTCTCAAATTTCATCAGGAATTCCAGAAAGATGAATTAAGAAAGATACATCCAGTTAATGTCCGATGAACAAAATTGGCCTGGCATTATCTTATAAAATGGGTTATGATTTATTAATGCTTCGGAAAGATATATTATTTATGTAAATTCAAATATTGTGAAATGTTTCGAAATGTATATTATTAAATTTTTTGATATTTCCATTGCTCATACTTGGAAATTGTACTCTGAAGAAGATACAAGATGTCACCAGAATGAATTTGTAGAGTACAAAGATGAATATATTTGGTATGATAAAATAATTATTTTTGAATCGGAAAGTAATTCTTTTTCTATTGTATTTCAGTATTTACCGATTTTGAGAGAAGTGTCACGGAGTTCTTGAACTCAAGGTTCTTAACCTCCGGACATAGCAGATGAATAGAGTATTGGCATGCCAATGATATTACTTAATAAGTGGTGCTGCTTAAATAATTAAAGATATTACTTAGAAAAGTAATTATATTTCATTATGCATGTAAAAACTGCAGCTCAAAATGCCCAAATCCGCACATCGCAAATAGTAGTGGAGCCGCAGTGGCCTAGTGGTAATGTCTCGACTTCGGAACTGGAGGGTTTCATATTCGAGGTCCGATTCCACCAAAGAATCGTCGTATGCGTGGTTCTGGAGCACGTTAAATCCGTAGGGGTCAAGCGTCCTCCCTGTGATGTGGTGGGGAAGCTTGGAGAGGGGACTCCAGCTCAGGCGTTATCCTCGTCTTCTGACCGCGGTTCAAAATTACGGTCAATTCCTAAATAGCTCTAGTGTTGCTTTAACATAACTAAAAATAAAAATCCACAGATAGAAGTGAAAGTGAATGTTCTCGGCAAAATAATGATTCATTGTGATTTTTTAAATTTCTAATTTTTATTCTAAACAATAAATTCATAGTAATAAAAAAGATTTATTCTCAACTTTTTTAACCCCCTCATTTGAGTATGCCGTATACAGGGCACTCCTAAACATCGTTAACAGACTTAAAATGCAGTTCTGAAAACAAGACATATTTGCATTGGTGTTTGGAGTTGTAAACACTATTTGGGGATCATCTGATCAAGGAGGGCTTATGGTCAAAAAATTAACTAAGAGAAAAGATTACAACAGATAAAATGTGCAATACAGATTTATTGTAGTAGAAATTTAAACTAGGACGACAACCCAGTTTCATGAACAGCAACATGCGAAGCATGTAATCTTTGAATAGACAAGTCTTGAACCTTTGTTTTGAATTAATTAAGAGCGCTTATTTTCATCTACAAACATTTTTTTTATTATTATTTGTTACTTCCCATAATCGTATCTGTCTGTTGCGTACGTCTTGGAACGTTGTTAACTATGCAGTTGTGTTGCTGCGATATTGTGAATTTGCATTCAATGAAATCTGTGTTTTATATTTTATCTAGTGTATCGCTTCCGTTTACTTAATTTACTTACATAGAGCCCCCTGTAGCCCCCTTTTGGATTTTTAACCCTACATTCTGCTTCAAATATTATTTGTTACTTTGTTCTTGACCTACCCGTAAAGCTCGTAAATGATCGTTTGGTTTACTTTAGTTATTTTAACGTCTCTTATGAATTCAATACTAAGAAAATTTTGGGACTGACCTCGTGATTTTGAACCCAGCTCAGATGACGGGTACGACACTTGAACTGATACATCCTTCTCTCAGCTTCTCCGCTCGCCAACGGAGAGGGGGGCTTGATTTTGCTTCACAATCATCTACTAACGTATCCAGTTAGATTCGTAGCATAATATCACGCATTTCTTGGGCCACATTCACCAACTCGTCAGAGCTAGGTAAAAAATTACGTATGTAAAATTATCATATAGCAATTAATGAATAAAAAAGTATACAAAAAACACACCGTAAGGGTGCTATCAAAAGAAAAGAATATTTCTAGACTTATTTTAACTGATATACACAAACACGTCATCAGATTTGAGGCGTACCAAGAACACCTATAAGGTGGACCTTTAGTGGGGCTTCGAGCCTGGAACCCTCAGCCACGAGGCTACCAAGGCCCGCGCCCTTTTGGGTCATCCGGTATAAATCAATGTCCAAATCGGATTATCAAAAAATTAAATGACCAGATGACTGGTAATTTAAACTTTTTTACTGTTCACTTTCTTTTATTTCTTTCCTAGCTAGAAAGGCCATACATTTACCCAAATGAATTAATTTAGAAAATAAACTGCTTTCTATGTTCATTGTCTTCTAAATATTTCATTAAATCAGTTTGGTTCATAAAGATCCATCGTACAACTAAATATTCATAATCAAATACTACTTAAAACATCAATCAGACAAAGTTGTATTAATTTATAAAATACAATTAATGATTGCTTGCTCTTGAAATGATACAAATATTTTAAGAAAACATTGAATCCTTTCAGCGGTTTTGCAAAAGGGTAAATGCCACTGTCTGATAATCACGAACAACGTCGAAAACTAATATCTGCTTTCATTTGCTATGTTCCCGGTCAATTGTTTAATGCATTTTACAAACGTCGAATAATTTACAAAAGTCCTTCATGTAAATCGTGTTCTCTCTAGCGAAACTAACAAGTTGAAAAATTGATTGTTCAAAATAAATGAAGCGGCGAAATCTCTTTTAATTAAAATATTTGATGCCGGAGGGTACAATTATTGAGCTTTCAGTTCGCGGAATCTGGAAGAGAATGTGAGTATGCATCCACCATTTATTGATGAAAGCATTTATATTGAAGTTTAACAATGTGTTTAGCATGGAATTAGGTTTGTTCAGAGATTGAATACATGTTCTTGCAAGCCAATGTTTAAATTGAAAGTATAGAAAGACATAAATTTAATTGCTTGCAGCGTCGTTAGTTTAATTTTTTTTTTCGTTTATTCAGTTTTATGCGCAGTTATGGCAACTGTTTTTTAAATCCGGGACAGTAATATGTACATTTAAAACAATTCATAATTATGGAAATTTTTGTCTGTTTTTATCAAGATTCCTCCTTGTTTTTTTTCCTGTTGATTTCGGATGTTTTTGCGGTTAATAATGATTCAAAGGCTTATTTGTTTCTGTCTTAAATGGACTTTCATTTGATTTGAAATCAAAGGTGATGCATTCTTTTGATTGATTTTTTAATGAGACATTCATTAATATTTCTTGATTGCTGCCAGTTTTTCTAGAAATTTTTCTAGATACTCCTAAAAAAATATCTCATTAAATCCATTGATGATGGTTTCATGTTAATGAGTTTTGCACAGGAACAGCATGTATAGGTGTATTTAGAACTCAGAAAATACTTTAAAAATCAATAATTTGTAAACTAGTGAAAAAATACTAGAAGAAAAATTCCAGAGGAATAATGAAAACTAAGAAAGTTAATTTTTTTTTTATCAGAAAGTCAAATATTTTTAAAGGCATTTTATACAATTTTAACACTAGGCGACGCTTCAGTCAGTGGATGGAACAATGCAATATATATAATAAAACGCTGAATAGAATAATTCCTAATGAATGTTCAATGTGTCGTTTTCTATTCAGAAGCTCAACTGTTAGACGGTGAATTATGTCGTTAAAAACATTATTTCTGCTGCTGAGATTGATACGTATTATCAAAGACTTTGGTTATCACAGTGCACTTCTGACTTTAAATATTAGGGCTGTCTTTCAGACAATTAGGCCAGTCCCTTTCAAAAGTTTGATGGGCTTGATGGGGCCCTCATATGATTGCTACAAAGAATTAAGCCGCAATTATTCAAATTAAAATCAAGTATCTTTTTAATATCAGATAATTATTTAGTGCTTTTATATTTTTTAATTCGTTTGTTGATCAATATGGTCTATTTTTAATGATATTATTTTTTCTCCTTACAATGGCTGACAGCTGACTCTAGAATGAAACAAACCTGACAAACTTACCCTGCTGTAATAAAATAAGAAAAGGAATCCCTGTAGCACAGTTGAGTTTCTAAGACAAGCGGCATTTTTTTGAGGGGAGAGAGTGATATTGACATTTATCCGCTACCCCTATATCAATGGGATTACATTGTTATAGTTCAGAAAACTTTCGTCTCTGTTGTAAGAATAGCGGTGGTTTTTGATTTTATCAATTTTTGAAAATAGCCGGTTTCTGCGATTCTCATGAAGTATAGGGTCATATAAGTAAAGATGTCTTTTTAATTAAAATTAAAGTTATTTTAAGTTGAAATAAGCTTTTAGATTTTTCTTCAGATAATTTAAAGAGAAATATATTAATTTAAAAATTTCTTTACACCTTCAGAACTAAAAAAAAAAAAGATCAATAATTTAATAGAAAATTATTACAAGAAAAAACGCAATGGCAGTTTTAATATATATATTTATCATCAGCTTATTTTCGTATTGCTTTCAAGTAATATTTTTAAATTATTCTAAAATTGATGTGCATAACAAGAAATGAAAATATAATTGTTTAACCAGAACAGTTTCGACCTCATCGGAAACTGTGTATCTAAATCGGGTCACAAAATTTAGCTATATTTACTATTTATTACACCTGACGAATAAACTCGTCATAACGCAAAATGTTGTATTTTTTCCATGACGAGTATACTCGTCAAAAACATTTGACTGGTTAAATTCGTCAGAATTAAGTTCATCAAGATGCAGATATAAGAAATATTGGAAAATTAGGAGCAATTAATATTTATGAAATTCATTTCATGTATTAATTTTGATAAAAATGTGCATTTCGAAAACAATTTTTTTATAAAATATTATTAATTTCATATAAAATATACTAGAATGTTACTCATTATGCAAAGAGGTAAACATATTTATACAGCGAGAGGAAATGTTTAAAAATATTAGAAGCGAACATTTGTTTTAATAATGCGGTTTCTAAAATTTACTAAAATCAAATGAATAACTCTCAATAGCTTCACATTTTTACTTTTTGCATGTAATACTCCTCCGAGTGAGTTAATATCCTTCCTTTCAATTTATGATATAAAAATATTTTTGAAACTTTTCTATTTCAGAAAGAAACTTAACAAGCAGTAAAGTCCAGTGAATTACTTTAAAGTGCCAAAACATCTTCCTTCAAGCGATGTTGAAATATTTGCCTCCAAAAATATATAAAATTGTTAAAGAACTGTCAAAATCTTCTGCCATTGACATGAAGAACAATCTATTCCTTGACAAACATGATTGGGAATCTTTATTCTTTTTTCTCTTTTAAGAATATTAGTTGTTGATTGCCATAAGTATTTGACATTTATAAAATACTTCATTATACTTCATAAAAATGGACATCTTTAGAGAAGAAAGGTTAAATGTTTTTGAAGAATGACGTATATATATTTTTGACACTTCTGTAACATCTTTAAGCCATTTTCTTTTTATGGCTCGTTTAATGCTAGAAAAATATACCTGCCTCTTAGTTGTTGGGGCGTCCTTTCTATTAAATAAAATGCCAGAGTTTTTCTGAGAAAAACTTCCTTACTATGTGCAGAAGAAACATTGAAACAAAATCATTGAAATAATTACAGGAAATAATTACTTTCTCTAACCTGGAAACGTTTACTGGCTGGAATGGTATTATTTCCAATGTGTTCTGATTGCAACATTTGTGAAAAAAAGGCTGACCATAATTGCTTTATGGTGGGGAATGCAGTTGTTTTTGCATCACAGAAATCCCTAAATTCCGAGTATACATCATTATTTCGATTTGTTACCAAGGTTAGAAAATAAATAAAGAAAAAAAGGGAAGAATTTTGTTTTCACAATGGAACACATTATAATGGAAGTTGGCTAATTCAAATGTTTTTAATTCAAAGTTCTTTTACTTATCCATTTTATTCCTTAAAAATATAGTATTAAAATACTATTTGTATTTCGAATTAGTTTTGCTTGGTTCGAAATCAGAAAAAAAATTAATTAAAAAAATACATTTTAATTTTTAATAAATACATATATACATTTCTGAATTGTTTTTATTTGTTAAATATGTCCATACTTTGAGATCACGAATAAGTAACTTTTTAAGCTCCTTAATTCGGTAAGTGGCACAATGTACACGAAAAAAAGGCATCTCAGTTCTTGAGATTCTTTCGAATTTAAGTTTTAAATAAGTAAATTTATTGGTGTCATTAAAAATTCATAACAATAAACATCATCAATTTATTCATTAAATTATTATTTATTTATTCACAATGTAAATGTTAAGAATGAGTTTCTTTTCACATTTTGTTAAAATATTATTTCATCTTGCAATGCAACTTTTTTTATTTTTATTTTTGCTGAATTAAAGTTTAGGACAAATCGAATTCTATTGTGGCCCCTTGAGCTTTGAAGAAATGAATTTGCAATGTGTTTTCATTATTTTATATTTTTGTTGTTGTCTAAATTGTTTGCTTATAAAAATAGTATTTATGTAAATCGATCTACGAATTTTCTACAAATATATGCGCATATAAATTTCTCCAGTGACTGTTAACTATAAACTTCAAAATTCAGAATGTTCAAAGAGAAATATTTATGCCTTTTGAATGTCGTGAAATATAATAATGAATGGAAATTTAGTTTGAATTGAATTTCAAAAGAGCATTTCTGAACATTTTTTTGTCTCTAAACTAATTATTTTAGTTCCTTTTTGATCTCAGAAATTTTTTTCAAATTTCATTGTCAGAAATAATAAAATTTAACTCGTTTCTACAGAGTCATTAAACTAATAAAAATAATTAAAACAAGTCTACCTTTTAATACACCATCTAAGTATGTTTTTAAAAACAATTTTTATTAATTTTATGTCATATTCCTATGTGCAAATGTCTTTCATAGACTTTTGTGCAACAAGATGTCTAAAATTAGTTTCATTTGGGACCCTCATCTCATGAGGCCAGTCATAAGAGGTTAGATTGGAAGATATAGTGCCCAAGTATATTAGATGACTAAGGTTACAATTCTCACTCAGTTGCATTTTTCTGTTGTTGCGAAGCGTAGCAATATGCTTTCGCAGCAACATCTTGCTTAAAGGCGGCATTCCCTTTTCCTTCTGAAACAATTAATATATCAAAATTTCCACATATTTATTAAATGACACTTAACCTGTGATGTGAAGTTGTTTCCCTTTCCCTTTCTTCTGAAACACTTAGTATATCATGTTTTTCATATATCTGTGAAATGACGTAAAGCCTGTGATGTGAAGTTGTTCCCTTTTCCTTATTTCTGAAACAATATATCGCAGTTTGCTACTATTTGTGGAATGACACAAAACTTGTAATGTGAAGTTGTTCCTTTTTCCTTACTTCTGAAACACTTAGTATATCACAATTTTCTATTATTTTTGAAATGACGCAAAACCTGTGATGTGAAGTTATCCCCATTTCTTTACTTCTGAAACATTTCGTATAGCAAATTTTTCTATTATTTATGAAATCACACAAAACCTGTGATGTGAAGTTTTTCACAAATAAAAGAAAATAAAAACAGTCATGTATTTCGGTAAATGCATAATTAGTCTATACTGCTAAATAAATCAAAGCTTTAATTTACCATCATGACCATAATCTCTAAATCAAAATACTCTTTAAAGTCACATTTTTAATTTTTATTACAAAAACACTTGCTTCACATAAAAGCAAATAATTTAGGTCTGGGGAGGAAATATTTTGAATTTACAGAATTGCACTGAATAGTATTCTATTCTCTTCTAAATATGTAAATACCCTCATTCATTTAAGAAACCCACTCAATTTTGTTATTTACGTAATCAAGTTTTCTGATAATTATATTTTTATGGTAGATATTGTTGTAAAGACATAAAATCTATAATTTTACTAATTTTATCAATACTTCATTTTAGCTAAGAACAGAATTTATAATCCTTTGTTTTCAGTTGATATTTAAAAAATGCTTGACTGGTGAATCTTCCAATGTCAAATCGAGCTTCGTTTGGATAATGGATTATCTGCTTAATATTTTGTAACGTTTTTCTCAAATATTAATTTCCAAGATTTCCTAGAAAATATTTATCAGCAAAATTTTATTTCTATACAAATACCAAAACAATAGATCTCACCATAATGAATTTGAATAATAATGGAACATAGTAACACTGGAAATACATTTTTTAAAGAGAAGTTTGGTCAAATTATAATTAAATAAGGGCAAAATGCAGACAAATTTATATCAATAAAAGTGAAAAGTTATTCCCTTTCATATTCAGTAGTCTCCATAATTTACATAATTATAGAAATTATTTCTATAATTTCTATAATACATGAATATATAATTACAGAAAATATTTCTGTAATTTACTCAATTACAGAATATAATTTTCTCAGGATATATTAACAAATGCTATGAAACACGAGTATCTAATAAAGGTTTTGCATTAATTTTTTGAATTATTTTTTATTTTTTCTGCTTCAAAATAATTTTTTTATTAATTAACAATTGTGCTTTCATGTATTTCGTCTTTCTTGGCATTCGTTTTGAATGAAAATGTTAGTAGTCATTGTAAAACATTTTATTTACTTGTCTTATGGATGCCACCCACAATAGCTAACTAATCGTTTTTATTATTTCACAAAGTTACATAAGCTAATGCAAACCTTACTTTTTTAATAAGTTATGAAAAAAACTCAGCTTTTTAGTAATTTCTAAAAATCCTTTGCTGCAATATCTAATTTTTTAAATAAACTATAAGGATTTTTATAAACTATAAATAATAAGGATTGTTTAATGCCACGATTATTCTCATTTTCATTAAAATGGAAAGTATAGAAAGGATTTTTGTGAAATAATATTTCATGTAAAAATTTTTTTGTATTAAAAATAATTTTTATATACTTTTTTAACAAATCGTTTAGTATTCCGTTATATCTAATATTAAATATATTTTTACTTTCTCGATTATGATGTTTACTAATGCCTGTAACTTTGATATGCTATAAGGATTTGTTAAGTTATTAGTAAATTTTGATCTCGAATACTGAAGCAGATGGAATGCTTTAGTGGAGTTTACTTGATAAGGAATTAAATACTTACATTTTTATTAATAAATAACATGCTAATATCCTCATCCCGAGCAACATCGGTCATGGTTACATATAAAGAACATTGTTTAAATATTCATACTGACTTGAGCTTTTATTTTTCTAGGTTAGTTCAACATGACAGCAGCGTCGACGGCAGCCAGTAGCCTTCCTCCTGTCAGGACATCATGCCATGTGCCACTTTCACTCATGACATCCATCAGCGAAGAGACGATCGCCCTCTGGCTCAAACTCGGAGCTCTGGAGAAATTAGAGCAAGCCGTTCTTGATGGTTATGGAGATCAGCTTTGCGGGAAAACTTCCAGAATTCCCCAAGTCAACAAATTTTTGAAACAAGTGCCACTCTTCCAAGTAAGGATAATTACATTTCAGTGTTTGCAAAATCAAAGTTTTGGGGAACACATCAATGGTGCTGTCTTTACTTTAACAATACTGCGTGTCCCTGCACCCAGAATCGCGAAGATGCTTAAACTTTGGAGATGAACAAATATAGGAGGGAAACGCAGGCAATGGCTGTTTGTGGAAACATTAGGAAATAAAATTCTTCATTTCGGAAAGGATAGGGGGTTCAGCGGATGCAAAATTATACAACCGCATGGGACTTCGATAAAATATGTAGAGCGCTTAAGGGCAAATCTTGAGTACAGAATGAAGGCAGATATTGGCAAATGTAAATTGCACAAAAGGAATAATACATGGAACTACAGAGAGTTTGCCCTAGATTTCATTTCTCTAATATATTTCGAATATTTTAACTTTAAAGAACACCAAATGATATTGAAGAAATCTCCAATTTCAGAAATAACAAATTAAGAAATAATCATCATCAGAGTTTTGAAGAATGAAATATGTATTCATTCTAAATCGATATCTGCCTTAAGCATAAAATGGACATATTTCATGAAATCATTAAAGTCAAGTCATTCTTGTAGGAAAGGGACTTGATCTTATATTCTTGGTTTGGTACTGATTTGTAAAAATTAATTAAAAAGAAATGTTTTGATTTTGAAAACTGGTTTTTATGTAATTTTCAATACTGATTTCAAAGTGAAATCTGTTTTTTTTTTTTTATTATCATGTAAGGTTTTTATCAAAAAAGAAATTTCATATATTCTAGGAAATAATACAAACAAAAATATTATAACATTTTTATGTTTATCATCTAATAAATATTTACTTTAAATACATGTCACCATTTTGTAACTATTTAAAGGTTAAATGAGTATATAAAAATTATAATCCTTATAATAGTGCTTTCTATTTTTCTCAAAGCTTCTTTTTCGCTGTACTTTTGGCAAGCTTGACGAGGATCGCCTCTTTGCAATCTAACTGATATTTCAAATTCCTTGATATCTCTTTCTGTTTATTTTTATGTCTTGATGACATTCTTCTCCTTGTTTTCAGCTGATTTCACCTAAATTTTAGAATAATAGTTCAAATGCAAACAGGCGAAATGAATTTTAATGTTCATATTATATAATCTAAGAACATCTCTTCTGTAATAGATTTGATGTTTGAGTCTATTGGGTTTACATGAAAGCTAGTTACTACACATTTGAAAGATTTCTAGGACATTCAACTCTTTGTTTTCATTTTGGGGTTCAAAAATGTTATTATTTATCATTTTCCCAAATCCTGAATAAACCCGGTAATTGGTCACAAAGGTATTTAAAATATCCTTCTCATTTTGGTAGTGCTTTAACCCTGCAAGAAAGGTTTCGGCGATCGGATGCTTATCATTTAATGACGAAGAAAGCCGATTCATTGCTACAGGGTTAACAAACGGCAAACAATGCACGGATGATTCCTTTTCCTTGAAGCTCTTGGGATGTCATAACTAAGGAAAAAGGGTTTTCATCCGTTGGGACGGCAACATTTCTGTTGAAGTCATTTAGAATTCGCTTTTCAATTCCAAGACTCAGTTCAGGGCTTTTGTTCAAGCTTTTCCTATTTTGAAGAGAGTTTGAAGAAATTTGTGTTCACTGAGGTTATTAGAAAGTTTTTATATGTCATACTTAATACTCAATTTTGCAAGCTTTTCTATCCATTAAAATATATTACTCTTGGGAAATAATTGTTTACAAAATAAGTATGAAAAACCTTCTTCCTATGTTATGTAATACTAATTTAAAATTGCTTTTTATTTTTCTCACTTATTTTTTGAATATTTTTGTGTTTCATTCACACAAGAGTATTTAAATGAGTCTTAATTTGGAATAAATGATGGATATATTGGGATCTTGCGATTAATTGTGAATGTCAATTCATTTTAGCTAAACGAGAAGTCTCTACTTGATTTTTCACGGATTTCTAGTTATGTTTATTTTTTTTAAATGTACCGAAAGAATAAATAAAACACGAATACTAAATAAGAGATAAAGATCTGAATAGATATCAAATAGAATAAATTATTAATATAGTTAAATTAATGAATTAAATTATTAATATAAATACAGTTAAAATAATCTTATAATTTTCATTTGATATGTTAAACATTTTTCTTTTCTCGGAAAGGGATTTAATTTAAAATAACCTTAACTACAAGGGATAAAAAGTAATCCTTGCATAATTGATTATAATGTAGGATATGCAAGATCATGTGCTTAATATTGGTTGTATGAAAAGAAAAAAAATGTATGAAAGATTCTATAATTATTCACAATAAAATTTTATACTCCATCATTTGTTTCATTCTAGTTCTAGATCGTTTAAATTTCCTATGGATTTTCATCGTAAAGAAATAATATAAATTAAAAGATATTATTCTTGACATATTAGTGAATTCAAATGATTAGATTCGAAAATATAAAAAAATATATTTCTTTTCTCACTAATATGTTTATAAAAATTGAATAAAAACAGCTTTGAATCTTTAGCTCTAATGCTTTCTCCTAGTGTGATCATGCTTAAAGCTTGAATGCACCAATTTTTGATTTCTGCGTGCAATGCTTTTTGTATCATGTAATTTGCAAGGAGAATATTTCTTTCAGTTTATTTGTCTTCCTCTCTGTTTGTCTTATAACAACTATTTATTGTAATAGATTCTTTTCTTTCTTTATTTTTTTAATGAAAGATTTTTCCAATTCTACATCATGGAGTTTTAATATTGTTAATCAGGTTAAAAACATTATCATGTTAAAAATATGAAAGGTAAACTTTCTTATCACGCCAGTTTTTTTTGCAGAGAGATGTCATCTGCCCCTGTAAATGACAGCTTTGTTTGCATAATTCTTAGCTTTACTACAACTTCTAATATCAAAATTCGGTCGATTCTTCCAAAAGATGCACAACTTCATGTCATAAAATTGGAAAATGCTTTACTTTTGATCATACATCATTTTTATTGTAGTGTTCTATTTATCTTAGGATCTTTCTTTTAGCTGTTTTCCATTCGTCTATTTACCTTACTTTGTTTATCTATTCCGTAATGATTTAATTTGTAATTCTAGGAGAAGCATTTTAAAAATTCTACTAGTATATACGTTCTGAAATTTTTATAACTCATTTCATCTTCAGTAAATTTATTGCACACTTCGTGTTTATAAAAAATAAAATTCGAAATCGATTTTTCACTCACTTTCTTTGGGGCAAGATTTTTAAAATTTCTTATCCTTGTGTGTCCTGATGAGAAAATAATATTTCGATATTTTCAGAAAATTACAGTTAAATCAATTAAATTTTGTTACCAGAAGAGTGGCGCCATCTGACAGTGAGTTTCAGAAAGAAAGGTTTACAAGATTCTGTAATATTTATAGTAATGAATTATTAATCAAATATGCAAAAACAGAAATAATTAAAACAAAATTTTCTTTTCTCATTATATGCAATGAAAAAGGCATTTAAAAGAGTTTCGTTCAATGCAGTTACGCAATTATTTCGCCTTAAAATTAAACGCAATTATTTTGCAACAAAATTAAACGCAATTTGTAATATTACACAAGGTTATTTTTCAATAAAATTAAACGTAATTAACAAAAATTAAATTCAATCAAATTAAACTCAATTTGTGATATTAAATTGATTGTGATATTTGAGATATTTCAATAAAATTAAATGCAACTAATACTGATTCAATTCAATCAAATTAAACGCAATTAATAATAATTAATTAAAATTAAACGCAATGAAAATTAAATGAAATTAGTTTGTAATATTAAACGCAATCATTTTGTAATGTTAAACAAAATAATATTGCAATAAATTTACTAAGAACTTTTTATTAGTTTGTTGAAAATGGGAATCAAGTTCCGATGTGCAAATATTTATTCTATTTTAAAGCAAAATGTTATTTTGATCAGAACTTACGTAATAAACTTTTCAAGGATAAAAATATTCTTATGAAGGTTAGTCTTTCCTCATCATTATTATTATTTTCATAACTTACAAACCTGGTAAATAAAGTATGGCTTTGTTACATAATAACTTCGAGTTCCAATCTCTTGGGTACTTGTTAGACGTCAAAAGCATGGAACTGTCAAAATGAAAATTAGCATTTAACAATAAATATTAGAAACTGATGAAGCACACTGCACATACATTTCTCTCTTTCCACGTCAAGATCATTTTTTGACTACAAATCATTAAGAATAACGTACATTTTCTCCTCCCATTACGTGTTAATTCCTTTACTACGTTCTACGTCAACGAAGAATTACATAATTTACCCATTTCATTGCGTTCTGTACATCTTATATGTATTCTTTTTTTTTCTTTATAAAGCCGCTGAAATCGAATTATGGTCGAATGGTATCACAGGTTTTTAAAATAAACAAAAATGTAAGGACATTTTAATTATGATTAATTATGAGAAATATTTTAAGAAAAAAATGTATGGTACATTTAAAATAAAAAAAAGTAATTGATTATTATTAATTAGTGTCATTGAAATCTATTTAAAATAGAATTAACCTTTTTTTGTTTCGATTTTTTTTTGAGGAATCATAGAATGGATATTTTTCCTTGTCTAATGTGTGTTGAAATGATAGAAAGGAATATTTTTGTTGATTCATAGTGGTTTTCCGAATAAACCATATTCTTTTCAGTGTTGACACGAAACATTCGTGCACCAATGTCATCTAAAGATTTGTCGTAAGAAAATAACTAAGATTTAAATTTTATATCGAAGAGAATTTAATCAATGTTAACTCTTCAATTAGTTTTCAATATACTTAGGAACTGGTTCATAAAATTTTAAAAGTTATTGGAAGCACTGAATACTAAGACATTGTATAAATACGAAATAATAACAGAGGTTGTAGTACTTACTCTTCCGAAGTATTGATATTTAGTTTCTGCACATACGCATAACCTTCAGATCTTGGCTAATAGGAGATGCGGTCACAAAATAATAAAAACTTCGATGTAGTTTTCTGTAAAATAGAGGGCATCAATAATTCTTTGCTCTCTTAAGGCATTAGCAAAAGGCAGAATCTTCTTAGAGAGAGTAAGAATCAGCATTTTTCATCCGCCAAGCGTATGAGGCAGAGATAGCAATGTTTCACTGCTGATTCTTTTTCTACTAAGTTATATTTATTTTCAAAGTAATAAATTTTGCAAAAAATAGCTTAGCGTTTAGTTTCTTTCTGATTTAGGATTTTGAATTAAAAATATTCCTATCTTTCCGATATAAATAGCAAACTCAGAATAAAGATAAATTCGTCAATTTTTAGCAGCAGGAAAATCCATTCATTCAAGTATCTTAGCCTTCTTAAAAAGAATTTATTTGAACTTACTAAAACGGTGCAATATGCAGGAATGGATTATTTTAAGAATTATGAATCGAAAAAAAAAAATAATTTGTATTCCTTGAAAAAATAATGCATATTAAGCTAAATGCAATACATGAAAAAGGAAGTTTTAATAAACATATTGTATGTGTGTTTCATCAACGAATTCGAACAGTAATATATGAAACACTTTCATATGCACAACAGTTCATTCATATTACTATTAATAGTCCATAGGAAGAAAAAAAAAGAAGTTGGATATTGAAAGAAGAAGCTGGATATTGTGAAATGCTTCCAATTTTACTCATTTGTTTGGTTAAAAGAGGTGAAAAGGTTATGAAATGCCTCAGAGTTTGAGGGAATCCACGATATATGGTCATTTCTGCCGTATTCATGAATTTTCGAAAACCTCTCATCCGTTTTCTTTAAAGAACTTTCGAATTCCCCCGGAAAAATTGCAGTAACCCACCTCGTCAGATGAAGAGACATACTGTTATGATTGGTTGAGGAAACAGGGGTTAAAGAAGAGCGTAAAGGAAAAATTATAAATATACAAATATTAATAGAAGATAGATCTTTATTGATAAGGAACCTTAAACCAGCTATTCCGACCCTCCGGAAGGCGCACGGAAAAATCAGAATGACCGACCACCGTGATAGCAACACTGGCGGGAACTGTGGTTGAGTACCAGGGGCTATCACTGGCAACGGCCCAACCTTTCCCTAAGGGAAGAACTTCCCGTCATCGATGGGAGGTAGCCGACCCCCACCTTTTTCTGTATCCACCAGGGTGGCGAGAACCAATCACCATTCTGGACGCTTCTCATTCCCATTTTTGAGATGCCCTCCAGTGGGAGTTGATTGTTGAAGAAGTAAGTATTTGAAAATTTGGGCATTTGTTTGAATCGTGAAATCGCTTATCATCATGTCTACAAGAGAAATGCTACAAACCGAGGCGCAAAGTGAACCTGGGCGATGCCTTATACAGTATATATTAATATTTGTAAGATCTCATTAAACGACAAAAGACAATTTTTGATGCAAGAAACTGAGGCGCAAATTGAACCTTGAGCAATAACTGATACAGTATATGTTAATTTTTGTGAGATCTAGTAAGCCGATAAAGGGCAAATTTTTTTACGTGTATTATCATCTCCTCGCTATATAATTAAACCTAGAAATTTATTTGCTATCCTGCATAAATAGTCCCATCCGAGGGGCACCTCGTAATTGAGGATGAGAAGCTTCCGACACGGTGGTTGGTTCTCGCCACCTTTGTGGGTATACGAAATGGTATGGGTGGCTATCTCCCATTGATGACTGGACGTACTTCCTTAGTAAAAGGTTGTACCATGGCTGGTGATGGCCCTTAGGACTCAACCGCAGTTCCCGCCAGTGTTGCTGCCGTGGCGGTTCGGTCATTCAAGTTTTTCCTTCTGCCTTCAGGTCGGAGTAGTCAGTCTATAATATCTTCGTATATATAAATTTTCATATAAATTGTCTTTGTTAGTTTAAGTAACTTTGTATTTTATTAAATAAATAAATATTGATTGAAAATGGAACCCATGTTAGGAGAAAATATTCATTATAGCTCATTTGTTTGAAAGAAAAATCAATCAGAACGCAAAACATGGAATGAGTAAAACTGGATTCCCAGATTCTACTGCACTGTTTTTCGAAGGTACAAACTTTGCGACAAAGAATTCTTCATTGAGTCGGTATCGGATTAGGCTCAGTGTGACAAGTGAAACACTTCGTGACAGTTGCATTATGGGTCTAAGAACAAAATCTTGATGGATGGAGCGATATGAATGCTTGCTTCATTCTTCTGAGGTACGTATCACGTCCATAAAAATCGGTAAAACGACACCACTGAACACCTCCTGTCAGTCTTCGGACTTAAATCTATCACAAATGAAAGATGGTATCCATTATTCTATTGAATGAGATGGTTTCTCCAACAATCAACGAGTTTCTTCTTCCCTACCTATTGAAGAATGAATCTGGTCCTTGTCGTCAGTCTAGTGAATAAGGTGTTTATCAATTAAAGCAATCAAAAATGTTGATCTTTTATCATCAAAACAATTATGTATATTTTCTGTTCCTCTAATTCATATATTTTGGCTTCCATAATAATTGGTCTTTTGTAGTTCTTCAGTGTAGTACTAGAAATAAGAATTGCATTAGCAAATAAATTTTTCGAAATTCCGTCCGTAAAATGACAATAGATCAAGATTTTTGATGACGACACAGTAAGACATTTGATGAAACGACAATTGTATAAAATCCAACCATATAAAGATTTGATAAGCTTTTATTATTTGTGTTTGATGTTTAATCGTCAAAAATAATCATAATTTTATTTCAAAAAGAATATGAATTAATAAATGTTTTCTCTTAATTATTGACCAAGTTTACAATACTGGCAACTTATTAATTATAAGACAATGATTGTTGACAATGACCTATTAATTATAACACAATGATTGTTGACAATGACCTATTAATTATAAAACAATGATTGTTGACAATGACCTATTAATTATGAGACAATGATTGTTGACAATGACCTATTAATTATGAGACAATGATTGTTGACAATGACCTATTAATTATGAGACAATGATTGTTGACAATGACCTATTAATTATGAGACAATGATTGTTGACAATGACCTATTAATTATAAGACAATTTAGAGGACACTATATATATATGATATTGGTAATTCAAGCTATATGATATTCATTAAATGATAAATATCAAACAATTATTTTTTTGCTCTAAAATGCTTACCTAATTGCGTATATACTAAATCGAAGAGAAAAAAAAAGAAAGAAAGAAAAACCAAGATTAAAAAAACAAAACAAATTCAACTTCAAAGGAAATTTGTTTAAATCATTAAATTTATAATGAATAAATTAAATAAAAAAAGTTTTCATAAAGTACCAAATTATTTGAAATAATTTTTTTATTTTAATAATTTCTTACTTTTTATCCTTTAATTCATAATTCTTTATTATAAATACCATAGCATCAGGAAATCAATCTTTTATAAATTCAGTGCCAGTAGTTTGATTTCATGCAGAACAACATTTAATTAGTGAGTTAACTGATAATAAAGTTAAGAGTTTATCAAAATTATGTATTTTTTATAGGCTTGAGAAACAAACTTCAAGTGTTCCAACAAATATAACAAACAAGTATAATTTACTAATTTGCTTTACACATTTCTAGATACACTAGTAGATTTCGAGAATAGGCAAAGGTACAAAATTTCAAAGTCCTAAATATCAGGGAGTAAAAGAAATATATATTATAAAGCGTTAGTTTAACTAATATGAACAAGTCCAGTTAATTAAACGTAAACAGAAACGGAGAAAAAAATCAGTACGAAGAGTTTATCAATTATTATTAAATTAAAATTATTCTTATTATTAAATTATTTTTAATAATAATAAATATTATATTATTAATTAATTATTATTATTTAATTAAAAATAAAAGATAATCTTGTAACATTTATTTATCTTTGAATATTATATAAGCATGTGTATAAACAGAATTTAGCAACAAAAGGAAATTATATGATAGAAGCATTAAAAAAAATCACGATAAATTTATTGTATGGAAATATTTTCAATTCTAATTTAATCTTATTTTGTGCATGTATTTGTTTTGCTATTTTCAGTTTTTGTAATTTTCTTTCCTATTTGATTGAATTTTTAATTCTAAATAATTTGTTTGCAGTTTCTTACTTTTCATACAAAAGAATACCTCTAATGTGTGGATGATTATGTTAAATGAATACTTATTATTACATAATTTGTTTTTATGCTTATGCATATACTTTACCTTTTCATGTACCTAAATTCAGTAATTTAAAAGCTTTGGTTTAATGTGTTAAAAGAGAATTTTTTTTTTTACTGGTGAGCTCTTCCATCAAATTGTTTTCATTTATTCAGAAAACAATTCCACGCTCATTTTCTAATTCATATACAATAACCATATTGCAGTATAATGACAAAATTTAAATTAAATTTTAGCAAAAGCTTTAAATGCCAGTGTACGTCTCTTATTTTAAATTATTTTCTTTCAAAATTTAAAGATTATTTTCTATGAGCTAATTGAAGAGTTGTAATATTGCAAAAATATTGTTTACTAGAGACATTATTACTGGAAAAAACCAACGATTAGAGCTGGAATAGAAAACTTAATTAACATTTGGAATTTCATAGGAAGATATAATCTTTCAAAATTGGAATACTTTAATTGCGCATAAACAATAAATTTAATGCGAAAAATAATAGTAGAATAAATAATAGTGCAAAATATCAATTAAAAAATAATAATAGTTAAATGTATTAGTATAATAAAATGAGAAATTAATTTTTATTTATTTATTTCCTACTTTCTAATTCTTAATTCATAGTTTGTTATTATAAATATTTCGAAATTTTAAAATCAATCTTTCTCATGTTCGCTAGCAAGCAACACCATGTTTATGGAATTAAAATTTATTTTAATCAGTTGATTAACTAGTAATTAAATTCTGAAAAAAATAAAATTGTGAACTAGAACCGAGAACAAACAGTTAGTTTATCCCCAGAACACCAAAGAAAAAAAATCGATTAAAAAAATACCGTTTTTACAAACATGAATTAAGTCAAGTTAAATAAAAATGTGTTGGACATTTTTTTTATCGAAAGACGTTCTTGGTGCTCTAGCATCCTGATACCATGAAGAAACTTCCCAATTAAGCTCTTACTTATTTTTTTTTTTTTTGTCTGTCTTATTTTTATCTTTTTCTGTTTCAGCCGCGACGGACCTTACGGGCTTAGTTTCTTTAGGGTAGTGAGAGGCGTCGTGATCCTGAGTTGCCATGGGATCCTTTTTTACTCTAGGGGGCTTAAGGTAAATAAGGCGTAGCATTCCAGGGTTGCTTTAGCGATATTCTTAGCTTCCATCTGATCCTTTATTTATATATCTCCGTCGCCGCCATCACGAATACTTAGCTTTATATGTTAAATCGGAGTAATAAGTGCACTTTTAATATAATTGATAATAATTTTGACGTACTTTTAAAAATAATGCTTATGTTCTTTAAAATAATAAAGGCACAGTTGAAATACCTATTGAATATTTAATCGGAATTTTATAATTACTTTTGAAACTTTTAAGATCATATATTAAATGGACAATATTTCCTATATTTCAATCATTGACATAGTCATTAGGGTATGCGTTGATGAGAAAGTGAGTGAGTGAATGAATGAATGAATAAATGGGAATTGGGAAAACCTTCGTGTAATGGGTAATGGAAACAGATAATACTTAATAGGAAATAATAAATAACTGATAAACGAATCATAGATAGATTGATTCAAGGTTTTAAATATACTTTATATTTATATATTCTAAATAATTGGCAAACATTCTATTTGGCTTTAAAAAGAGAAATAGATGAAAAATCATTACTTATATTTTATAAGTAATTTTTTAAGTATAAATATTATGAGTATTTATTTGAAAATAGAGCTGGTTTAACGTTTCATAAGTGGAAATTTTGCTAAATTTTCAATAAAACTGTTTTATTTGCGAATTAAAAATGTAGTTTTTTTATTTTAATTAATTTCTACTTTTTATTTTGTAATTCATCATAATTATAAAGAAGTTTTGAAATGTATTTCAAATTTCCTGTTAGCTAGTGCTTTTCGAATGGAATGAAAATTAAATTAAATGAATCAATTATCTGATAATTAAAAAAAATTTAAAGAGTGCATTGGCACTGTGCATATGAAAATGTTGTTGTTTCTTATGGCGCTTAGACAAACCCGTTGTTACGAAGACAGCGATTTAAGTCGATAGGGGGTGAGTCTCTTGTTTTAATAGCGCTAACTTGGACCAAGAGTACGACTTTGCTACTCACGCATCACTCATTCCCTTGCACCCCTTTTTATAGTAGGGCACATTCACACAACTCACAGATAGAACAGAGGAAGAACAACCTTGCCCGAACCGGGAATCGAACCTAGGACGTCCAGATCACGGGGAAGACGCGCTACCCCTATGCCAGGACACCGGCATATAAAAGTGTACAATGTTTTAAGTCTCTTGAGTACCTGCATGCGCTTGAAAACTCGATTACAAAATTACTTTAATACAGACATGAAACAAGTCAAATTAAATAATGAAAATTAGAAAACCTTTAAAAAACACTTTTATCATTGTATTAAAAAAGAAATATGTTTATTCACTAATTGTAAGTGCAAAACAAAAATCGCAAAACCATGAGATGCGCACAAATGTCCTAAATAAATTAAATTGCAATTACATTTATAATGTATTTTAAATTCAATGAATTCTATACAATGAATGCTTTGCCATTTTATTTTGGGTGTGTTTCTTATGATGCTCACTATGGCATTGCATCCTCCTCCTTTTGTTTTTTGTTCCTCATGCTTATGCTATTTGAAATTAATTTTCTTTCTTTAAGACACTGATTAAAGAATTTTTTTAAAGCTTTTTTGTATTTTTTAATTTATATCTTACAATTTTGTAAAAAAAAAAAAAAAAAAAAAAAAAAAAAAAAAATGAAGCATCAGACACTTAACCAGGAATAAATTGTGGCCACGGTGGCGCTACAATATCATGTACAAACCCCAGAACCAAGTAGACCAACGTGTTTTTTTTTTTTTTTTTTTTTCGTTTTTAAAAATGTATTTATATTCTAAATAGTTATGCAAAAAATTTTCGTAAAACAAGCTGCCATCATCTAATATTCTAAATTTCTAAGCATAATATTCTAATTTGTACACAACCTATATATATAAATATATTTAATTATATAGTTTATAATCTACTAAGATAGTTACAATTCTAGCTTGTTTTACTGATACATATACCATTCCTAAGAATAAATTTATTATTTCTAATATTTTTATAATTTTTTTAAAATTTATAACTCTGTAACAAAAATATGGATGTAAAAACATGCAATTCTGATAGAAATACTCTAACTAAATTGGAATTCTAATCAAATCTTTAATATAATTAATTAGATATAATACAATATATCATAACTTTCAATGAACATCGAAGAATGTTTTATAATTATATTGCGTTTTAATTCCTTTAAAATTTTGCCTGATTTTTGATTAAAGAATATTATTACCTACTTTTTGCAACACTAATGAAAGTACATTTAAAATATTTTTATTGTTATTACTTTCTAATTTTAGTCTGAAATATTTTTCACAATCCATGGCTAGAAATATAAAATCATTGAATATAAAAATCAATAATTCTCAAATAAATTTATGCATGCCACCACCCCTATGAAACCAACTTTTGGCTTAATTAATATTAGTTGAAAATTATGAGTTCGAAAATTATTAAAATATTAAATATACAGAATTTATTATGTACAAGTAACAAGAGGAAATTGGCGAAAAATCGGTCACAAAATTCCAGCCTTGCGCACATGGAACATGAGAAATTGAATAATAGCGTTTATTAATAAAAATGTTTCAAAAAGGAATTCCTCATTGTCAAAAAAAAAAATAGTCTAGAAGAATAAATATTTCATTAAATGAATTTTAAATCTATCATCAAGAATTTGTTTTTTTAAAATTATTTTAATTGCTGTTCTAGTTTATAATGAACTATTTTATAGCATATATAAATCGTTCATGGCTTGATTCATAAATCGCCATTTCCAATTATCAAGAAATTTCCTTTTTTATATCTTATTTATCGCAATGTTTCTGAGAATAAATCTTAAGAATAAAGTTTAGTATTTCGTTTCAAATATTAATTATCTTTTGAATTCAAATTCCCAATGAAACATGTCATTTTATTCTTCAGGATTTAGAATTAGAATTATTGTATCTAGTTTCGCTGATGTAACGCTTCAGTTTTGCCGTAGTGAAAGTTTTCCAAAACAGATACCAAAGCCGCTTATTATTTTCTAAAGTTTCCATTTTAATTTGATTCGCAGCTGGTCTGTTTATTTATTTTGAAAAAGATTTATTTCATATGATTATACGCTGAGCAAAAATAAGAGAAAATAGAATAAATAGATAACAAAAAATAGTTTTCACACATAAATATAGCGTACAGACATTGTCAGAAAGAACAAAACAATTTCCTAATTTGAAACTAATGAAGAAATTTAATTCTAGAAATCCAAGGCCAGAAATTGTGTGAAATTTTCACAGTTTCCTTTTATTACTATCGAGCACTGATGAGATTTTAAATTTGTCCCCAGTGGTATTTGCTTATAAATTTAATCATGATTATTTTTCACATCCTGTTAACTTTTCATTCCAAAAAGTTTTCAGAATTTGAAGTATACTTTAAAAGAGAAGAATAAAACAAACAGTTGTTAAGAGTAAATAACAAATACATAAATTAATGGAATTCTTTGATAAATTCTACTTAAGTTATCAACATTACATTACTCATCTATACTATAAGCCACGTGACTTCCACTTTGGGCAGATACAGATGAATTTTCTCTTTTTAAGGAAAATTGATATAACATGGAACAAGAAATGCAAAAATGGATCTTTTTTGAAGTGTTTAGCATTCATGATTCTTTTTAAGAACTTGATTTGCAAATCAGCTTAGAAGTAAAGTGATGTATATTAATAAATGAAGGTCATATGTATCATTACTTATTTATTTTATGACGTAATTTTTTTTTTTTTTTTGAAATGGCAATGATTTTCTAATTGGGGTTCCATCTAAATCGTTAAGGCATAATGCACCTGAAATCTGAAGTCAAAGCTCAAAATTCATTCTGTTGATATAGCACGAATTTCGGAGAGAGGGTGCTGGCACAGATTTCATCCTTGTTATTTAACCTCAATTCGAAATTATGAGATCCATCCTAAAATAGCTTTCGTGTTGCTTCAAAAATAAAACTAAACTTAATTTTTCTAACTCGCATATTAATCACAATAAGTTTAATGAAGACGGTTTTCATAATTATAATTGATTGCCAACATTGGAGTATCCAATTAATTGAAACTTGTCAAAGTTTTCATGTCAGGTTTAGGTTTAAGATTCTTTCATGTTAAAAAATCTATGTTTCTAGGTAGAAAGAAAATATCTGAAATTACTTACAACTTTGTATTTCTAGGAGTCACTAATATTTCATGAAATTATTTTGTGAAAAATTATTGATATTTTAGCCTAATCTGTTCACAAAAGTATTATTAAAGCGTTACATTAAGGTATTATTAATTTTAAAACGATAAATATATACATTTTTGCCAAATAAATAATTAGTATTATAAACGTATGGATAAATATATACATTTATGCCTAATAAGTAATTAGTATTATAGACATATATATAAATATAAACATTTATGTCCATGTTTACAATGTATCATTTTTTTACCGAACTAAAGCCTATTGTTGCCGATTAGCAACGTGCCATTTTTTAGAAGTCATCATACTTAAAATAAAATATGATTCTTTAAATCATTTATCCGACAATTCATTCAAGAAATGAAAGTTAAGAAAGCATATTAAGATCGGGTTTTAAGAAAAATCCTGACATTTAATGGTTAAATTACAGAAAAAAAAATGTGCCCAAACTTAACTATGCTATTATAATAGATAACGAAGTAGGAAAATGGTTTTAATTAAAAATAGAATAGAATGAATGAATTTGGCGTTAACATGCTTTTTTTTTCGAATGATTTGAATAAATTTGTTGATAAAATTTGACTGATTCTCTATTTTTAAAAATATCAACAATTAAAAATTATTTAAAATTGTGTATGTGAAATCCCTTAAAAATATTTTAACATGGTTTTATACTCTTCCTACGTGACATTGTCAGTTTGAATCGTGAAGCTTTACCTTGATGATGAATGAAATTATCTAAAGAACTGTGCGAAGTTTCATTATCACGTTCTACTTTTCTTTCCCTAAATTGTTTTGCATTTGATAAATGACACCTTTGTTCTAAAAATAGAGCAAAATTGCTAATGAATCGAATATTGAAGTCAGGAAATATATCTGATGGCAGATGAAAAGCGAAAAAAAAAATCATCTGCCCTATTTACTAAAGAAATATAGGTGGAGGTTAACAAAGGAAGATTAAAGCCATAATAAATATAACATTTTATATATATAGCCTTAAAAGATATAACCTATAAAAATGAAAGTGAAAATTCATAAATAGTTTGAAGGCTGTATAAATCCAAAATATTTTAATACAGTATATTCAAATTTTGCTCGTAACTTTTATGAATTATATGGAAGATATTGTGGCTGTTGATTAAATAGTTTTTTGTTAAATAATTATTTATAGAAAATTATTTTATGTACATATTACATCATTCTTAAAAATTATTAATAACCTATGAAAAAATAGTTTCCTATAAATTTTGAAAATAACTATTCTACAGTCTGTAATTTCTGTTCGAGAAGTTAGAAAACTTAAAACTTGTTTAGTGAGATTCCTATTCTTATTTTAATTACAGTAAACCTGGGAAACTTTGCAATATTTTCCCTTTATTTCAACTGTTTTGGAAACTAATAATATGAATGTAAATAATTTAAAATCGTCATAAACCATTAGTCTTGATTCTTAGTTTTGCCGTTCTATGGAATCACGACAGTTTAAGTAGACATTTATATGTTAAGAAACAGCTTTTGCATAGTGAATCTGGAAAAAGGGCAACCAAAATCCTGAAGAAAACATAAGAACAAAGGTGGTTTTTAATAATTAAAACGCTTTGCATTTTTGTATTAACTCTTATTATTAAGAAAGATATGCAAAAATATCCAAAATACACACGTTCAGGAAATAAAAGGTATTCTTTTTGCCATTTATGCAAATATATGCTTAAAACTCCCGTTCTCAATACAATTGAGTAAGTTTATCAACAAAATGCTCGATACACTTTCCCCCTGAGACCCTTAATGCAATAAACATTCCAAGCTTTATTTTTGAGAAAGTATGCTATCATTTTCCGGGTCACGTTCATTCTCAACATTTCATCATGTTCATCAGATGTATTATTTAAAGAAAATGCGCAACTATTACATCTCTTGATGTTATGGCCATTCCTTTGATTGTACTTCCATTTACGAGCCCCCTAACCCCAATGTGATTTGTTGTGGAAGCATTAGGAAGGGATCTATCTTTTCCTAACAACTGTAAAGTTGTAGATTCTGCCTCCCGACGGAATCCGAGAGATTTCAGGCTGAGCTTCAGATCAAGAGTATTAGAAGGCATTTTCCCAATTTGCTCAAGTAAGGACAACTTGTTCGAGGATCTCATCTTCCTCAGCATTGCTCAATAAAGTTCGGCGTCTTGGGTTTTTGGAATGAAGGCACTTAACCTTTATTCACGATGATTTTTCGAGGGATATAATAACTTTCAAATGATTTTCTGCTCATCATTTCTTTATTCGCAACAGCAGAGATAACAAGCCGCAGCATATATCTTCATAATTTTTAAACCTGCTGAGCTTGGTCTTTAAGAGTCTTGGTCTGAAATATGAAACAAACAAGGGAAAATATATGATTGGAAAAAGTATGCATGAATTTAAGAATAAAATTGAATTGAAATATTGAATATTAGACTACATTA
Organism: Argiope bruennichi; assembly: GCF_947563725.1. Lineage (NCBI taxonomy): Eukaryota > Metazoa > Arthropoda > Arachnida > Araneae > Araneidae > Argiope > Argiope bruennichi. The sequence goes on from NC_079163.1 coordinate 21,458,262, forward strand.
ATTAATGTCTTGGGATCATTTGAGACTCGTAATTTTAATAATTTGTCAAGTTCTAAATCAGCACATGCACGGGATAACACTTGTCTGGAACCTGAAATAATCTAATAATCTAATTGCAAGGAACATCTTATAAAGATTTTTAGATTTGCAACGTAAAATTTAAAAGATTTCAAATTAAGTATTTTCCACTGACAAATGTTTTTGTATGTTTTTGAATATCAGATATTTATCTCTGCAAAAAGAAAAAAAAAAAATCTTTAATAACTTTTCAAGTAAAATTGAATTTTCTCAATACCAAATTTTTTCATTAACATTTATATAATTTCACATATTTTCAAATAAAAATTTAGCAATAAATTTAGTTTCAAAATTTCTTTGGATCTTTAAATACAATCGAAGGAAATTACTATGAGACTTACATAATTGAAACTTAAGCAATTTATTGATGGTTTACATTAGAGTATGAGAGTATGATGTAAAATTTTCAAATTGTGCATTTTCCCAACACCGCCGTTTTAAATAAATTCAGCAATTTTGTTATGAAATATAGATAATAGCTGTCTATTAATATTAATATTAAAAGTGTTGAATTTTGTTCTAATATAATTTATGCAATTTATTAGTTTTCGCATATAATTATTCAACTTTGAATTCAAATATCTTCTAGTTTTCGTACTTAATCTAATAATAAAATTATATTTAAATATATACATGCCCAAAGCTAATTCTACGTTAAAGCATATGATTTCAAGATATTCTTTAAGCATTTATAATCCATCATTTTTAGAAATAATTGCTCTTTCCAAAGCGATGATTCAATCATACCAATCCATTAGCTAACGTTTGGCCATAATTAAACAACATTTTAAACAATTTTTTCTGCTATTTTTGGTATTTTTGCCATTTTTGCCTTATCATTTAATACAAAAGCTGGAATAAATGAATATTTCCACTCTGCAAGTCATTGACCCTTGTTCTCCTAAGCTGAAAATTAATCTACATCATTGACTTCATCACAGCAAAATGTTCTCGTGTTCGTTTGATCGTTTTCGTCATTTGAAGAGTTTATGAGATTGAACACGCATCTACGTATCCAGAGGCGGTAAGAAAAAGATCTCCTAATCATTAAAAATAGAGCGTTCGCTGAGAATAATTTATAACTTTTCAGATCATTAGCTCTTAATAATCGATAAAAATTAATTTCACTAAGGAAATCACAGTCACGCATACTTGAAATGATACAATCAACAATATTTAATGCTCACATTTTCTAGAATTAATTTCTTTTTGTTAGAAAATGTCTTAGATTTTTCAACATAATTTTATTCATGAGGAAAAATGCACGGTAATGATATGATATGATATCAATGATGATGATGATATCAACTTTCGCTTCAAGTGAATCGCAAATTCTGTTCATGCAAGACAGGAAAGGATTTATACAATTTCATATTAAACTTATTCGCCCTTTTTAGTGATCAAAAAACTATATTTTTTAATTTGTAGATAATTTTTAAAATAAATTTCTTTTTCTCAGAAAATGTCTCAGATTTTTCAATATAATTTTATTCACGAAGAAAAACACAAGGTAAGAGTTTATGATTTCAACTTTCGCTTCAAGTGAATCGCAAATTCTGTTCATTCAAGACCGGAAATGATTTATACAATTTCATATTAAATTTACTCGCCGATTTTAGCAATAAAAAAAACATTATATTTTAATTTGTAAATAATTTTTTTAGATGAATTCTTTTTCTCAAAAAATATCTTAGATATTTCAACATAATATTATTTAGAAAGAAAAATGCATTTCAAGGGTTTGTGATATCAGCTTTTATTTCAAATGAATCGCAAGTTCTGTTCATGCAAAACAGGAAATAATTTATAGAATTTCATGTTAAATTAAGTCGCACATTTTAGCAGTAAAAACAATTATATTTTTAGATAATTTTTTAGGCAATTTCTTTTTTGTTTTTCCGAAAATGTCATAGATTTTTCAAAATAATATTATTTAGAAAGAAAAGTGCATTGCAAGAGTTTGTGATATCAGCTTTTACTCCAAATGAATCGCAAGTTCTGTTCACTCAAAACAGGAAATAATTTATGAAATTTCATGTTAAATTTAGTCGCCCATTTTAACAATCAAAACCACTTACATTTTAATTTTTAGATATTTTTTATACATGGTAATCTTTAACGTTGATACAATTCACATAAATTTAATGAATTACTTAGCTGAGATTTACGGAATAAGAATCACTGATGTATACATGTGATGATATATTAAAAATCTGATTTAAATCCTAATTATTTTCCTAATTTTTATCTTAATTCAGCCCATATTAACTTCATTCTAAAATGTTCTCTTATTTCCTGATACAATTCCATTTTTTTTATTTAATTAATTCCATATGCAATTTATAAAACTATTCACTTCAGCATTTTCTCACGCTCAAAGCGAAGGGATAAAAATCCTTAATGCTTACCATATTCTTTAAAGATACCTAAAATTCCCTTGCCTAAATCGACACGTTTCAAAGAAATCCCTATCAAAATTTCTTAGTAAAATGATCGAAGGGAAAAAATTCTGCCTCTTCTACTCTTGTATCGCGATGTAGACTGGAGTATCTCGTCGCTTCTTCCTTCTACGTAATATGCTTCCCGTGATGAAATAAATCGAAGTTAATATTTCAAAAGTTTCTTCTATTCGGGCAAGCAAATACTAAAATATGCTTTCATACATATAACAATATTAATTTTTTTCCTCCAAAATAAATAAATAAAAACGATTAAGTGAAAACAAAACAAAAAATTAAAGTAAATTTAAAAATGACATAAAAAATATTTGAGGATAACAGTTTCTGCGTTTTCAATTCTATTTGTCTGAAACTGAGTATTGTTTATTTGAGGGAAATAACAACTGAAAGGGGGGAAAATCAAGTTTGTTTTTGTACAAGAAAAATTAATTTAATTATTTTCAGGGTTTATTGAAATAGCTCTCACTTTCTGTAATTGAATAATTATTTAATGTATAAGGCCGTAGTCTTAAGAAATTGTGTTTCTCTATGAAATAGTGTAATATCATCTAAAACGAGACAATATTATTTTAATTAATGCACTGATAAAAGTTATTTGAATATTTAACATAGTTTATAGAAAAATTTAGATTTTAGATTAATATTCAAGATCAATTAAAGGAACATAATGCATTATATTTTTAAGATAATATATGAAATGTTTATAATTTTTACAATGTTATGCTAATGTACTGTGACTATTAAAGCCTTTAATTAAATATACCTGTATGATTAGTTTGAAATATTTTAATATACTCAGTGCAATTTTATGACAAATTTGACATATTATAAATTAGGGCAGCTTTATTTAAATTATGTTAAATTATTTTTATTTATACTGTAGATTTTCAATTACGAAATTTTGTTGTAATCATTTAACTGACTGAAGATTATTATTCCAATTTATAATAACAATTGCATTCACAAAAGTTGTTTATATGAAAGAGAACATGGAATGTGCCTATGTGCTAAAATTTATTTGGTTTATTAAAGAGCACGCCAAACATTTGTTAATCTAGGAAAAATTATCAAACTAATAAAAACGAAAGAAAAAAGCACTTGTTATCGCTTTATTAAAAACAACAATCAGTTTTTCAGTTTTTTTTCCCATCCAGTGGCGGATCTAATAAACACGCACACGCACACGCACACACGCACTCGCACGCACGCACGCACACATACACATTTTAAATACACTCATCCTTGTCATACTTGCAAAATTGACAAAAAATTTCAATGAAACAACAATTCTAATAAAAATTTCTTATTCATATTTATTTTCTTGACAATTTTTTCTTTGTCAAATAAATAGTTTCTTCTTTTAATGAGGTATCGAAATTCCGACATCTAGATATATTTCGTATTCGCTTTATTTAAATAATATTTTATAAATACAATTCTTGTTATAAAGATATTGAGTAAATGAGGGCTACTGTTATTGCTAATATTACTGCACATGAAAGAAATTATATTTTTGATTATTGTAAATAAACAATGACATTTCAGGCAGTAAAAATATTACAGCAAAGTTTGGTGAATTTCAGGCAGTAAAAATATTACTGCAAAGTTTGGTGAATTTCAGGCAGTAAAAATATTACTGCAAAGTTTGGTGAATGTAAACGGATTACTTGTAGTTAACATGACACGAATCTTTAAGTAAGAAAGGAAAAGCCCCAGGAATAAAAACAAAACAATTCACAAAAATCCTCATCAAATACACTTTTAAACGTAACATTTTAGAATTTCCATTTGTAGGGGAAGAGCCAACTAACGAATTCAGGCATGTTTCATTTTAGAACCAGATGAAGGAGCAGTGTAGAAGAGAGTAAAGCCGTTTAATGTTTCTTATGAACAAGATTATCAAAGGGGTCATCTACATATTTAATTCTAAGCAATTTAAAAATCTACTAATCGATATTCTTTTCCGAATTCATTTGTAAATAAAGCAGATTTAAATTAATTTATAAAAATTTCGGAAAAAATCCATATTTATTCATTAGTATTTTGAAGGAATATCTAAACATTTTATAAATTAAGTTTCTATAGATCGGTCCATTACTTTTCACATAAATTGTTTTTTAAAATCTTATTATATATGTTGTAAAGCACATTTTAATGACTATTGCCTTTTGAAAAATCAAGAAATTGCAATGAAGATTTCTCCAATGATGAAGACATTACAAATGAAGATTTCTCTAATAATTCCAAACCCATATAGCTTATATCATCCTGCAGGTTAAAGGAAATAATAACTAGAATCATCAAAGAGTTTTATCATACTAAAATTGAAAAATAAAAATAAATGATGGCAAATATAGTGGCCAGCAGGAAGTATATACATTTCCCTATTTAATATTTTACTGAAATTGTTAGTATACAAACAGAATTGATTGTTTATCCTAATGCTTCATGCTGTTTTAAACTAACATAATTTTTCATTAAGCTATATTATAAGATAGGAGCTTCGACGATACAATTTGATTAAAAGTGGAATTCCTTTTTAATGAGTGTTTGAGACTGTCAAATTAGTTGGAGAAGAGTGATGATTCAAAGATAAAATGGTAAATTGATGGATAGGTAGAACTTAAACCATTAGTTATGCTGTAATGGTTTACGAAGCAAAGTACAAGAAACAAATAATTACAAAATAGTTTCAAAGGAAAATAAGATAAAAATGATTCTTTATCAGAATAATAATAATTGAAGATGATAAGTTGTTGAGACGTTTTAATGCATATTATATTTGAAACAGATCAATGTTTAAAATACAGAAAGATCACAAAGAAAAATTTTTGTAATCAGGATTTGCTTACTCTTTTGTATCCAGAAAACGTATTTTCCTTATTATAAAAATTATTGTAAACAAACAATAAGAATTTGGTATATGGTTGCTCCGACATGTTGTAAAGACGTTTATAAAATTTTTAATAAAACCATTTACACCAGTAAATTTCAATGTGAACATTCTTGGTGTCTCGATGAATGTCAAGAAGGTATTCCAATTCTAGCTAAGTATTGTCTAGCATTTCAGCTGTCACACTGGACACAAGATCTGTGATCCTAACTTTGAATGTCAAAACTTTCATCTAGCATTGAAAACACTTAGTCCTATATGAAATAACAAAACTGTCGTTGAATAGTAATGGGAAATTTGAATTAAGGGAAGAAAAGAAAATATTAATGTTCATGTCATTTAGATAACAATCGAGTGCAAAATCACTCAATCTGCATTAGCCGTTGAACTTAAAAAATTTTAAAAGCGTCTATTCTATAAAAATCTTACAGCATGGCTCTTTAGTAATAAATTTTTTGCTCTTTTGTAATAAATCTAATAGTTCTTTTGTAATAATTTTTGTATTTAGGGAAAGATTTTTTAACCACCCTGTTTCAAATTTCGATTTTTCTAAAATTTATTAAATAACAAGAATTTATCTATCTATACTTATAATAAAGCTCAATGTGTGTGTGTGTGTGTGTTGGCGCTCTACAGGCCAGGTTATTTGACATACAGCTACCAAATTTGGTACATGTATACCTTGGAGGTTGGGAATGTGCACCTGGGGTTTCTTTTTTCGAATTTTTAATTAGAATTTTAATTATTAATTAAAAACTAACTTTCCCGCCAAAAAAATCTTCCATTTTCCCCATCGCCAACTTTTCCGCCAAAAAAATCTTCCATTATCCCAAGCGCCAAACGAGAAAGGCTTCAGTTTTTTTTTCTCCCAACAGTAATGAGGCTAGGGTTAAAATTTTTCGGCGGATTATTTCAATCGGTTCTGTTTATTTTCTTAATGTTTTATGCATTTAAAATTAAACATTGTTAATGAATCGATCTTTCAGATTCATTCTGAAGTACTTTTGAATTAAAATAACACAGAATAAAGGAAATTAAAAATTTCTAATCCGCATAGCGTTACCCCAACTGGCGTAGAAAAAAATCACGTATTTGCGTTACGTAACTGGCGAAGAAAATCCACGCATGCGCATTCTGTTCTGATGGTTGCTATGACAACCGTTATCAATGGATGATTTAAATTATTTTTGGGTTAGTTGCAGGCTTTTGTAAGTAAATTGTATTTATGTTAGTTATATATTTTTTGTATATGCTTATAGTTTTAAGTACATCGTTTTTTAAGTAGTTTTTTTAAAACCTGTTTTCAACCGTTTATTTTAAACGATTCGTTTTATTTTCTTAGTGTTTGATGCATTTAAATTTAAACATTGTTAATTAATCGATCTGCTCATAATGAATCTAAGAAAATTTTGTTGACCAACTCTTGAGATATTACATAAATTAAAAAAGATATTCTTTAGTGCCCATAAAGTTTAAACGCTGAGTGACTGTATTTTTAGTAATCAGATTATAAAAAAATGCTTTGTTTCAGTAAAAAATATTATTATATTAATTGAAGATAAATTCTTTCCACTTTAATTTAAAGCATAAATTCTACGGGTGCTAACAGAAAATGAGAGAGATACATATTACGTTATGACTGAAGGCCTTTATAATATTATGAATGAATTATATGATAATCAAAATTTGAAGTTTTAAAATATTTTGAAGAAGCTATTAAAGTAGAAATTGCATAAAATATTTAATTATTAAAATTTTAGCGAACATTAAGATTGGCGAACCGGCTGGTCGCCAAAGGCGGCTAGTAAATAATAAAGTTCAAACAGTTTTAAAATTTACTTTTGCAAAAATACTAAGCGCACAAGAAATATAAATTATAAAAATAACTATAAAAGTAATAATTTAAAGATTATATTATTCTAAAAGATTAGTAACGGAGAAAAATGATCAAAAGTAAAATTTTAGAAATACGAATTAAATTAAAAGTTCAAAAATTTTATTATTTTTATAAAATAATAGGTTTTAATATTTGCTTATTGTTGTGAAATTAATTCTGATTTTCAGTCAACAAAATTCTGACTACAGCCATTCATCATAGAAATTTATGAGCAGTATATCAATTTAGGGACATAATTTTAGCTATGGATTTTGTACATATAGTTCGTAACTGTCTGCTAAAGATACATCTTTATTTCATAACACAAAATAATTCAATAACCCGATTACAAATGGCCATAAGTTTCATGTGAAAATGTCAGGAAGGAAAATTTAAATTTTGTTTAAGCGTGCAGTAAGTTCTCTATAGTGGTTCTCCTTTCTTACACAGGCAATATCTATGCTGTTTCCCTTCGTCACACAGACAATACATATGTGGTTGTCCATTTCAATATTATGTTAAGCATTCTCTATACATAACTTCAATTCTTTTATTTTTGTACAGAGAGAAATTTAAGACAAACATTGCCGATGAAATGAAAAAAAAAAGCATTTTGAATGAAATGAAGATATGAAATGTAATTTCAGAAGATTTAAAAAGTCACATGCAGAACATCCATGCGACTGCCACACACACATCATCAGCAGTTGCTAATATACTTCTTAGTTCTTATGGCATGAAACGGACTACTGCAATTATGTTGCCTGTATGACCAAGAGAAGTTGAATAGAGTAATTATTATGCGATAAACAAATCTTCTTATGGATTTTTACAGGCTTGCTATAGCCATTTGTAATCAGAGCAATTGTTTCTAAAAATGATGTATACCTGCCAAAATTATCCTAAATTATGAGGAAGAAAAATAATATCGTGATTCATTAATCTCGAAATTAAACACTGCAGCACGAAAGACAAGTGAAGGACAAAAGAGTTACTCATGCTATCGAAAGGAAATTTCGCATGGATATATAAAAAGAACAGAAATACCTTTTCATGACTTATGAATATAATGATTCATAAGTCATGAGTAGTTATATAAATCAGGAAATTTCGCATTGATATAAAAAAAAACAGAAATACCTTTACATGACTTATGAATATAATGATTCATAAGTCATGAGTAGTTATATAAATCAGGAAATTTCGCATTGATATAAAAAAAACAGAAATACCTTTACATGACTTATGAATATAATGATTCATAAGTCATGAGTAGTTATATAAATCAGGAAATTTCGCATTGATATAAAAAAAAACAGAAATACCTTTACATGACTTATGAATATAATGATTCATAAGTCATGAGTTGTTATATAAATCAGGAAATTTCACATTGATATAAAAAAAAAACAGAAATACCTTTACATGACTTATGAATATCATGATTCATAGTCTTTTAATATTAATTTTGATCTTTCATGGTCATTTCATTTTAAAGTCGACTAAAATTTAAACAGCTATATTAAGATTATGTTGCTGCAACAGAAATGGATGTTTTAAAAATAATATTATTTCATGAATTATTGTAAAAATCTATCAAATTCTTTGAATTCTATAAAATTAAAATTTATATTCTCATGCATCATATATAATAAGACTAGAAAATGAGGATGGTGACTTTTCTTGAGAAATCCGCGGGAGATTAGATTTGATGACAAATATTGCACTGTTCTGAAATTGTTGATGTCGGTACGTCTTAAAATATGCAGAGGGTCCCCCATGAAAATTTAAGGTATAAAAACTTTCAAAGCACGTCATTTCCTTTCAAACAGAGTTTCACTTTTTTTTTTTTTTACTTTTAGTTGGTACTACTTGAAAGAGAACGATAGCAGAATAGAGAAGCTCTTTTTTTCCTTCACTTCGACTGCAGGAGATGTAGTGGAAAAGTGTTTGGTAAAACTGCAGCTCTTCTGGGATTTCCATGCATCACATTTTCAAGAGATTGTTGACAAAAACACCACAAACAGAAAATAACTTCGCTCGATTATGCTGTGAAAATAACTTTCTTTGATGAGAGGAATCGCTGGCTGAAGGTTAAGGCAATGTTACAGACCGTAACATCCAGACAAGGGAATACAATGAAATTGTATAGACATGTGTGTTTGAGAGAAAAATTAAATATACATTTTCTGGTCTTTGAATGGGATTGACTACAGTAGTTGTAGCAGTAACTATTATTCACTGAAATTTATTTCTTATGTAGTTTCAAACAAACATTGTTTCCGTCATATACGTATTTCTACAGAACTAGTATTAAAATATACTGGTATTATAAAATATAAAACATGCCGCATGAAGGTAAAACTACTTTCTAATATTTTTGTAAAGATTATTGCTATCTAAAACTATTATACGATATTGCAGATTGAAAATGATAATATCCAATGTAACCGAAGCTATTTTAAAAAAATTTCTGTTTTATTTGCATTCAGTCTGAAAGCGGAATGACTAAATTAAAATTATAAGTTTTAAAAACAATTCTTTATGGTGTACTTAAAAGTAAAATGTTTTATTTTCACTATTTTTTACTCTTTAGATTTTAAATTATATAAATCATAATTATAAATATTATGGAATCTTGGAATCAATTATTCTCAAATTCTCTACCGAGTAATGTGACTTGTGTGTAATAAAAAAACTTAATTAAATTTGTCTATTAAGTGTTAATTGAGTTTTTAAAATATTAAAATGTTGTATTGTCATAGAAAATATAAAAATATGTAAAATTTAAAAATCTCTAACACATTTGACATTTTAGCAATAGAATAATTCCATTCTTACCAATACGAAATAAGTTTAGTTAAATAAAAATTATAAAAACAGCAATGAACATAAAATAAATATCCTGTAATAAGTTTGCATACATTTTTCATACAATTTTCGCAGGATTTACAATATCGGTCAAAGTTATAACAAAGCTATGACTTATGAAAAAATATGTGCTATTTAAATTTTTGGTTATTTGCTAAAAAGTGGAATTTCAGTGTTCAAGAAGTGGAATTTCAGTGTTCAAGAAGTGGAATTTCAGTGTTCAAGAAGTGGAATTTCAGTGTTCAAGAAGTGGAATTTCACAGCTATTAGGAACAAATTTAAGAATATTTGCATATAGTTTTGTGTTTTATATTAATAGAAAATCATTTTTTTAATTTCATTTAATATTTATTGTCAATATAGTGACTGTCCATTTTATTCATAGCTTAATAAATAATTTCTAAACTGTTAGGACAGTATACAACTGCAATAGAAAAAATGATTTAAATGACGCAAGAAAATAATATTTTATGTTGTTCTATCAACAAAAATATTGCTGAAAAAAATCATAAATTTTTATATACTGCCCCAATCCTATTACTCCTATCTTGTAAAATATTCTTGGCATACTAACAATTTAAGAATATATAAAATCCACTTTACTATGACAAAAACCGACCGAGTTATGAGGCTTTGACTACTACTGTTTTAGACCATTTCAATGGCTCCTTAAAAAAACTATCCAATCAACGATTCATCGAAGCTAATGTTGATTTGTTTTAAAAAGTGAAAATTAAAATTTCACTGATCGACCCATTTTGATAACTGAACATTTTTTTTTTGTTTAAAATTTTAGAATGGCAAAAATGTTTTACTTAATATGACTAATAAGACTAGGGCGCTGTATAAAAGTGCAGTTTTCGTAAGTTTTTATCAGCATATTTACTGATTAAAAGAGCGTAAAATATAATTCTTCACGTTACTTAAAGCATTTTACAACTGGTATTATATGCTAAAGAGTATAATATAGTTCCAATAAGCTACTGGAATACGGTTAAAGAAGACACACTGCATATTTAAGAACCACTTAATATTTTTTAATAAATATTTTTCAAATGATTTTCTCGAAGTTTACTGAAGGATATCATTTCCAATACTGAAATGATATTAAAAAGTCAAACTGAATTCATATCCTATTTAGTGATATTATTTTTGATAATTACAAAAGTATTGAACTAATCTCTCAATTACAGATATATAAAACTAATATAATGATATTTTGACAGAATGATATTTATATGAGCAGAAAGATGGCCGACGAATATCCTTTAAAATGGTATTTCTCAATAACTTATTCATTTAAGAAATAATGTTTGACATGGAAAGCTAGCAGCTATTATTTAGTTTATTTTATTGAATGCTTGTTTAAATGTTTCAATCATATGATTTTTATTTCATTTTTCAGAACAAAATACGAGATATTCACCAGGCTGTTTCGCAGGGGAGGCTGCGGGATGTCCAGCATCTTATAGACAGGAAGAAGTTAGCTTTTTGTCGAGATCACAACGGTGCAAGTCCATTGCACAAAGCAGTCATTTTCGGTCATCAAGACATCATAGAATATCTTGTTAAAAGATATGGAGGCGTCATTCATATAAGAGATCATGTAAGTAAGACAAGGCGAGTATTTGTAACAAGCTAAAAGCTACATAATTTCTCAATAAGCGTCTTTCATCTGCTTAATAAATGTGAGCCAGTCTATGACAATCGAAGAGTTTTCGAACTGGTAGTTTCGTTATATGCACGGACATTTATTGGCTTACTCTGAATTTTTTAATGGATAAAAATTTAGCTAAGAAGTAAAGATTCCTTTAGTTATACAATATAGATTTAGAATAAATAACAGTAAAAGATAAGTGCTACTATACCAAGTAGTATCCCCCCCCCTCCAAGGAAGCACGTCAGACAGGAGGATGAGTAGCTTCCGAAAAGGTGGTTGGTTCTCACCTCCCTAGTAGATACAAAAATGATGCAGGGTCAACTACCTCTTACCCCTTGACAAGAAGTGCTTCATCCGGGAGGAGTTGTACCATAGCTGATGATTGAGCTTCCTTCTGCTAGTGTGGCAATAAAGTTTGGAGAAAGTGTATCAGGTTGAAAATCATTCTCGTCAAAGTTATCCTTCAAAATCAAGAAATTCATACCAAGAAACTCTTCAATAGGATATTAACTTAGTTTCAAATAGGATATTAATAAATAGAACGATAATTAATTATTAATTTTTATAATAATAGTTAATAATTCATTAGTGCTAGAAACAAATTATTTTTAAGGCAGAAACCTATTCAATCTGATGATATTTTGGCACAGCTTCTACAATTAAATCCAATGTTATTTTTAGAATTAAATAGTAGCCGGAAGACTAAATAATAGCAGAATTTTTTCAAAAAAAGTATAATTGAATATTATGTAGCAACTGTAAATTTCCGCTTGAGGTATTTTTATAATTACTTTTATTTTTCTTTAAAAAAAGGAAATTACAAAGCTATGTTGCTCCTTGTAATTTTCGTGTGTTATGCTTTGCGTGAAAAATTTCATTGTATTTACTGATTCATTCCTTAATTTTGATCGTTTGAATTAAATATGAATGAGCCACATAAGCCGGTTTTCTGGTTCAAGGGATTTCAACCTCACGCATCGAGAGTCACGCAAATTCCCTGAGATGTCGTTTGCGTATACGAAACAATTCATAAAGCCTCCTTTATCTCTTCAATATTTCACATCTTGTTTGGTCCACAATTGTGCTTAAAGGCAAGGATATAATTAGATGGCTACATAAAATTCTCGATATCTTTATAGAAGTTAAGAAACTGTATTAAGTTTCCGAAGAAACTTAATGCAATTTCTCTTATTTCGTTTTAGGTATATATTAGCTGATGGGCTGAATGTACTAGCAGTGATTGTGTATTACTAGTGATTTTTAAATTCGGAATTTTAAATGTTTTAAAAATTAAATAAAAAAAAGAAGTTTTAATTTTTTGAAGAAATAAATTTTGAATTAATTTAATAATACAATTTAATTTAAATAAATTTTAAATTAATTAAAATTTATTTTTAAAATTTAGTATTAATTTTAATTGAACTAAATTTAATTGAATAAAGGTCTATAAATATGTCACCTATATATCTATAGATCATATAAGTGATAGGTGGTCTACAGATGAATAGGTTTATGAATACACAAAGTTTAGCTCAAAAACTGATAGAAGAAGCTAAAACCATAAAAATAGAAACACATATGGGCTTATCATAGGAAACGTTATTCGGGAGAGTTAAAGGTATACAAAGTTGCAAAAATGATAAGCTACTAAAGAAGGAAAATTCATTAGTTATATTTGATTAGTATGTGCACACTTCCATACTGCAGAATTTTGTGTATTCACGAAAGTTCAAGCTGAAATATTTGGGAATTTCGCATATAATTGTTTGAATACCATTCCTCATATTGCCATATTTCGTGCCACCAATTACTATACACACATACCTAGTGAACCCATAATCCAATCATCTCAGCATTTGCAGACGGTCGAGTATTTTCTTTATGTAAGCGGTGATTTAAATGACTAGCTCTGAGATCCAATTACAGCGCCCTCTAGCTTATGCGCTTGACGTTTCCAATTTATACTCACTGTTTGATTTCTTATCTTACTTTTTGTGTTTACTGCCTCTCCTAATAGTGTGTAGGTTAAATTTTGAGTCACCCTCTATGCTCAGAACGTATGCCCAAGCTTAGTTTGATTTGAGTTAAATTAATCCCTCATTCCAAATTTCCATGGGAGGAGACATCGAAACGAGGTTATTTGGAATGGCTACATTAATACGAACTTTCCTTATATGAATTATATCTTCCTCATAGGAATTATATTAGCTATAGCCTCAATGAAAATTTCCTTATCATATTAGAGAAAAAGCATTTGATTCTTAGTGGATTGAACTTACATTAGGTCCTTATATTTAAACTTAGGATATTTTGGTCGAATGTCTCTCTTGTCTTGAAGCCTAGATTGCCCCAAAACTATTATGGTAATATTTTTAACATACAGGAGATTTTTTTTTGCTTTGACTTTGTACAGATGTTCATTGACCTTTCATTCTGAACTAATTTGTAAATTTAATAACGTTTGGAATATTTTTGTACAGAAATTTCGTTGATTTTGCTAATGTTTATTTGTGTTAATTTTAAATCAATTTTAATACATAATACTTAAGATATTTAGATAATCCTTTATCAGATTATTTAACATTTTCAAGTATAAAATAACGGTTACAATAATTAAAAAGCAGTTTCATATATTGGTGCATTACATCTGTGCCTTTATCAGTACTTAATGTATGTATCGTGAAGTAAAGATGAAGTAGATAAAGTAGCATATTTCAGTATTTTGAAAGACACTAACACAACAAATAAAAATTCAGATTTCATAAAAAAGTTAAATTAATTGGAATTATGCTGAGATCTCGAAAAGGGTCTTTTCTAAGACACTTGTGCCCTTGAATGCATAGCGATGTAGATCTGCGTCGTATATTTACATCCTGATATATGTAATTTACATCGTCTATTTACATCCTGATATATGTAATTTACATCGTCTATTTACATCCTGATATATGTAATTTACATCGTCTATTTACATCCTGATATATTTTTTCATAGTGCTATTTTTTTCTAAATTTTCATTTTACCAAAACTATTTTATCGTTTCCGAACACAACTAGAATTTTTGATAATTTATTTCTTTATCTGGGAGAATTTTGATTGTTCGCGCTCTATCTGATACATTTTTATTTTGGCGGGTGTTACTAATGACGATTATTTATAAAAAAAGTAATAAAAGCATACATAAAAAATTATTTTCGTATTGAAACAAGGTAAGAGTTACAAATAATATCTAGTAGATTTGTAAAACTCAAGGAGTGATTGCTTCTTGATGATGTGAACATAAATTAATATGTTTTTTTTGGTTTAAAAAATTGTTAGGTGGGGTTTTTTTTTTTTGTATTTTTTCCCATTAACTATACCCATTTTTCAGTTGATTTCAAATTTCCTTTATTAAAAATTAAAATTTATGCATTTAAGGGTTACAATTCTTATCTGCATTCATGTTGGGCATTTTTAGTGTCAAACCGCATTTGCTTTAATGGAAGTTTGATTTCTCAAATAAATACATTTCTGCAAATTAAAATGCGTATTTCTATTTAATCTGATTTAAAGACTTGCCACCCACATTTGAATCGACTGGATACAGAGGAAGTCTCCTAAGCTGTGATCAAACAAAGCGAATAATATTGCCCATTTCCCTTAACATATATAATATATTTTTTAGTGGTAGGAATCAGACTCATCATTAAGTTTAGACATAATTTTGAATTATTGTCATTTAGAAAAACATTTCGTAAAATTCAATTGATTTGAATAATAGATTTGTGTTAGTGAAAATTAGAAACATAATTGCAAATTATTGAATTTTAAAAGTATTATCCAAGGGGAAAATATTTTTGTTATTGTTGTTTTGGAATCGAATTAAAACTGATTTCATAATTTTAAGAAATTGAATTACAGTTAGCATTATGGTCTGAATCATATGAACTAGACAATTTCACACTTCAATATTAATGTCATATTTTTACGGAAATTTGATTTCTCAAATGAATACACCTTCACTGGTTATATTTATTTAATCTAATTTAAAAACTTCCTGTCAATATTTGAATAAACAGGACAAAGAGAATGTTCCCTCATTTTAAGATGTGAACAAACAACTGGAATGATTCTCGACCCATCGGCATTTACATATCTCATAGATATATTGAACGTTTTAGTCGCAATCTGACTATGATTTCAAGAAATGCGCCCACTTTTGGGGCTTAGAAAGTTCTCATCTCAAAATCTGGATAATTTTATCGAGAGAATGCCATGTAGATAACATCTTGTACAATGTAATCGATAGGAATAATTTGAGAAAGCTAGAAGCACACTTGGAGAATAATTGAATTATAAAAATATTGTACCAGTTTTTTTTTTTTATTATTTTCGAATTGTTGCTCTGTAATCGAATTAAAATGGAATTTTCACTTTGCAGAAGAAAATCATTTTACTTTTTTATATTATTGTTCTTTTTTCTTTGCTATAAAATGAAAGCTTTCATTTCTTTGTCATGCTACACTGTGTTAAATATATTTTTGCTTTAATACTTGCTGTCATTTTCGAATTTTTGAAATAGTAGTAGTCAGTACTTTTCTGTTATTGAATAAATTTTAAAGCCCATTTACTCTTCTTTTATTTTAATTATTGGTTGCATTAAATGAAAGGTAGAAGTAGACTTGAAAAATAATTGAATTATAGAAATATTGTACCAGAATTCTTTTTTATTATTTTCGAACTGTACCTCTGTAAGCGAGTTAAAATTGAGCTTTCACTTTACAGGAGAAAAATGTCTTACTTTTTTACATTATTGTAATTTTTTTTGCAATAAACGCAAACGTTTACTTTGTCATGTTAGACTGACTTTAATTTTTTTGTATTAATACTTGCTGTCATTTTTGAATTTTTGTAATAGTAGTAGTTAATACTTTTCTGTTATTGGGAACATTTTAAAGTTCATTTACTCTTCTATTATTTTAATTATTGGCTGCATTCAATGAAAGTTAGAAGCTGACTTGAAAAATAATTGCATTATAGAAATATTTCTCTTTTATTATTTTCGAAATAATAAAATATTGCTCTTTTTTATTATTTTTGAATTGTTGCTCTGTAATCGAATTAAAATCGAATTTTCACTTTGCAGAAGAAAATTATCTTAATTTTTTTACATTATGATTTTTTTTTGCCATAAAACGAAAGCGTTTAATTCTTTGCCGTTCTACTCTGACGTTTAATATATATGTATATATTTTGTATTAATACTTTCATTTTCGAATTTTTGTAATAGTAGTAATCAATACTTTTCTGTTATTGAGTAAATTTTAAAGTTCATTTACTCCTCTTTTATTTTAATTATTGGATTTTGCATACCTTGATAAACCCATTTTCCATAACTTTTGCAAGATATAATTATTTCATTGCACCTGAATATTAGTCACTATGTTTCTAGAAATAATAATTAGATATAGAAACATGAAACTAATTTTTTTTACTTGAAATTCACGAATTACTATTGTATAAAGTTCATTTTTTTTTTTTACCTCAGAATATATTCTACCTGGGGAGGGCACCTCGGAAAGAGGATGAGATGCTTCCAGTGTGGTGGTTGGATCTCGCCACCCTGGAGGGTACACAAAAATGTGGGGATCTGGTTCCACCCATCGATGACGGGAAGTACTTCCTTCGGGAAGGGTTGTACCCTGGCCGGTGATGGCCTTTAGGACTCAACCACAATTCCCGCCAGTGTTGCTTTTGCGGCGGTTTGGTCACTCAGTGTTTTCTTTATCCGTGTACCTTCGGGCGGGTCGGAGAGTCAGTGAAATGACTTACCTCAGAATGTTAATTACCAGTATAATAAGATCAGAATGTTAATTACCAGAATGTATAAATCTTTTTTTCACTATTTTGCACATATCATCTAGTTTTCAAAGTTCCATTCATATGACTAAGTTGATTATGCATGTTTCCATACGAATTACACAAAGAAAAAAAATATTGTTATTATTAAATTAAATTCAACCTCGAAATTTTGAAGAACTTTCATATTTGAGACCTTCATGAGGTCATTAGTATTTTTAAAACCAAGTCTGTCTGTGAAACGGTAACTCAAAAATGGAAAAATAAAGGGATGCAATTTGGTAAGTATACTTTGTTCTCAAACTGTAGTTTTATATCAAAGTTTAGATGAAATCCATCAGCGAGAAGTTTGTCTATTTTTCCTTGTGCATACGAAAACAATTACTTAACATGCTAAACATGTAAAATCTGACATGTAATTTTAATACCAAATTTATAGAAATGCTTTACATTTTGACCCAAATCCGTCAATCGAATAATAGTCTGGCTAGCTGTCTATTATTGCGCACGCGAATGCAATATTTGAAGAATAATAAGCTGAACGGATAAGTATGAGCGCATTAATATTTTCTGAAATACGAAGCATATAGTGAGTACTTCTTCTTCTTGCGTACAACCGATCACCCCGCCACCACTGAACGTAGCAGTATCGACAGGATTTGTTGTGGCCGACTACTATCTTTAGCATTGTCTTTCCTTGCATTGACTGATTTGTCAAAATGACATTCTCTTCGAGGTAATTGGCCACAAATTGCTCAATTACTGTCCTTCTGCCTTATCTACCCATAAAACAATGAAATGGCCATCACTAAGAGAAATTCTCCTCGAAATTCAAAATATCTCTTCAAATTCTAGTTACACAACAACAGAAAACTGAAAACTTTTAAACTCTCAACTAGTTGGTAAAAAAATGACAATTTTTGACGTCATGTCCTTCAGAGTTTAAGATTACCTGGTACCATCAGTACTGTACTTAAGTCATTATTTACAATTTTCAGATTTTTTTTAACTCCGAGATTTCAATACATTCCTTTAAATAATGGTAAACAGTACCGATTCCTTCACAATACATTTATTTTCCTGCATTCTTCAAATTTTTGGAAATATGCAGGAAATCTCCTATGTCCTGATATAATTTGAATTATCAGCGGATGGTATCTTCTTATTTTTATTTCTGGATGAGGAATAAAATCAAAAGTTACTTTTCCGTTTTTGGACATAGACCATCTGTCAAACCATTGCAGCTTTATTTCTTCTCTTAATTCCCATTTTAAGATACCATTTGATTTGGGGACAACCATATCAACACTCTCTTTCTGTGCCGCCAACTTTGCATATTGATCCGCCTTTTCATTACCTTATATTCCAATATGGGCCTTAACCCAATTCAACTCTAACCACTTGTTAGTTTTTACAGTGTTTATCTTTTCTTTTATCGTCCATATTTCCTTATTACAATTGTGAGATGATTGTATAACTTGTAGGATTGACAGAGAATCTGAAAAAATTGAGTGCTTATGTCCGTCCTCCACTTTTTCACAATATTCAATGGCCATCTCTAAAGCTTGCACTTCTGCCTGGAAACTTGTGGCATGGTTCGATAATTTCACAAGACTTTTATCTAACTCTTTCCCATAGTAGTATACAACTATTGCAGATCCTACTTTATTTTCATCTTTTGAACCATCTAAAAATTTCTATTCCATCCATATCTGGAAGATCTATTTGAAAACCACATAGAGTGAGTACTGTAATCGTCAAAAAATTCGAACTCGAGATTTTGACGATCACCATGTTTTAAACTTCCCTGAATTCGGAAAACACATCTTTGGTATTGTGTCTGTCCGTCCGTCTATCTGAGACAAGGATAGCTCAAAAATGCATTATGCTAGAGGGAAGAATATATATATATAGTCTTTACATGAAGTTTCTAGATATCATTCAAACTATGAACAAAATTCCTTCAGAGAAAATCCGTCCGGATATTCGAATGTAAGTTAACACGATAATTGCAAAACGAAGAGAACTAGATAAATAAAATTCGGCACACTGATTTAATATCCATAGTGTGTAGACAGACACCTACCGAAGTGTGTATCATATCCAACCAGAGGTTGACCATCTATTGGTCTATATTTTCAGAACCCCGTAAACGATATAATTCGAAAACGGAATGACTTCAGTATATTAAATTTAGTATGTTGTTTCATGACTACAAATACAATTCTGTGTCAAAATATTGTTTCAATCGATTGGGGAAAAACGCATATAAATCATAAATTCGATTTCCGCATACTATTAACCATATTCCAAGGGTTAATAATCAAAAACTTGATAAAAATGCTAATTTCACGTCAAAAGTTAATATTTCCTAACAATTGTATGCCAATGCTGTACAAGGCATTTTCTGTTGTAACACCTTTATTAGAAAGTATGTGAGACTGTTTTGGGGGGGGGGGATCTCTCCCGAACTCCCACTGATCTTTACATCAAAATTATAGATCTGTCTGTTTTTATATTAAATACAACATCGTATAGACTGTCTGTGTATTTGTTTGTTCGTGTGAGCATGCATTGTCATTTTTGAAATCTTGTCAGTATTTCCTATTAACGTTGTCCATTAACGGAGAAGATCTGAATCCTTATAGAACACTTCAGAAAAATAGGGCCAATTGCTTTATGAAGCTTTTACACAGTTCCAATCTTTTACCTCTCGAGTTCTTTGAATGTATTGTTCATAAGATCTGTAGTGTAGGATGCTGTAGGAAACATATTTTCCTACAAAAATCAGGTCTACTTTCCTTTCTTATTTAAATTTTACACTGTGCTTGCTGAAGAAATGTGTTATACTTTTTAATAAATAGGAGCATATAATTTAACGTACTTATTGCCCAATGTTCGTGCCATTCGAACTAATCGAAAACACAACCATTTGAGTTAGTTGGTTGTATGAAGTGAGAAACACTGAGTTAATATTTTAATCAAAATCAATATATTGAGTTAATCAGGTAATAAGAACGATCTTAATACATAAATCCTTACATTAAACAGTAATTTTACTGCACTATCTTTTAATCTAAATTCACTTTCCAAAGACAGGCTAGTTGTGTGTGCGGCCGCGAGCATTATTAGGCAGATTGCTCACGGCCACACACACAAACTAGCCTCTCTTTTGAAAGGAAAAAAACAAACAAAAATGTCTGCACGCGAGTGAGATTACCCTTAATGCTTTGCGTGTTCACTGCTTTCCGTTTATTTTTATTGACACCATCTTTAATGGGTAGGCGTGCTTCAACGATGGTATATGTAATGTCATTGAGTTTTGACCAAAAAAGAATCTTAGATATGATTGATTGGTGCACATGATAAATATGCCTTTTATCATGAGACTAAGTAGATGATTCAATAAAAATACTTGAAAGAAATATGACATGAACGAAAAGACTTCAAATGAAAAACAAATATAAGTCACCTTCAATAAAAGTTTTTTTTTAAGTCCACCGCATTTCGTGAAGAACGTAATAAAACATTTCGCTTTTTTTTTCAAGTGTTACTTAGCATTTCAAATGGCATTTTTTTTTAATTTTTAAGATGAATGCATGTTTGAAGGTTATGTGAAGGACATGTGATGAATTATTGATTCAATTGTGTCTTGAATAATCATTAAAATCACTCATATTCAGAAACGCACACTCACAAGAGCATTACATGATAGCGCAAAGTCAAACTTGAAGGTCATTTCGATGTTATTTGGAGTTTATTATTAATTTTGAGTATAAAACATAGTATGACTGGATATCTTAGTAAATAATAAAAACAAAAGGAATAATTTAAGCTGGATTTTGTTTGCCAAAAATTATTTCGACAGGTAAATTTTTAAAAAATTTTGTTTTGTTTTACTTGTATCCTAATATATTGTATCGTAACTTTTTACTTGTATTGTAATATATTGTATAAGATGCTTTTTAAAATCTAGGAAGTGCATTTACCTGTTAAACCATTAAAATGCTATTTTTTTCTAACTAGGTATATTAAAATATTTTTAGAATTGAGATTGACTTAAGAAAAGGGATTCATTTTGCTTACTAGATAAACGTACTTTGATTAATTAATTAATTTGGTGAATCAATAATTAAATAATAAATTAAGATGATACATTATTTTGTGTAAGATAAAGAACAGAAACATCTAAGTTTTTGTTTTATTTTAATATTTGTCAGAACTTATGTCAACTTACCTAACTTCATACAACGATTGGCGAATTTGGTAGGAAGCATACTTGCCATGGCCCTAGAAAGAGTTAAAATGTAGTTGCGATTGAAAATGCTCTGTAGAAGGAATTGCATGATTTCAGAGAACGTAAAATATTTTTCATTATAGTTAAAAATGAAAAATTAAACAAATCATAGCTGTTCTATAGAGATATCGTTCGTCAAATCTACTGAAACATTGTATCGATATAAAGCATCTAAATAAGTTTGATGCATGTGCTGCATGTGAATGTTTTATGTTGCCATATATTGCTACCATATAATACCATATATAGCTAGTAGTTACAGCAGTGAGTAGATTTGACTAAAACCATTTTTATATGATTATGTAGAAATATGTCCCAGTGCAGCTGTGGATATTGAATGCATTTGAAATGTAATACAATAAATATGCTAAATAAATTAAATTAAAACAATTATTGATACTGATGAAAGTATTTGGTTTATTTCAATTTTATAGAGGAACTGTAGAATTGAATAGAACCAATTTTTTATATGTTGCATAGAATTTGTTTAGTTTTGCATAAACGCAGTTTGGATAGGGAAAATGTTTAGAAGGTAATGCGTTTGAAATTTCTTTCGAGATAATTTACTACTTACGTTTTGATTTAGAAAAAAAATTATAGAAAATGATATGATTATAAAATTACAACAATGCTTAGAATTAATTCTCCTGGGATATTATATTTAAATTTTAAAAAAATTCTTTCATTTTGGTCTTACATAGAATTTATTTAGCTAAACAAACCTCATGTAGAGATTTTCATATTTAAAAAAAATATCGAATACGTAAAATGTCAATTGCATGACTTTCAATTAAAATGTGATCCTGAGCTTATTTGTATAGATTTTTTTCCCATTCAATGCATCGACAGCAATTAAAAAACATTAACTGGAATCTTCATTTGTTTACATTTGAATATCTTAATTTATTAATACCTCTAACTCCAAGGGGAGAATTATTTATTAATTATAACAAAAAATAATGCCTGCATGACGGTTTTGAGAAGAGGTTATATTATTTTTCTTCCTGTGATAACATTCATATCCATTTTTAGGCCTAATCAATTATAAGTGCACTTTTATTAACATTTGCATCTCTGACACGATATAATATCAAATCGCTACCAATGTTGGATTATAATGATACCCTATTTGAATACAATATAGAAGAATCAGTAGGTACACATATTTTCCAAAACATGACACTTCATTGAGACTAATATCTAAAAGTTTTGGATGTAATTTAGTTAGGTATTAAAACATGAAAGTTTTTTATTTTTTATTTTTATCTAACGATTCATTGGTGCTTGTCTCAAATATATCACAAATTTTGACGCTGAATCAAGAATGTGAAAGAAATACTGTTTTCATTCTTCCAAAAACTGAATGGCATCGAGATCTGGAGAAATTGATAGATCATGTGAAGGCTATATCAATTAAAAGTTCTTGAAATCAATTTTAGAAAGACTGTGAGAAATGAAATGAGAAATTGCTTTGCTTCAATATGTCATTAATAATTAAGAACGGTTATAATGATAAATGGGCCTAAAATAAATGTTGAAACATTCAGATCCAGTTAAGACATGTTTTTAGCATAAGAACGATCATAGTGTCTTTTAGAGAATATCACCATTACTCTATCATTAACATAGAAACAATACGAACAATAATTTACCCAAAAACAAATGATATGCTTGTATTTCTTTATGGTTCAACAGTTTTATATTTTAGAAACTACATACTGCAGTTACACAATTCTCAATCCAATATCCCATAACTGATACTTGTGTGCAATACTTGTTACTGCTGTGTTTCTGTTATTTTTGTTTTTAAAGAACGTTATTAAACATCGTATCGTTTTTCCGAGGATGACAAAACTAATTCTTGAAAATTAGGGAAATTCTTTCTTTTGTAAATGGCAAGAAAAAGGTTTGGCTAAGAAAGCAGATTACATTGCATAAGCTCTGAAATTTACTAATGAACATTTTCATAAAATTTTATATCTCATGTAATAGTTACTATCTTTTACTTCTCCCAAAACATATTGAAATAAATTCGTGAAAGTCTAGTGCTAGAATGTTCAAAATAAAATGTTTATCTTTTGCATGTTTAGCAAAATGTTTAAAAAACATATAAAATATTTTTCAAAATTTCTGAAAATAATTGAATAAGTTAATTTGCAGAAAACATCGTGATTGCATAAAATGATATTAATGATTTATTTTTGGTCAAATAAAAAAAAATACTTATTGTAATTAGCAAGTCATTGCTTACAATCCCCCCACCCGATTTGGCATCTAATGAAAATAAGCAACCGATTTTACCACTGATAATAATGCTAATGCCAGGAACCATGCAAAATAGACCCAATTGCGAATGCTCCATACAAAACATATTATACAGCGACTCGCCAACCTGCAAGCGTGTAAGGCCTGACAAGCCACCAGAAAGAAGTATTGTCCCATGCTTGGGATCACTGAGAAAGAATTATTGTCCCATAGATAGAGTACTCAGAAAGAAGTATTGTACCATTCATAGCATACTCAGAAAGAAGTATTGTACCATACATAGAGTACTCAGAAAGAAATATTGTTCCATACATAAATTACTCAGATTGTCCCATGCATAGAACCAGCGGTAGAGATTTGCCGACGGGGGGGGGGACAAGACAAATTCGACAGGGGGGCAAGCACAATATTTCTAATTTGGCTTCAAAATAGCTCATAATAATTAATTTTACATTTAATTAAAAAAAATCAAGTATTATTTCATTCTTTTTTATTCAGATGCTGATCCTTTTTTCATTGTTAAAACTTTATTAAGGTATTTGTAAAAAAACAGGTTCTCAGTTTCTTTTACTAACCATAAATTTTTTTTCAATATTTGAGTCTATTTTTTTATGAGACTCTTGAGATTTAATTTCTCTGCGATCTAATTTTAGAAAAAAAAATATAGTCATATTCCATTCTAGATTGTAGTATAAAGATAGAAACACAGATTGTATCAGAACGACGTGTCATGCTAAATGGACAAATGCATACTCTTACTATTTTATATCAGAATCTATATAAATAAATGTTGAAACAAAAAGTTTTATAAAAGTAATTGTTTTAGAAATCCAGAATAATAAATAAAAAATATTCGATGTTTCTTCCAAAAACCGATTTTTCTGCTTAGTCCCCTACCTAAAATATTTGTTAAGTAAAGATTTCAACAACGAGCAAAAATTAAGATGTGTTTCGAATCCGAGGAAAATAAATGCGCGTACTCAACAAAAAATTTACTATAGTTCAGACTCGAACAATATAGAAGGCAGAAAATACACAATATGCTAAATTGTTGTTTTTTAAAAAGGCCGGAGAAAATTTTTTGTAAATATATGTACAAACTTACTATTTTATGTAAGATATGAAAAATATTCTTAAGAAAAATGGACTGTTTAAACGTTAGATCCTCTTGTATTTATTTTTCTATATAAATTTAGGCTTAAAAAAACCAATGCATTTTATTTGAAAAAAAAAATATTAGATCTTGAACATGAATTCACCTATTTTCATTTTTATTTATGCACTTTCTGACTATTCTATGTACTATTAAGTACTGTCTGAATTCGAAGTTATTACAAGCTAATATTCCTACCAAAAGGTGAGTTTTATCCCCTCAGTTGCATGCATAGGCTTTTTTTAACCCCTTTATATACAATGGCAAGTCTAACTCACGTATGGAATTATTTAATTTTAAATTTTGAATCTGCAATTAAGTGAAAGTATTAAGTAATTTAAAAAGCTAAAATCACTTGAAAACGCATCATTACCTCAAATGCCCGTATATTTTTTAGGGGATTAAGATAACGATAATTGTCCCAAATAAGATCTGCCATCTAATTAGGAAATTAAGTAAATTCGTATATCAAGGGGTTAATGTGTTATTTATGAATATTCTAAGAATAACTATTTTAATCATCTTTTTATCAAGACATCTTTATTCAAAGTCTATTAAAAATTTAGGAGTATCTGAAATGATATATTTTTTGCCGATAATAGTAATTGAAAGAAAAGTATATATAAATGAAACGTTCTCCGATTACATAGTCATAATATTGAATGTAGAGTCTTGCGCATTTAGGTAGTAATTTATTAAAAAAATTAGTGCATACTTGGATAAACTCTTTTAGTGTAGCTAAAAAGCTACCATACCATTTTTTTTTATCGTCAACTGCAGTCGATAATATTTCTTTAGTGTAATAATTGTAGCCTGATAAATTAGATTTCAAAAGAAAACAGACATTTTATTGTTAAATGAATTTAATTTACAATTATACAATTTACTTACTCCAGTGATTTATAATGAATTCGCATAATTTGTTTACAGCAAAATAACTCTTCTTAGCATGCATACTCACAAGAGTGTCAAAAGAAAACAGTGTTTTTTTAAATTTAGTTTAACCATTAACTAGATTTTAGTCAGGCAATCCTCATAGTGAAATAAATAAAATAAATTCATCAATTCGTTACCGAGGAAGTAACAATTATATGAATAAGATGATGATTAATTTTAGAACTTGGGTTTGAATTATGAATTATGGAAAACAATTCTATCGGCCTATTCATGAATAATATAAAAGCTTCAATTTCTCTAATAATTCCACTGGCAGGTAATCGAAGTGCCCAATGAAACAATTTTTTCATAATCTATAATAAAATCTTAGCCGAAGGATAAAGATTTGTCGGAAAAAAATGTGACGTCGTATTCATTTGCCAGATTATTGACTATTCTGCTAAACATAGAATAAATTATATACTGAATGAACATTATGACATTTAAATAAAATGACTGAGAATTTGGACTCGTCGACATCTCTTCGCATTGAATTCTTAGTCAACCGATCAAAATTTTTTGACAAAATGCGACATGTCTTATGTTTTATACACATGTCGTCTTTTCGGTTATATTGCCAAACGTAGTGCAAATTCAAAGCTTGATGAACGACATTTGAATCAAATATCTGAAAATCTGTGTATGTATTCTTTGACATTCATCAAATTTAGTTCATAGTCAGCCGCCCAAAAGTTATCGGCAGAATGCGGTATCTTATTCACTTGTCGGATATATTGCCAAATCTAATGCAATTTATAAGCTAAGTGAACGACATTTCAATCAAATGTCTGAAAATCTGCAGATTTAACATCTTCGGCGCTCACCGCATTGAATTTAGTCGACCGACCAAAAATTGCTAGCAAAATGTGAATATCACCGTGTCAATATCTTATTCACTTGTTACCTTGTCGGTTATATTGCCAAACATAGTACAAATCATAGCTTAATGAAAGACATTTGAATCAGATGTTTGAAAATCTGCGAACTTAACGTCTTTGACATCCATTGCATTCTGTTCTTAATTTGGTCTATCAAAAATTGTCCCCAAAATACGGCATATTATTGACCTACCACCCTATTGATTATTGACCTACCCCCAATCAATTTTACCAAATATAGCCAAAAGACTTGATTTTAAATAATCATTTTCGATAATGCTCAACTCTCTACAACCATTATGAAATGGTGAACACTTTTGCCGACGAAACTCTGAATTTCTCGCCAACGGGGGGGGGGGCAAGAGGCTGTCGACAGGGGGGCAATTGCCCCCTTGCCCCCCTGCTACCACCGCCTCTGCATAGAACACGCAGAAAAATGTATTGCCCCATACATGAAGCATTCAGAAAAAATTGTCTCATGCATGGAGAAGTGTTGTCCCATGCATGGAGCACTCAGAAAGGAGTATTGTCCCAGGTATGGATCACTCAGAAGGAAATATTACCTCATGCATGGATCACTTAGAAGTTCAGTAAAATACATGGAGCACTCATAAGAATATTGATCCACTTAACTGCTCTTGGGGCCTTAGCCAGCTGCATCACCATTATTGGAGGTACAATGAAATCACCAGCCCGAATTGAAATTTCGATGATGAGGATATAGCATCAGAAATTACAAAAAGAGGGAATTAGCATGAGAATTGTCAAGTATGAAGAAGCTTAATCCACTAGCCAATCTTTTGGACAATCAATCGCAAACAACTTTACTTCGGATGGTAATAGGAAGAATAGAATCATTGGCATAACAATCCTCAATTAATTTCCCCTAATTTTGACTTATCCTTTGAGACAAAATTCATTTTGACGAACTGCATGCCCCTGCTGAAAATATATTCTCAAATGATTTAAAACAGTGATTTTCTTTCTTTTAAAAATTCCAAAATTGGTTTTGATATCTCATTTAGTGGATGCGTTTGGAAGCTCAAAATTATTTTCTATTGCAGAAATATGACACGACAAAAACATACAAAATACATTTGGTAATCAAATTTTTTGTATTCCAGCAAAAGTCTCTGTTAATAAAATTACAATGAAATTTCTTAGTAGGTCATGTGTAGCAATTGAGATATTTGTTCTTTATTTTTTATAACTTGCATTACTAATAAATTAAGGCTGCTGCCAAGAAATTATTGAAATATCAAAGGCAACTCTTTTTTATAAGAATTTTGGCAGGCTATCAAAATAAATGGGCTGGTTTGGTTTCACAGCATCTTTGGCAAGTGCAATGACTAGCTCAAATCCATTAATTCAAGAATAGTCACTAATGCACATTATATTGATTTTCAGATTCTTGTTATAAAGGCAGCACATTATGTTTCGGACACTTTTAATGATTAGATAGCAGTTTTTTTATTTTAAAATTAAGTTGAGAATCACTTAACCTTTTAGATGATAAAGCAGCTCTGCCATTAATTACTTTAGAGATTTACTAAAAGGAAATTCTTCGCAGTTTTAAGTATAATTAATCAACTTCGAATGTTTATTTAACTGAAATTTTGAATATCTCTCCATTAAATCTATGTTTTCAACACGTTTACTGCAATATATAAATTAGATGCAAGCACCAGAAACGATGAAGAGTATTTGAGTTCGTTTTAAACAATTTATATACCAACAAAGAAAAAAGTAAACGTATTTTGAATATCTAAACTGGTATTTAAATCAAACTCGAAGATTCCCGGAAGACAAATAGCTTGTCCAAATCAATGCATGTTTTGAATTTTTTGCCAAATATTAAATAAAAGCCACTTACTGCAAAAGGATTACGATTTGAGTGCTAGGATTAGAGTTTTGAAGTTAATCAGATAAAACTCTATTCATCATGAGCTTTTATAATCGAATGAAACCCTTTTTAATCGGAATTTTGTCGAGAGAGTTTTGAAACATATTTGTGGGAAATAAAGAGTTGTAATTGCATTGGTTTTCATTCTTAATGTCTTAATGGAAATACTTATTCATTTATTGACTTAAAAGTCTTAAAGTAAGCTAATAAAATATTAAGGTAAAGACATTCAATTCAATCCGAAATAAGTTTATGCTTATTAAACTGTTTAAAAGCATATTTTGTGGCTACTCTTTAATTTAAGAAGTATATAAATAAGATTTGTATGATTTTTTAAGTAGTGAATTATTGAAAAAGTAAAATGTAATTTAATAGTAATAAATAAACCATAAATTTTAAAAAAAAAGATTTTTTTTTCTTTTAGTAATATGCAGATCGATGTATCAAATTAAAATTTTATTGAATTTATAAAAATAAGTCAGATGTCAATAGATTAAATTTTGAAATGTTGCGTCGTATTTATATTTGTTCACTTTCAATAAATTGCAAAGCAACTTTTGTAAAATGTAATAACTTTCATTTTTTTAATGTCAGATTAAATTTGAAATAAATAACGAGCTGTCAGTTTTAGAGTAGAGATTTATTTACAAATTATGATTCTTTGGGAATATAAAATTGAAAATTAAGAGGAAACTTTTAAAAATTAAAATAAACACACACATGTCGTAATACTTACATTTTCTTTGTCGGCACTGTACAAAGCTACGATTGGAATTTTGATATATCTACGCATTCTTCAATATCTAGAGCTTAATATTAGTCATTCCTTAATTCTTCACTACCTGAACCTTTTAAAATGCATTATAATTCTTTTTACCTAATAGAGATTTTTAAAGTTAAAAAATTCAGGTTAATAAAAAAAACCCACCGTTAAAGTGATGAAAGTATGCTTCCTATGGCTTTACAGAAGAAATCAAAAGAAATGCCACAAAATTCCAACTAATCACACATTATTTAAATTTCTGAAATAATGTAATGAATGATAATTAACAATAAAAAAATTATTCAATACCTTATAGCATATAATTTACAAGATCTTTTATTTTACAATGCATTACAAAAACCTTATACTTTTTTGATTTTTAAGATAAATGGATTTTTAGATAAATTTTTAGAGATTACTTATTTTAATCTAGCAACATTTATGAATGGAATTAACAACTTTTCTATATATTAAACATATGATCATTGTAAAATAATACAAGACTTTATCCCTTAATACTTTAGTTCACTAGCCTCCTAAATTTGCAAGTACTTAACACTCAGCAGAATAAGAAAAATTGCAAATTTAATTACCATCATCTTCTCTAAAGACACATTAAATGTGAACAGTAGGAACTTAATTAATAATTTTACATGAAGGATGACAAATATATCCGAAACAACTGGCATTTGTTGAGCAAAATTTGCTCATACACACATTTCCTTTAGAGGACCCTGAAAATATGTTTTTGTTGAGTGTTGGTTTAGTTTAGTTATACTAAAGTCCCGTTGTAAAGCAACACTAGGGCTATTTTGGGACGGATCTCGTAATTTTGAACCACGGTCAGATGACAAGGATGGCACCAGAGCTGCAGCCCCCTCTCCACACCAAACCAGCGGGAGGACGTTTGGCATGACGGATTTAACGTACAACAGACCCTCTTATACGACGGTTCTTCGGTGGAATCGGGTGTCGAACCTGAAATCCTACGGCTCACAAGCGGAGACCTTACCACCAGGCGACCGCGGCCGTTTTAACGGGAGGGGTGCCTAGTTTCAATTATATTAAGGTTGTATTTTGAAGTAAAGGATATTTTGGGATAGAACTCATAATTTTAAATCGTTATCAGATGCCGAGAACAACGCCTGAGTTTCCTAGAGTCTCTTTCCCAAACTGTATTCCCCACCAGCGACAAGACGTAGAGACACTTGCCATGAAATTTAAAAGACACCAGGCCCACATATTCGTGGTGGATTTTTGTTGGTATTAGGCTTTGAATATTGATCTCTCCTATCACCAAGACGAGACTTTGCTACTAGACTACCATGGCCATGAAGGAAATTCCGACGGCAAATATATTTTTATAACCCAGATGTACATTAATTTTTGAAATATTAACAAGGATTATATAACAGTTTTAGTTAATTCTGTCGCAATTTAGTTTTTATTTGAAATATTATGTTTCTGTATATTTGCCTACGAAAACTATTCGGAAACGATTGTTTTTACTTCTGTTACTTTTTCTTCCACATGGAACTTCATTTTCCGTTTCTACTGTCTCTAGAGTTTTAGGGCTTCAGGTGAAAAAAAAAAACCAGTTTGCTCAGACAGAAAGGACGGAAAAGAAAACTGAAATATCGGAACGTAAAACAAAATTGCTGGAAGGCATTCCAGTAAATGCTTTTCTTACTTTTGTTTACTCTACTGAATAAAGCTATGTTTACATTTTCTTCAGTGTACATTCAGAAAAGAATATGTGGACTTCTTTATTTTTTTGTAGCAAGGAAGAACAGCCCTGCATTACGCTGCATTTCTACCAGACAGAGGGGAGATATACCAATATCTATTGGCGTTGGGAGCTGATGAGAGAGCTATGGATGTTGTAAGTATGCCATTCTTATGCCATGTTACGGCTATTCTTTGTTATCTGTAGTTATACTACTTGAAAAGTACAGCTTCAACCATAACTGACCAATATTTTTGAAAGTTTTTCGTTCCCAAATTCACTTTTCCTTATTTCTTTTGCTTTAGAATGAATGCAATGACAGTTATCTTTATATAAAATATAATTTTAAATTAAATTTGGGGTAAAAGTGAATTTTAGTGTGCACCCAGCTGCGCCAACAATGCCAAGTCGCCAATAAAGATGGCGGACAAAATAAACAAATACTTCCGCGGAACAGTTACGGTTACTATTTCCCGCCATCTAATTAGAACTTTTTACTGATAAGTATTTTTTTTTCATACTCCGGTGCCTTCTACAGATGCCGAAGGCATCTGTAGAAGGCACCGGGCAGAATTTTTTAACTTAAAAAAAACATCCTACGGCTTCGCTAGCAGCGGGAGCGGGAACCTAGTAGCTTCGCTAGCACATTGAACATAAGGACTGTGTGGAAAACAGAAACAGTACATAACCAAGAGAAAAGAAAAAACGGAGAAATAAGCAATCGGAACATTCTCCATACAAAATTTCAAACAAACATACTTTCCCCACCTTCATCAACTTGTAAAAGAATATATTCCACTCACCTTCCATCCATTCTGCCTGTTCGATATCAAACCATTCTCAATACAAAATTTCAAACAAGCATCCTTTCCTAATTTCATTAACTCGTAAAATATATATGTATGCATATTTAACTCGCTCTTCATTCTACAGGTTCGAAATAATCCCGACATAACAAATTATGAAGGGAACCAACCGTTATAACACCAAAAGAATTACGAGAACTGCGAAGAATTCCATTTGCAGCTGTCTTTGAAAGTGAGAATGCAGACGATTTTTTTAAAGCGAATACTGACAATTAAAAATTGCAAAAGAATAAATATTTTCTGTTCGTATTCACATTAAAAAAAGAAAGAAGAAAATAACTTTTAATTATAAGCTTAAATTTCTTTATAATAAAGAACAAAAGTAAAATCTTTAATCGATATTTTTTTAATATTTTTAATTTAACATTTTTTCATAATTTAATTGTAGTTTAAGTACAACTCAACCATTGCAAAAAGTAGTAAACAAAACAGCAGTACGGTTGCTATAAGAGGGATCCGATGGGTTGCAATATTGGCGACAATCGGCTGGTGCACACTAATCTTCACTTAGGCCAAATTTGGAATTATAAGCTAAATTTCGATATTTACTGTATTAAAAAGAGACCCTCGTAACTCATCTTTTCTTGAATTCTGTTCTTTCTTTTAAACATTCGAAAACTTTTAAAACCACACTACATTTTTTTTCAGTGTTTTGTTAGTATAACAGCAGCATAAAGTTTCGATTTGCATTTCCATAACGCAGTTTGATTGTTTATTAATGGGAGACTGTATCTTTTAGTGTAGATCAAAAATGTCTATTTAAAGCTTCATAAAATGGACAGATCTATTATGCTAGCTGTTTTAATGGAAAGGTATTAAATAGAGGTGTCCAGTAACATAATGAAGTGGTTGTTAATTAGTTGTCTGATTTCACAGACATGTCTGGTATTTGGTCTTGATAATATCATAGTGTCTGAAAGGTAAATGCTCTTATTTATCACTATGTAAATGTAATTACTGCTTCAATATAAATGCTTTAAATTATTATGCTTTCAATATTATGCTTTAAATTCAATATAAAACTAAAAAAATTATCCTGTAACTTCTTTGGTAATTTAATTAATAACTTTAATACTTGTAAACTTTAATTTTTATCACTGCAACTGTTTTACTAGTAAAGATGGTAAAAAAGGAATCCGAATTAATGAATTAATGAAATACTACATTCAATAATTACAACTGTGGAATATTAATTTTAATAATTAATTAAAAGATTTTAACAGCAATCTTTGATTATGGTGCTAAATATTTTTTATTAAAATTTATTTTTATCACTCTCAATATCAGGTGGCGTCATAAGCATAGAAACAAACTTTAATTAAATAATTAACCGATAATTATGATCTTAAATTTATTTATTAGTATACTGGCATTTAAAACACAATGTTGAAAATTTCAGTCCTATTATTGATTTAGAAGATGAAAAAAAAAATCAATTACAAAATTGCACTTTTACAAACTTGTTACAAGTTAACTAAAAGAATTTTCATACTTCGTTATTTTTTAGATTTAACAATCTATCGAAGAAATAGCAATATAAACCATCTGATTGCTTCATAAATTATTAAACACAAACAAGAATGTAGAAATATGAAATGAATGAAAATAAAATACCATTGGACGTACATCGCTTGAAATTGAAGTACGTCTATCAAAGAATATAATTTTAGATTGTAAATGAAAACTAGAAATACGTGGCAACAATGTATGGAATGCCAATCTAGAAGTAGCAGTCACTTGGATATATTTCTGATGGCAATTTCATGACATGATTGAACGCACAACTTACTTGATTAGAACCCACGCAGTTTATTGATGCAAAAAGAAGCAACATTTTAGTAAGCTGCTTATAGGAAGTAGAAGAAATTATTACACGCGAATGGAATGTTTATCATTTACGAGAGCTCTTCAATAAGATTGGTATAGAAGTGGCTGGGCTTGCAATGTGTTCATAGTTCGCTTTCCATTTCTAGGGTGTTTTTTTTCTGCAAATATGGGTCAGAAAATAGTAACACAATATCACAAATGATGTATACAGTATGCTGTATTTTTTTAAATCTAAACTAATTTATTAAACTTATCTAATAAACAATAACTAATTGTTTCATGTAATTTTTTTTAAAATTTTTCCTTCCATCTTAGAATTCTCAATGAAAAGAATTGCGATTTCAAGATTCTGAAGAAAAAAACCCATCCATAATAATAAATGTGCAATGTGTTCATAGTTCGCTTTCTATTTCTAGGGGGTTTTTTTTCTGCAAATATGGGTCAGAAAATAGTAACACAATATCACAAATGATGTATACAGTATGCTGTATTTTTTTAAAATCTAAACTAATTTATTAAACTTATCTAATAAACAATAACTAATTGTTTCATCTAATTTTTTTTAAAAATTTTCCTTCCATCTTAGAATTCTCAATGAAAAGAATTGCGATTTCAAGATTCTGAAGAAAAAAACCCATCCATAATAATAAATGCGCAATGTGTTCATATTTCGCTTTCCATTTCTAGGGGGGTTTTTTTCTGCAAATATGGGTCAGAAAATAGTAACACAATATCACAAATGATGTATACAGTATGCTGTATTTTTTTAAATCTAAACTAATTTATTAAACTTATCTAATAAACAATAACTAATTGTTTCATGTAATTTTTTTAAAAATTTTTCCTTCCATCTTAGAATTCTCAATGAAAAGAATTGCGATTTCAAGATTCTGAAGAAAAAAACCCATCCATAATAATAAATGTGCAATGTGTTCATAGTTCGCTTTCCATTTCTAGGGGGGTTTTTTTCTGCAAATATGGGTCAGAAAATAGTAACACAATATCACAAATGATGTATACAGTATGCTGTATTTTTTTTAAATCTAAACTAATTTATTAAACTTATCTAATAAACAATAACTAATTGTTTCATCTAATTTTTTTTTAAAATTTTCCTTCCATCTTAGAATTCTCAATGAAAAGAATTGCGATTTCAAGATTCTGAAGAAAAAAACCCATCCATAATAATAAATGTGCAATGTGTTCATAGTTCGCTTTCCATTTC
This sequence comes from Argiope bruennichi, assembly GCF_947563725.1. Classification (NCBI taxonomy): domain Eukaryota; kingdom Metazoa; phylum Arthropoda; class Arachnida; order Araneae; family Araneidae; genus Argiope; species Argiope bruennichi. Next base: position 21,493,776 of record NC_079163.1, read on the forward strand.
TAGGGGGTTTTTTTTCTGCAAATATGGGTCAGAAAATAGTTACACAATATCACAAATGATGTATACAGTATGCTGTATTTTTTTTAAATCTAAACTAATTTATTAAACTTATCTAATAAACAATAACTAATTGTTTCATCTAATTTTTTTTAAAAATTTTCCTTCCATCTTAGAATTCTCAATGAAAAGAATTGCGATTTCAAGATTCTGAAGAAAAAAACCCATCCATAATAATAAATGTGCAATGTGTTCATATTTCGCTTTCCATTTCTAGGGGGGTTTTTTTCTGCAAATATGGGTCAGAAAATAGTAACACAATATCACAAATGATGTATACAGTATGCTGTATTTTTTTTAAATCTAAACTAATTTATTAAACTTATCTAATAAACAATAACTAATTGTTTCATCTAATTTTTTTTTTAAATTTTCCTTCCATCTTAGAATTCTCAATGAAAAGAATTGCGATTTCAAGATTCTGAAGAAAAAAACCCATCCATAATAATAAATGTGCAATGTGTTCATAGTTCGCTTTCCATTTCTAGGGGGGTTTTTTTCTGCAAATATGGGTCAGAAAATAGTAACACAATATCACAAATGATGTATACAGTATGCTGTATTTTTTTAAAATCTAAACTAATTTATTAAACTTATCTAATAAACAATAACTAATTGTTTCATGTAATTTTTTTTAAAAATTTTCCTTCCATCTTAGAATTCTCAATGAAAAGAATTGCGATTTCAAGATTCTGAAGAAAAAAACCCATCCATAATAATAAATGTGCAATGTGTTCATAGTTCGCTTTCCATTTCTAGGGTTTTTTTTCTGCAAATATGGGTCAGAAAATAGTAACACAATATCATAAATGATGTATACAGTATGCTGTATTTTTTAAAATCTAAACTAATTTATTAAACTTATCTAATAAACAATAACTAATTGTTTCATCTAATTTTTTTTTTTAAATTTCCTTCCATCTTAGAATTCTCAATGAAAAGAATTGGGGTTTCAAGATTCTGAAGAAAAAAACCCATCCGTAATAATAAAATAAATAATTAAACTGGGCATAAACTTTGCACTTTCAAAAATATTTTCATTGGTTTTTGGTTAATGCAAGAAGAAACCGCCATTAAAATAATACAGCCATTTTTCGAAAAGATTTAAAACTATTGTTATATTTAAGAGGTTTCTGAAGCATTTCTCCAGTTTTGAGCATTAAATAAAGAAATTTTGAGATATTTCTGAAGCAGTGCTTACTCACGTTTCAAGAGCTATACTACGAAATTTTTTTGAATTTATATGATTGTTTCAGTAGCGATAAGGTAACGACTACTAGGGAGAAATATATAATGGTATTTGTGAGGATTTGATTCTTACTCTGTTTATATTTGAATTTTGCAGGAATCTAATGGGCTGTTTACGATTCTTAAGCGGATTCTTCGCAGACATTCAAGTAAAAAAGAATTTAATCGTGCTTCTAAGATATCATTCAAAATATAATAAAATCGGTATTTGAATGCATTTTGAATTTTTCAGTTGTGTTGGGCTTACTTTTATTTCGTTAGGATTTAAATTTAAACTCAAATTTCTTTATTTGTGCTTTTATACAAAAAGATATCTATATTTTTCTATTGGTTTACAATTTTTTTTCTGAGTGTGATACTAAAAAGAAGTCAACTTATTTCTCATACAAAAATTTTGACTAGAGTAGGATCATATAAGATCATTTAACTGATTTAAGATTTAGTTTTTTTTTTATATTTACTATCTCTAAGCTACAAAACATCTTTTAGAATCTACAAAATTTTGCATTAAGTACCTGTATTTTATTGGTTATGCAAAGAATATATCTTTTACTACAGCTTAATGAATGTTTTTGTTTACTAAATTTAGTCTGAGAAATTCAACTATCTTCCATTTCATATTTCATGCTTAATCTGTTTTTATTATATTTTTTTTATTTCTAAAAGTAGAGCTCTATCCCGATTTAATTATTTCAAAATTTATTTTCAAGTGGAAATTTCTTAGAAAGATTTTAAAAAGAAAACAGCAATATATATTCAAAAAATGAATATCGTAGCTTAATGAACTGCTTTTCTGCGGGTAGAAAATTATAACAGTAGGTAATTGTACTTATTTTTTTATATTTTAAAAAGGACGCCTTTTATTACAAGCTTTTATGCTTCCGTTAACATTACCAATCGATCAGTCTTAATGAAACTATATGAAGCACGGTCTATTAAACACGGCTTCCCTTTTTTTTTACCTTTTCCTTAAATAATTAATTTTATGTTGTTAATATTTTTTTCCTGTCTGAAGTAGTTTAACTATAGAAAAGATTCTATATCCAGCTGGGATTCATTAACGTTTTAGAATTTCTTTCTTTCTTTTTTTTTTTTTTTTTTTTTTTTCAAATTGTTGAACTAACCCTAGAAACTTGAGATTCGTTTTTTCAGTGAATATTTTCCAAGTATGAACTATTTTAACAATATCTGAGATATTGAACCCTATGAAATTGAAGTGTAATTAACGCATTTTCAATTAATGAATTTTCTCAATAATAAATTGCTTCTGTTGTGTTTACATTTTATTCAAAGTCAATGCCAAAGTGTATAATAATAAGAATTTTTTTAACTTTATTAATTTTTTTAAATAAAGGCTTTTTCTGATGCCATAAAATAAAAATTAACCTCATTTGGTGCATTTTAACTAACCTATTAAACACAATTTATCATTCTTATTAAAAATATTTCTAAATTAAAATCGATAATAATTAATTTAAAATTTAACAAGGAAAAGACCTGCCTGATATTTTTACAAGTGTGAGACCATCTCACGTGAAAAACAAAATAAATTAACCGGAAGGTTTCATGGCTCTCTCCTTAGCATTGATTTGCATTGTTCCTATTATTAAAATGTCATTACTGCCATTATCGAATATTTCATTTAGAAATGTTTTCCAATGTGTTTGCATACACGCTTTTCGTATATACAAACAAACAAACAACAAATCTTTAATTTTCTCTCTTATTTAAAAGTTATTTTTCAGTTTTCTTTATTCTGAAAATGCTAATTTTTCATATTTTATTTGATTTAAGATTTTATTATGATTTTTCAGGAGCATCATTAATCGATTTTTTTCTATTGAATTCTTAGTGTTAAAGATGTTTTTTTTTGTTTTAAATTAATTATATTTGAATACAGGAATATCCATTTAAATGTTTCGCGTAAATTGGCATCGAAAGAAAGCTTTTTTTTTTTTTTTTACTTTAAAAGAAAATTTCAAATTCTTCTAAATACTTTTTCAAAGAGCCAAAACAAAACAAAATTTGTTGAAATTAATAATCATTTAATTAAATAAGAAAAAGCAATATGAAAACAAAAAATATCTACTTTTCCATATCTACTTTGCCTGCTTCCCAAGGGAAGGGTTGTACCTCAGCCGGTGATGGCCCCTCAACCACAGTCCCCACCAGTTTTGCTGTTGCGGCATTCCAGACATTTAGATTTTTTCTTGTGCCATCCGGGGGGTTGGAGTAGCCAGTTTGTGGTTACTTTTTCATTACATGAATCATTCTACTTAAAATTGATATTTTTTTGTTCCAGCTAAAACACTGCTTGGTACTTCTAAATTTACATTCAAGCATTTTTTCTTAAAACGCGAAAACTCTTGCTATTACAGGTTTATTCAGATGCATTTATGTTAGAGAAACATTTATTATAACCGGTTTTATATCATGATTATATGGATTTTTTATGTATATTTACTGAATATCAAGAAAACAGACACTTTTTTATATCTTATTAATTCCAAATCATTCAAGAATCTTACTGATAAAAAACTAATTGTACATATTTATGGAAATACACTTTTGTACAATTATTTGCTGATATGAGAGAAAGCATGCATTCTTAAGGTGTATTTTCTTGTGAGCATATATCTTCAAAATTATAACCTTTTAATTTTCTATTTACGTAATATTGCGGCATTGAAAAGAGGCAATCGATTCTCTATGGTCGAATGGGCATGGCACTGGTCTCTTAATTAAGAGATCGTAAGTTCGAATCCCACTAGAGACAAAGCGATTCTCGGTCTGTGTAAATATTTAATTCCTTGATTTTATGTTTTTCTTAATTCTATGTTCCAGAAGATTCTGGACATTTCTTTAATTTGCCAGATAAGTGTTCTGGACTTTTCTTACTGTTTCCAGAAAAGTATTCTGGAACTATCCTGCTAGTATAAAAGCAGAAGATCTATCAGTCACTGTGTTCTGAGTTCATTTAATAAATTGGTTTAGCTTTACATATTGTGTGTGTCATTGAGTTCCACACTAGAGTACCTACGTGACAATATCATCAAATTCAACTATTTATTTAAATTATCTTTATGTGACTATGTTCGATATTTTCGAATTTCTGCATAACATCCATGAAATCAAACTGTTCCAGTTTAATGCTAGCAGTTTTTGAAAACAATTGGAAAAAATATGTTTTAGACTAAAATCAAGTATAAAGCAAAAACCTTCTAGCTTAAAAGATTATCAAACAATTTGCTCAAATAGCTCATATAGAAAAATATTTTCTATTTCCTAAACTAAAAAAGAAACACTTCTTCTATCGAATTTTTAAATATTGTGGTTCGATTGACAAACAGCATGAAATGTGCAACTTTTTTTCGCATTGTGAGTCATTAAAACAACTATAGATTATTGTTAAATGAACAGATTGCTTATTCGTTAATTTAGAAACATAGACAATTGTAGAACATAATGAGAAGTTATTATACAAAATATTAACGAAAACTGCACCTTAGATTTTAATTTGCGATGTTTTTCGTAAGAAAATTAGGAATTTGAGAAAAAAGGATTTCAATATGTAAAATAGAATTAAATCATTTATTATACAAATATAAAAATCTATGTAATTTTTCAAAGAATAAGCTAAGAAACAAAATTCAAATTATTTTATGAAGAAGACTGCTCAGAATTTAAGAATATTGATACAAAAACCTTTCTTATTTTTGAAAAAAAAAAAAAACTTGACTTTTCAGTATAGTTATTTATTTTAAGGAATGATATTAGTATAGAATTTTAAAATTTTCTTTCCAACTGCTTATTATTATTTATTATTTACAGTGTAATAAATATGTGAGTCTTGATTTTTAACTTTATTGTAAGTTTTATGCCTTCTAAATTATCTTAATTTTTTCTTAATATCTCTTGCAGGCATTCTCAACTGTTTCTATTTGTGATGCACATTTCTAGCATCAAAGAAAAATGCATTATACAATATTTTTAGATATTGCTCCCTATTCCCCATCTTATTTTATATAACAAAAGCATATTAACGATACTGTAGAGTATCTTAGGATTTTGTTTTGTTTTTTCTATTCTCCTTATTTATATTTTTTAAATAGTTGCATTTTCATAAACAAGAAGAAAACAAATTCAGAAATTTACTCTAGATTTTTTTCTGGAAATGAAATAAATTGAAATTAGCATAAGTGAAAAATTCTACTGATGATGTTTTCAGTTAATTTTATAAACAGATTATATCTGGTTAATATTAAAAACATACTTTTCTAGAAATAGATTTTCATGTGATGTTTTCTCTACACCTACAATTCTTCATGTAAATGGAAAAATCTTTTTATACGAAAATGCATTTTTAGAAAAGTGATTAAAATATTTAGTGTGAATTAATTCACTAGAATTAAATCAAATGAAGTATTCTTTAATAAGAAATATTATACCCATGATTCAGATGAAAAAACACACATACATTTGAGTTGCTTTTAGAAACCTTAATGATAAGCAAACTTTTTTTATGGTAGGGTAAAGTATCGGTCAAAAATAAACTAAAATAGAGATTTTCAAAGCTTTACAACTCGATAAATTTTAGTTTCAAAAGTGTGTAACGTTTTTGGAAAAAATATTAGTGCCAAAAGTATTTTACTAAATATAATTGATAGGGCCGAGTAATTGTGCAAAAATTTAGATTTTGCAGTTTTTTTTGAGCAGCGCATTTATTGAGTGAAACAACATAAAATTGATTATTTATATTAATTAAATCATTTTTCCTATCGTTTATATATGCATTTATCTAGTTGTTTTAAAATCATTTATTGGATCTCAGTTAGAGTAGACATATTTTATAACGATTCCTTCTGGTTGCAATATTTGTAACTTATAACTGAACATAAAGTACTCTTTCCATTTAACGTTAAATTATTTTGTATGTTTAAAGATTATGACAGATTAGCATAATTTAAAACAATGAATTGTTCGCTCGATATTTTATCATTTTGTGCCAACTGAAGACCATAGCATGAGACTAAATGCTCTTTTAGAAGTTGAGAGAATTCAAGTTAACATTGAAGATCGAGATTCACGTTTTGTACCATGAAGTCATACATTTTTGGCTTGCAATGCACGTACAAACGTTTCTAAAGAAATCGAGGGCAATTTCACAGCTGTCTTACTCAAACCCCTCCTTTGTGACTTGTTTTATAGAAAAGGGCGGGAGGCTTTCATGTCGCGATGAATTAGAACGTCCCTGTGAATATTTAATTGAAAAGTAACTCAGTTTTTTTCCCGGAGATAATGTTCTTTATTAAAAATTCATTTACTCTTGCATTATTCTCTTTCTGTTAGCCTGGGGTAGAAAGAGAGAGGAAATAGTTGTTGCACTAAATAACCTTTTTCTATTTGAAACAAAGCAGTAGAGAATTGTCCTGGAATGCAGGCATTCCAGAGTGTTACGGCGGAGCGATTAGCTTTTACTTTTATACACAAAAGAGTATTGTTTACCGTTTGATATGTGAGGGCGAAAAAATAGTATAAATCTGGGTGACCTTGTTTCAGTTTGGGATCGAGAGAAAATGTTGCCATTTTATCTGCTTTGTTGCCAGCTTCGTGAATAAATATTGTTGCAGGGTAAAGAATAAAAGTATGAGAAAGATAAAATTCCTTAACTGATTTAAAATTCAATTTTGGAACTACTTCAAAGAATTCAGTTTAAGAACTAAAATAACCATTTATTATTAACGATTCTTTGCATATTTTTTTCTTTTTTGTGTGAAATAAATCAGGGTAATATAATTCCTGTTCTAGATTAGAGGGAAGTTGTTTAAAAAATCCTAGTATAAATATATAATACAAAATAATTGAAAAAACAGTATGATAGAAATATCCATCATCATGCAAATTTGCATTTTAAGCTCAGCACAAAGTATTCAATGTCCCTCTCTTCTGTATTTTTCCACTCATTATCGCTTTTAGTAGCAAAAATTTCTCAGATTATTTATAAAAAAGTATTCAAGAAATCACACGTTTCTTCTAACCACAACAAACAACGAAATGACAAATTAAAATCCGCTATAATGATTGTGACATTTGATTTTTTTGACAGCTATGTCCCTTATTACACAATAGTCGTGAAAAAAGTTGCCAGCAATAACCAGTTTACAGTAAACCAGTTATGAGTGCAATTTTTTCTTCACTAATTGTTATGATGGAAATTTCCATCATCATGCAAAAAATGGGTAAGTGAAGACACGTACTATCCACTACTGATATAGGAATTTGAAATGACAGATCCAATTTTAAATCCCAATCCATTTTTATTTTATACAAAGTTCATTCCTTTCTTTAAATTTTGGATATAGAGATGATAAATAATAAAATAAGCAAATGACTTGTTTTTACAAGAAAGGAATTTGTTGAATTTGAAATTGGTTTGAAGCTTGTCATATCACTATAGAATATTACAGAGGCATATAATTTTAAGAGAGAAAATGTGTTTTTCGCCATTTGATACTTGAGTTAAAAAAATAGCTTTTTTAAGCTAATAAATTTAATTCAATAAATTCTTTGTTTCAATTTTGAATAGAGAAACAAATATTGACATTCTTTCCATTTTATTGCATGCGTTATGAGCAAATATTTTTGCAGAAAAAAGAATAAAAATAGGGGAACGATTTTTGATTTATTAGATTAACATCTCTTCCTATAGCTATTTTAGTACTGCGCTATAGCTATTGAGGAAATTGAATTCATAGAATTAACATATCATCAAATAATGATGATAACACTGAAACCACCATTTCAACAACACATCCAAATTTCATCATTACAACGATAATGTTCAATTCACGTTAACAGAGGTAGAATGCGGGTTTCAGTGGAAATCCTGAATCCACGATCCTTTGAAGTCGAAACTGCTAAAAGATAGTATCGATCAAAATCAGTCTGTACAAACATATGCAGTAATGGAACTGGTAATGATAAAACGAGTCTAGATTTATATCTTTTAAAAAATAAATATCTTACAAATTAATTAAAATAGAGAAATAAAAGGGAATTGAACTTCTCGAGTATGAAATATAAAACAAATTCGATTTCATTTGACAGTAACCAAGGAGTGAATTTTGTGGACGAAAAACATACTTTAGAATGAATGTGGAATTAAATTGTATTTGGTTGTCTTTATTATAATAAGAAGCTTAAAGCTGTCATGTGCGGCGCTATGAAAATAAAAATCTCAACACCAGTGATATTTACGACCTTGATAATAATAAGTTCATAAGTTTTATTCAGCGGATAACATCTTTATTCAAGAATATGCGAGAGCCTTTCTGGGAGACTACTTCCACTGATTTTTTTCAAGAAACAACATTTCAGTAAATGAATTTCAGTGATTGAATGTATTCTTCTCAAATATGTTACAAACTGATTTCTATTTAAAATTTATTGCTTACACCTCTCGATTTAATTAAAATAATTTCTTTATTATAATAAAAAGCTTAAAGCTCTCATGTGCGGCACTATGAAAATAAAAATCTCAACACCAGTGATATTTACGACCTTGATAATAATAAGTTCATAATTTTTATTCAGTGGGTAACATCTTTATTAAAGAGTATGCTAGAGCCTTTCGGGGAGACTACTCCCACTGTTTTTTTTTTTTTTTTTTTTTTTTCAAGAAACAACATTTCAGCAAATGAATGTTTCAGTAAATGAATTTCAGTGATTGAATGTTTTCTTCTCAAATATGTTACAAATTGATTTCTGTTTAAAATTTATTGCTTACACCTCTCGATTTAATTAAAATAATTTAACAGAGAGAGCTTATTGGTAGAGTGAAACTTTATTCTCGATGTAAAAAAAATAATTTCATGTTTTGAGTTTAATTAAATTTTCCGTTTATTGGGAAATAAATATTTTACAAAATTGTTACTTTTTCAGTTATCAGGATTTTGTTTTTAATTGTAAGTATTATACGTAGCTATTCATTTACTTCCATTTTAGGGATATTACTACTTTAATTAAAAATAATTAAAGAATAATTTTTTTTTCATTTGGACATAAAATTAGCGTTTCATTTCATTGAACACGTTTCATGATGATTTAAATTAAACGGATTTTAAATTAGAAAACACTTTGCCAAGATGAAAGAAATACGTTTAGAATACAGAACGTATTTATTTAATTTAATTATCAGAGGTTATTTTAATCATAAAAAAGTAATTTTATATAATTCTTGCTTTTGATAAGCGTTTTTTAGAAGTGTTGAAATTTAATTTGTTTATTAGTAAAAAATTAAACATTAAAATGCTGTCTAATGTTTTAAAGGTTAGAACAAGCATGCATATTTCTATGTTTGTCAAAAATACCAAGTAACTTAGAACAAGTGTTATTAAATAATTCTGAAACGAATTAAATTTACTTGTTTTAGAAAATCCACCAACTTTTATAATCAGAAAGGAAAACAATATCAATAATTTTAAAAAAACATTCAGATTTTTAATAATTTTATTCCAAATATGTGCATTTCTGTTTTGAAAACTTGAATCAAAATTTTTGCAAAAAAACACTAAATTTGTTTATCAAGTAAGAGTCATGAATTTTTCAGTTACTTTTATCTAATGCATACTACGGCTTAATTAAATGGAGAAAAACTATTATCTTTTATTTATCAATGTAAATTAAACTATTAATTAAAATTTGTAATAAAAAATGTGAAACTTTAAAAGTTTTTAAAAATCTTTCATAATATATTTTTTTCATGCTTTATAATTTAAAATTTATTACAAATTAGCTTAATATTTCTTCTAAAAATTTATATGAATCGAAATATTTTAACTAAGATGTATGTTTTTATCGAAGGCTTCAAACAATATGTGTTTTCAATGTTGTTCCATTGCAAAAATATGGTGTTCAGAACGTTATATTAACTGCAATAATCTTATGTATGAAGAAGGAATTTATTGAATTTATTCTTATAAACCATCGAAAGACTACCACTTGGTTTAGAAAAAAGGTTCTTAAGAAAGTGGTATAGTTTAAAAACTTTTAACTCTTTTTAGGGAAAAAGAGATAGGATTGATTTTTAAAGGATATTTTCGGAAGGATATAATCGCCCTGGAAAAGGTTAAGAGGTGACCTTACTGATACAATAAAAACTGCTGAATAATTTGAGTTCTCAGTGGGTAACTCTGTAACTCAATTCCGTAATATTTTCAGGGACCGCGGTGGCCTGGTGGTAAGATCTCGGTTTCGGAACCGCAGGGTTTCAAGTTCGAGTCTCGATTCCGCCGAAGAACTGTCGTGTAAGGGGGTCTGTTGCACGTTAAATCTCTCCTGACCAAACGTCCTCCTGCTGGTGTGGTGTGATGTGGAGAGGGGGTGCCAGCTCAGGTGTCGTCCTCGTCATCTGCACGTGGTTCAAAATTTCGAGGTCCGTCCCAAAATAGCCCTAGTGTTGCCTCAAACGGGACGTTAATATAACTAAAACCTAAACCGTAATGTTTTCTTAGTCTGTATGATACGGCATATGCCCGATGGTGTATTCTCGATTTTGACACATAAATAGCGTACTTCAACACTAGTTCTATTTAAAAACTTAATGCATGAGAGCTTATGTATACTGTATATTAAATCTGCCATTAAGATGAGAGTCCTCACATTAGTTCTGTAAAGAATTTAGAAAATGGTCTAGCTCAGAAAAGTATTGTTAAAAGTCTTTCTCGTGATTTTACCACAATTCAGCATTAAGAATTCTTTCACAAACATTCTTGTGTGTGTGGTTTAAGGAGGGATATTAATCAAATAAATCAAATTAAAACCTATTCTATAGGGTTTATCTGTATCGCTATGCATCAACTTGAAAGAAAAGAAATTTTTCTGATGAGTTCTAATGTTAAATTTCGAGGACGAATTTTTCGAAAATTTTATTGATCAAAATTTGCATTTAATAAATTTGAAATCTGTTATATTGATAGTAATAATTAATATAATGCATATTAATAAAATTAATTATAATTTTTTCTGGGCGTACCTATAATTTTTTAGGATTATATCATCTCATTTTAATTAAAAGAGTAATTAAAAGAGTTGGAATATATATTTATAATGACTTCGTAAGTTTTGAATTATTCAATTTGAAAAATTCAGGTAAGCAAAACCGAATTTATTCTCACGTGAACTGATTCAGAAAAATAAAACCAAGAAATGAAATTCTGATGAAGTAGTTACGGTTACCATTTAAAAAATGCAAGTGCCAATACTGATAAAATGTGTTAATTAATGCGAGAAATTCTTATTTGCTTTATGCTAAATTCTTATTCGTTTTATGCGTTTCGGCTTTCGTTCGCTTTATCATAAAGATCTTAAGAAATGGAAATCAGATGGAGGAGTTCAGAAAAAAGATGGAGCCCAAACACTCTAAATCTCTGAATGAAACCTTTTGAAACTCATATTTCCATTTTTATTTATTTTAAGCCATTACAGAAGTCTGCTAGGGAAATTTCCAAAGGTACATTTGGAAGAAAAATAACATCTGAGCTCTTAGAAATAAAGAAAAGTTTCAGATTCTAAAAGGCTAAGTCGAATGTAGAGAAATAAGAATTTTTGCAATAAATATTATTTATTTGCAGAAGAAAGGGTTGAAATCGATATTATGAGTTAAAAGTAATATTTCATAAGCATTAATATAATAGGCTCAGAAACAATCGGAGAAAGGAAATGTATTATTTACAATTTAAATGTTTCCAACAGAAATAAATTTAGTTTTTTAACGATTTTTGGAAAAAATTCAAATTAAATTATTAATCATTTCATGAGGGACCATATCATAATAAAAAAATAACATAATTAGAATTCTCTACAATCAAGTTTAAGGTGGAAAAAAAATCTTTTAATGCGAATAAAAATATGAACTAGAAGCAAGTTATACTAAAGCTATCTTTATTGTCTTAAAATGTTGGAATTTAAATACATCTTATAACCTTGAATGTATAAGGATATTAATTCAAATTAAATAACTTGTATTAATTATTCATTAGAGAACATATCATCATAATAAATAACATAAACTATGAACTAGAAGAAAATTTTACTAAAGTCATATTTATGTTCATAAAATGAATTTAAATACATCTTATAATCTTGAATGTATAAGGATATTAATTCAAATTAAATTCATGAGAGAACGTATCATCATAATAAATAACATAATTAGAATTCTCTACTTTCAAGTTTAAGATATAAATTTTTTAATGTAAATAAAAATATAAACTAGAAGAAATTTATACTAAAACCGCATTTATTACCATAAAATGTAGAATTTAAATACAGCTTATAGCCTTGAATGTATAAGGATATTAATTCAAATTAAATAGCGTGTATTAATTCATTATCATCATAATAAATAGCATAAAATATGAACTAGAAGAAAATTTTACTAAAGTCATATTTATGTTCATAAAATGTGGAATTTAAATACATCTTATAATCTTGAATGTATAAGGATATTAATTCAAATTAAATTCATGAGAGAACGTATCATCATAATAAATAACATAATTAGAATTCTCTACTTTCAAGTTTAAGATATAAATTTTTTAATGTAAATAAAAATATAAACTAGAAGAAATTTATACTAAAACTGTATTTATTACCATAAAATGTAGAATTTAAATACAGCTTATAGCCTTGAATATATAAGGATATTAATCATTTGACCTATGAATTGATTTACCTTTTAAATTCCATGATGCATTGAGATGGATAATTTAATTCATCCAATTGGAAATTTCAATAAACCGATGAACGAGTAAAAATATCTCTGAACCCACATCCATTGCCAAAAAGTGAAGAATTAGATCGTTTTATAACTGTAAAATTAAAAAAAAATATTACACTTTTAAACTGTGAATTTATTTAACCATCTAATTAAATGATGCATACTAGTAGGGATATTTATTTACTATTACTTACTGCATGTAAAAGTGTTAAAGGTAGGTAAGATATTTAAGCGTTTCCACATGATTATTGTCTTTTGAATTGATTTCTACTTCACTTAGTTAAAGATTTAAATTTCCCCACAGACATGTCATGATATGCAACACAGTTAAAATTTAAGATATGCATGGCATTTATATCTTGTTTTTTTATCTTTGAAATTAAAAATTGTTTGAAACGATATAACTATGTAAAAAGAAGTTTCGATTTATTTGATGATTCTCACAACTCTTGAATCATATGAATAGCAAACGAATTAAATCTGTTCTGAATATTGTTAACAATTCGATCAGTGCTGAATATTGTTAACAATTCGATCAGTACTGAATATTGTTAACAATTTCGATCTTTAAAATCTTCATAGATTCTTTGCTTTATGTTTACATTAAAAAGCATTAACAGTGCAACATAATTTCTCCGCTGTTATTTTCTCTCTCAAGGAGCCTAAATAAAGTGCAGTTTCTTCGAAAATTATTCAGATTGGTAACTATCTTCATGGCAACACATAAAGTCTCCCAAAAGACCAATTTGCCTCGAAAGTCCAAAATTACTTCTAGATTTATATGCACTCCCAGAAGAAAGAAAGGATAAATAACTCGATTCTTACAAGAGATAATACCAACAAATTTGCCATTAATGTAAAACGATTTCTGGTATAGTAAACTATCTTGATGTAATGTTATTTTTATAATTATGCATCAATTAAACATATTTATCAAACCTAGGTTATTCCTACATAGGAAAACCATTTCATTTATAGTTCTTAATCTTTTTCATCAATTAAACTTCTTTATCATTTTTAAATTTTGATAAACCTGCATACAGTATTTCTTTATCAAGTTTTAAATATTATGAATTATTTTTAAACATGTATATAATATATATATACAAATATATGCAAGCACAAACACTCTCTTTATTGATAATTAAATGGTTTTGAACCATACTTTTTGTTTTCTAAAAGCCTGTCGAGCATTTTAAATACGATAAATGGGGGAAAATTGGGATTCTATGAAGTTAGTAATTCTAGTATGGGGAAGACTGTTAGTTCAAAATTTGAAAAATAGAAAGCAAAAAACTAGAGAAAATTTATGCTGATGACAAATGCACTAAGTCAATTCCTAACTCAAATGGATATCTTCGTGGTTCTATTGATTCCCCATATAACAAATAGGAAAATGTTTAGAAATCCCCTAATATCTCCTTGAAAAGCATTATTATTATTTCTCTTTTTCTCACATATGATGTGTTATTGATAACAGTAAAAATGAATATTTTAACCGAATATGAATTTCCCTATTACTTAATTCTTTCATAAAGAGCATTTGAGACCAAATAAGGTTTTTACCACTATTTAATTTTGAATGTAGAACATATCTTTGTGATTCTAGATCCAGCATATCACAAATATGAAAACGTTTTGAAGTTCCCTAATATCTCCTTGAAAATATGAAAACATTTTGAAGTCCCCTAATATCTCCTTGAAAAACAGTATTATTATTCCTCTTTTTCTAACGTATGCTATGTTATTGATAAAAGTAGAAACGAGTCTTTTAAGAAAATAGATTATCACTATTACTTAATATTTTCATAAAGAGCATTCTTGGCCAAATCAGATTTTTAATGCTATTTAAATTCAGAAGGCCAACATAACAGCTGTCCTGCAATTTTATACAGGGTTTTCTACTGATGGACCTACAAACTCGGAGAGTTGTTAGTAGGCATCGAGAGGAAAACACTGCAATGGAACATGGTGTCACAATCTACGTTGAGAGAGCGAAATCTTTGCCCAAACGACATTGGAGGTATATATATGACCGATCTCCAAATCAGTGGAAATCTCATCAGAGGATTAGTGTCAATGTGTGGGTAGAAATCCTCTTTGATTCTGTCTTGAGGCTGTACTTGCTACCGAAACGTCTGGATAAAGCAACACACTTTGTTTTTCTTCAACGGTTCTTCCGGAAATGTTGTCAAGTGTACCATTCACCTGACAGTGAAGCATGTTGCTCATGCATGATAGCATGTACATTTTTCCCGCGAAGTGCGCAGTTACTTTGATGTTACAATAGAAAAAAGAGATGGACTACTCTCATTGCTTGACCCCCACAGATTTTAATCCGAATGAATTTTTCCTATGGGGCTATTTTCAAATCACTCGTTTTACGCTACGCTTATGGGCACGACGGAGGATCTCATAAGTGCGAATTGACGTCATTGTGTCAGACATGAAAAGCATCCCTGATATCTTCGAACGTTTCCGGAAATCTTTTTTACTTCGTTGTAGACTATGCGGCTGTGCAATGATGTCAGTTTCTAACAATGTATCATGTCATAATACAGTGACTAGCAATAAATACGTTCTCCTTTGAGATTTTAGTCTCTCTTGATGACTGCTAACAAAGGTCTGTGTTTGTCGATCCGTTAACAGAACACATTGCATATTTTCTTTAAGGATAATACAATAAACTAAAAGAATAGCTCCAAGTAACTTAGTTACCATAATTCCAATAAATCTAAATCTTTTGAACTGTTTTTCTTCCTGATGTTTATGCTATGATGAATACTGGGACATTTCATTAGTAAATGTCGTGCCGTCAGGTTTCAAATTTCAAGAACTGAATTATAAAGTTTTTGATTAAACTTTTAAAAAATTGAATGCCATGCTCCTAAAAAATTGCACGCTTTTTGAAAAATATTTTCAGAAAATATTTTTATTTTCATGCATTTGGGCCTTCTGTTGAGTACACGTTATATTTTCCTCCATGAAAACTATTTACTTGATATTTGAATTTAGTAAATATTAGAATTTTATTTTAATACCATTCAATTTAATAACATTTACATATGTTATTATTCAAGTATTAAATCAAGGAAATATTATCCGAGACCAAGGAGCTTTCTTAATTGAGTTGTCTTCTCATAAAATTGTTAAGCTGTCTGTGTTAAAATTTACTCTCTGAAAGATACCAGTATGAATACTAAAAGTTCATACTTCTCCCCTTGCTAAATTTATATCGTAAATTACAAATAAGCTTTACATATATATGCAGAATGTTAAGCCAAGCGCGTTGTTTATCCCAAATCTTTAATATTTATTATTATTTCACTTATGGTTGAGAACTCTAAAGAGATTAAATATAGGAATATATCTTAAGAGATTGAATGTAGGAAATTCGAAAACTATACGACGTAGAATTATATGTATTTTATATTTAGTTAGATGTTCATACAACAAATAAACGCAGACGAAACTGCGGATACCGCGGCTAGTTTATTTATTAAACAAAGATTTATGGAAAATATATGTGCTGCAAATTTATCATATTTAGAAATTAGACTTTTATCATGCCTAAAATTTTGAATGTTTTTGATGTGTTATTCTATAATTATATGTATTTAATTATGATTAAGTATCATGGTATCATATTTTCCACATGTTTTACAGCATTTATTAACATCATGATAAATACATTTTTTTATAGTATCTAAAATACTTTTATTCTCTCTAATGGTAATAATATAAGTTAAAAATATTTAAAGAAAAATTAAACAATAAATACAGCCATCACTGAGAAAATATAAATTTTTTCATTAATTTTTTCATTTTATTTATGTAGTATGTTTAAATTATAAATAATAATAACTTTACCTTTTTTTATTTTTATAATGCAATATAAAGCAATTTCTTAAACTCAGAAAAAGTAAAGCGCTATTGGATTTGTTCATATCTATTTGCCATTTTTCCTTCCTCTGTTGTAAACACCACCGAGTTACTGATATTCTTCATTTAATTTTATTACATTTTTATGAATTTCTGTCCTATGTATTTTCCTTTTCTTTCATAATTTAACTTTAAACCTGAGGTGTAAAATAAAACTTTATGACTTTAATTATAAAGCATAATTTATTAAAGAAAAGCAAGATTATGAATCTGCTTTATGTCGTTACTTTTGACAAAAATAAAAATATTCATGATTATTATTCTTCATTTTAAATTTTGAAGAGTTTTTTTCACAATTTGTTGCCATAAATTAGATTGAAAATAATATAAATCCTAAACAGACTGCCATGCTAATCCTAAGATGGAGGATTTGAATTAGATTCATTAGTAATATTCATGAGACCATTCGACTGCCATATTAATCCTAAAATACAGGATTTATATTATATTCATAAAGTAATATTCATGAGACCGTTAGACTACCATGTTAATCCTAAAATACAGGATTTGAATTAGATTCATAAAGTAATATTCATGAGACCGTTAGACTACCATGTTAATCCTAAAATACAGGATTTGAATTAGATTCATAAAGTAATATTCATGAGGCCATTAGACTGCCATGCTAATCCTAAGATACAGGATTTGAATTATTTTCATTTGTAATATTCATGAGGCCATTAGACTGCCATGCTAATCCTAAGATACAGGATTTGAATTATTTTCATTTGTAATATTCATGAGGCTTCTAACAATTTTTTAAAGAGTATGTAAAAAAGGCTTATTTGTGAAATATTTTTTGCATTTACCAAAGCATGTTCTTACATTTTTAGGGTTACTTTCATATAAAAATAAGCATGAAAATTTAAAGCTTAAAAACGATGAATAACAAAGCATTTTTAAAGACTTTTCGTTATGAATATCTACATTTAAACTACCAAAATGTTCATTCATTCTCAATTACAAAATTAATAAAAAAATTTAAATTTATGTTTGATTATATATAAAATTATTTCAAAACGTGTGATGTTGATTTTACAGTATGGCAGACAGCCCAGCTACTATCTAGATGGACAAAATGAAAGTACGTTGCGACAACTTCGAGACGGGTCAACGCTGAATGGAATAAGAAAAATAAAACCTAGGTATTATGGTCAAGTGGCCACGAGTCAGTCTCTTGCAAACAACAACAGTAAGTAATTCTTCATACCACATTTTATTTCATGTCGCCTATTTTTTTTCTCATGAATCTGTTTGAGAGTATTGCTGAAACGTTTCTTTCAAATGAAATATTTATTTTGATTTTAAATCAAATTTATTTTTTCTTTCAATGCACCAGTAAAGCTCATGTTTGCAAGATTTCAGTTCAGTTTAATTGCTCTATCTTGGCTCTGTGATTTTTTAGAAATGTGGTATGTGATACATCTTACTAGAAACTAGAACATTATTTTATTTTAGGGAATATTAATTATGAAATAAGATACCTAGCTCACTGTCAACAGATGTACTAAATTTTACGAATTTGTTGAGCACAAAATATTATGTTTTACAAACATAATTATTAATAAATGCACCATGAAATTGCCATAACTTCCTTTTCCTAATTATTATATTTCTTCTAATTATATGAACAATTAGCAGACACCAATTATTCATCGAGAACCGTTCCTTTCATTTTTGATAGCAGGGGGAAAAAAATCCTATCTAGAAAGAGAGTGAAAATAGGACATTTTCTGCAACATTTTCCCGGAATTCTTTTTCATACATTTACAGCTTTCAATTTTTATTGCTTTCTTGGCACTATGAACAAAACGTTACATTAAAAGATATCTTCAATACATCGCTGCAAAAAGAACTGAATAAATAAACAAGAAAAGGAACGGACATAGAAACATCTAACGACAAATGGGAAACGCACACACTCAGTTCTAGAGGACTTGATACCCGCCAATCAAGTTTTCCCTCTCGTGAAGGGAAATACCACAGACTGACAACTTTGAGAGAATGGAGAATCCTAAAATCCCTTTTTCTCCCACCCATTCTTCAGGAAGAAAAATTCTTACGCTGTTTTCTTTTTTTTATTTAGCCTAGCTAAGGAAACAGTGGTGAACAATCGATCGAATCGCCATTCGTTCTTTAAGATCATTATTAAAGTGACTCTAAATTTGAAATAAAAAAAAAATTAAAAACTGCGTAGAAAAATCTGAGGGACGGGGAAAAAAATCCGGATAGAGAAAAGAAGTATCGATTTTCAAGTGGGATGTTATTGTTGGTTTTCTAAACGAGTTTCAAGCTAAGAAATTGCAAAGGATGTTCTAATTTTTTTTCAATTCTTATTTCTTACAATCGATTGATTGCAAAAAAATAACATATAGTTTAAGTAATATTAGGCATTTCGAAAAAAATATTCTGATTAATTAAAAATAATGTTAATATATTTATTGCCACAACGCACGCCGAATATATGGGCCATTTTTCTAATTAAATTATCCCTTTTTTGCGATTTATTAATTAAAGTAAAGAAAGAGTCATTTAATGGAATAGATGGTTCCGTACAATTAGATATGTGGGAATCACAGGAGAATCAGTGGCAATTAGCGTATTACGTACCCATATTTGAGTGAGAGTAAAAATTCTCATTCAGTGTAGAATTTGATGCATGTAGAACACGCCTATGTTTAATTTATATCTTCTTATTTTGTCCCGTTGTTCACCATGTGAATCGCCTGTGATTCACACCTACAATCAATTAGATACTCTCTTCTCTACTACAATTAAAAGATGGTAAAGAAGGTTGTTTGAGTGAGAGTAAAAATTCTCATTCAGTGTAAAATTTGATGCATGTAGAACACGCTTATGTTTAATTTATATCTTCTTATTTTATCCCGTTGTTCACCATGTGAATTGCCTGTGATTCACACCTACAGTCAATTAGATACTCTCTTCTCTACTACAATTAAAAGATGGTAAAGAAGTAAGCATCTTATTATTTTGTGGTCTAAATTATAGTCATGATTCATGGCAACGTTAATAGATATCCAGACAGAACACCTCATCTAGATTACAGTCTAACAGATTTAACTCTATAACTTTCATACTTGAGAGGTGAAACTCTAGAGTTTTTGTAATCAGCTTTGATCTTAACATTTTCCGGCTATTTTAGAGATAAGAATGACAACTCTTAATTTTATAGCAAGGTCGTGTTATCTGTGATCATATTGCATCGACCATAGCTGCTTTACTTATACTAAGACAGCACTTTTGTAACTAAAATTAATTGGGGAGACAATTTAATAGAGACTTTTTATTATATAAAAACTGCGCTTTAACAAAGAAAACTAGATTAATAGAAATAATGTGAATCTGCTGTAAACTGGCCAAGTACTGTCATCTGAGACAAATCGCTATACTCCTAGCATAAAATTTTCATCTAAAAAAAAAAAGAGAGAACTAATGGATAAGGAAAATTTATAAAAAAGTAAATCACCGTTACTTTATTATAAAATGATTTTGGACATATATCAATTTGCCAATTAGAAGTCTTAAAATAAAATGCATATCGCTCAATATGCGATACTGTCGTAACTAAGCTGAGAAAAGAATGAAGAAATCTGATATTTTAAAGCGGATATGTTAATAGATTTTAAAACCTTAATTGTTGATTTTAATTTTTTAATTGAAATATTTTTGCTTTAAGTCAAAACTATTATAAGTAAAATATTTAATTAATTAATTATTAGAATATTTAAATTTAATTTTAAAAGGACCAATATTTAAAAAATGTAAAAAATAATTAATTTAAGGCTTTGAAGACTGTCAGATGATAACGCTTTGCGCTCTCTACAAATGTACTTTCTATGAGGTTCTTCTCTTCTAGAACCGTCGAGAATAGAGGACTCGTTGATTTGAGACCGGATTTTGCAGAAATTCTGTCATGTTTGTGGACCTGTACACGTTATATAATATATTTCTTTGTAGATAAAATATCCATATAAGTAGGACAACAAAGGACTACCAAAGGCAATTTTGGCTTCACATTTGAAAAGTGGAAAGCTAATTCAACTTTTTTCCTTGTCATTTTTAAGGTTAAATTATTACCTATTAATTTTTTATAATAAAAAAAGTAATCGACTTGTCAGAATATCGAGCATTTAATCTGAGGGAAAACTCACTGCACGTTTTGAGGAAAAAGAATCTACCGTGTTTGAGGATTCAGCTTCCAAATTCGATATTCTTTAGTTTAAGCAAGCAAAGACAACTCTCTGACACTCAGCACTTCTGCTATTGATAAGCGTTGTGTTTTTAGTTATTAGTTTAATAATTCTGATACTTGTTATAATCACAAAGTGGACACAGAAACGTGCAAACTTAGGAAATGAAATTTCAATCTAAGTCCAGTCTCTGCTGTTCAACAGCATAGCCTCAGAGATTCCTTAGACAACAGACTTTTATCTATTAATTAGGAGTAGGTTCTTAGGTCGATCCATTTGGCACGTCAACAATTCGCTTTCAGGCTTTATGAGAGAGTGTCGGGATAGACTTCGTAATTTTGAAGCGTTGTCATTCAAAAGAACGAGCTTAAGCCAATCTTCAATACCCATATTTTTTCATCATATTAAAGTCAAGTCTTTTGATCGATGACTAGATTTAATGGACATCAAGCTCACATTTATGGTGTTTTTTATCGATTACTTCTGGGTCTGAACCCAATGTCTGCCTTCATAATAGAATCTGAAGCTCTGTTCATTCTCGTTGTGAGGTGCTAAATTGTATTAATTCCGAATTCTGTTTTGCCTGCATTATACAGTGTGGTCATAAAGTAACTTTCCCTGTTTGGCGGCATATGTAGCTAAAACGAATGAACGAAATGAAACCACATTTCATATACAAACTGTGGGAGATGAATTCCGCAGAAACAAATTAGTACTAAAAATTGCCGTTAGGGGAAATAGTAGCGTGCTGTTACGTACGAACAAGGAAATTTGCATTGTATATGGGATGGATTATGTAAATTTCCTAGTGCTTGCTTGACAGCAGCTCTATATGCATGCCTTGTAAAAAGGGGAGAGCAAACGACTTGTTAGTAGTTCATTCTTGACTATTGAAGTGTTCTTGACTGTTGTTCATCATTGATTGTTGATGTGTTCTTAATATAGGCCCTACCTTACCTCAGCGTGCTTTACTGGGAAAACTGTTTTACACTAGACAATGTAATGCCGTGGTTAAGCAAGCCTGCATGTCTTATGTACAGAATATAAGATGGGTTGTTATGAACATCGAAACTGACAGTTTACACTAAGCAGTGGAGAACGTCATACATCGTATGCTATGTGTTGTACACATGGAAGGCCTGGATATTGAAAATGCACAGCGTCCAGGGGACCCTAATATTGACGAATAAAAGATTAATTCCTATGAGTTTCATGAATTCATTCAGAATTGTATTCCCACAGTGTCAGTATTTCCCCTATCGGCGGATTCTTCTTCCTATACCTTCCACAGTCTGCATATGAAATGTGATTTTATTTCGTTCTCTCGTTTTAGCTGCAGATGCCACCAAACTGGAAAAGTTATTTCATGGTCAACTTTTGGGAAACGATAAAAAAAAATATTCTTTTTCTGAAATTTCTTCTGAAGTTTAAGAAACTGTATACAATATCTGTTTGTTTTAGAGTGAAGTAGTAGTTAAATATGCAGCCCCTGATGGATAAAACAATCTAAATTCCACTTATCAATTAAAAAATCAAATTTTTCTAGAAATATAATGTAAATTTCTTCTAAGAATGGTCATGACTTCACTAAAGCACTTATTTAATCGTTTCGTTATGTACATTGTTCTTAATGATTTCTACCATTCAATTTTGTCTATTTGTAATTCCATAACTAACTCCAACTGACAATCTCGCATACAACATGACATCTGTTATCTCAAACCATGGAACAGAATGATATCATAAAAGAACAAAATGATCATAAACTCTTCGCGCTAATTTCTAAGGATATAAAGCGTAGAAGAGTCTGTCTGGTTACCTCAGGAATCCGCGAAGTTGTTCAGGAAGCCCGTTAATGTGGAATGTAATTAGCTTAATTACGTTTCATTTCATTCTCTGTTCGTTAGAATTCTCATTCAAGCTGTAAATCGAAGACAATCTCTTTAACCGTCATTGTTAACAGATACATTTCCGTTAATTTCATTGACCTGATTTATTCGGGAATACAGTAATCACTAATGAAGAGTTTCCACCGACGGTTAAATTCTAATTGGAGAGACAAGTTAACTAAGTGAAAACAGACGTTTAAAGCAGTTTTTAAATCAGAAGAAAAGCGGGATAAATGTGATAAGACGAATGTTTCGTGTCTGTTTCTACAAGCGTTTTGTTTGTTAAGTCATATTATATAAGTAATGGGAATTTAACGTTTTTCTTTAAAACAAATGGGTGCTAGCTCTTATTTAACATCATTGTTATATTAAAATGTTGTATTTCCATTTTCCCACGACATTTTTCTAATGTAAAATACTTGTATAGGTTGTATAAGGGGTTTATTGCATCTGCTCTCAAATTGTTGTGTATGGTATCTGAATGATATATTTGTCTCAAAATGTTACAAATGTCGTTAGTATTTCCAGCTATTACAACAAAATCCCATAACTTTTATTATGTGGAGTTTTTAAATTGCCAAATTATGAAAAAAAAAAACAACCCACAAATGATATGTTGAAATTTAAAATAAATAAAACACTTGCTCTTTGATATAAAATGCTTTCGTTAAATAGAGTATTTAATTTATCGAATTATTTTTATCAACTGATTTAATAGTCTGTTTTTGCGGTATCATATTTGTTTAGATGAAATTATTGTTTCTAAAAATATTGACACGTCATTGACAATCGATGCATTAGACTGTAACTCAGTAAATGAAAAGGAACAATTCCCCCTTCAACTGACAAAAATTATAAGTTAAGAATTCAGTAAATCAATTGTTTTTCAAGCTGGTTTGTGAGTCATATTCCGCAGATGAATTAGAAAAAGTTGAAAAGTGAAAAGGATTAATTTACTACTATAAGTTATATAGAAAATATACTTTTTAAGTTTTAATATATTGTTTGCTATAATCTCAAATTAAACAAACTATATAAAACAAAATTTACAAACACGCGAGCCGTTGTTAATATACCCAAAAGTGATAGGCAGAGACATGGCG